>NC_143013.1:311681885-311986514 GCF_055824585.1 Amblyomma mixtum | reverse complement strand
GGGTTTTATATGGCAACATGAACAGTCTGTGCAGACACAATGAATTAAATTATGACTCCTTCAAAACACACACTGTGGAATAATGCCTAAGCTGCTGCAGACTCAGTCCCCACATCTTGACTTAAGTGCAAAGCAAAGGTCGTTCACAGCACCCAGGGCAAACTACAGCAAACTTTGTGCCCACATTAGCTAGATCGTGACCAAGTAGACAAGATAAGGCATGTCAAGCTTTGTTCTTACATCTTCAATAGTCAATGCACATTAAGACATAAAAAGCACCTTAGACAGTCCGTTCCAGGTTTTGACTTAAAGGTGCACTGAAGAGGAACCTGAACTCGTCTTTTTGCCGCGGGAACTCAATCTACACGTTCCGAGCATTCTTAGAAACTTCGATTTATTGCCCTGTGTGGGCGATTTCCCTAATTAAATCGAATTAACGCCCGGCTCCCGCCCTTTTTTTTTTAATTCTCCCTCGTACGGTGGGCGGAGTCGACCAACGCGGGGAGTGCCTTTCACCCAGTCCCGTGGCGGCTTGCCGCTCTGCCAGCGGCGGAGTAATACGTAGTAGTCGGTAGAAGCAAATAGTCTGCGTGTATTTTTATTTCTGCCGGCTTATTTTGCGGTTATATTATCTGCAAATGAAACTATTTATTCGCAGAAACCTAAAAAACAAAATGAAGCGAAAGCAAAGCCTCCACGAAGCTGGCTGAAAGGCACTCCCCGCGTTGGTCGACTCCGCCCACCGTACGAGGGAGAATTAAAAAAAAAAAAAGGCGGGAGCCGGGCGTTAATTCGAATTAGGGAAATCGTCCACACAGGGCAATAAGTCGCAGTTTCTAAGAATGCTCGGAGTGTGTAGATCGAGTTCCCGTGGCAAAAAGACGAGTTCAGATTCCTCTTCAGTGCACCTTTAATAGCTTTGCCTTACTATGACATCATCATGGTTATCGTTGGCTCTGTACAGTGACTGGTCATGATGGGTACATAGCTATCACACATTGCACTCCATATCACACTGTAAAAATTACACAGAACTGGCTATTTTTTTTTCACCTCCTAAAGCAACATTCAATGTTTTGTCTCATGAGCCTGAAGTTGTGTTTCTGAACAACTAACCAGCCCTTTATGGAGCCATAAATCTGCTTCATAACAGAACCAGCTGTATAAACACTACCATCCACAGCTCGAACATGTGCCAGGAGCGGAGTTGAGCTGTTCCTACCTTGAGGTGCTTGATCTCCATGCGCAGCGTGGCAATCTCGGCCTTCTTGCTCTCTGCATTGCGCACCAGCTCGGAGACCTGCTGCTCCAGCAGGGCCTTCTCCCGCTCCAGCTGTAGGATGGTGCTCGGGGACGCCTTGCCCGCACTCTCCGACGTCTGGGTGCCCACCGTCGGCCCTGGGAAAGAGGCAGTAGAAAAGCCAGTCAAACACTGCACAATGTCTCGAGTTAGTGACACCTGTGTTCTGCATACAATGAGTCTGACGTAACAAGAATTGTGCGAACTCCGCTGAATTAAATACTGTACTGCACTGCCAACGTTCGTTTCAAGCCCCTCAGGTTAGCACATGCTGCAATCAAAACTGAGAGCGTCATGATATTCTGTAAACATCAAGGATGAGATGTTGGTAGCAGCCTTTTTTGCATGCCTTGTGGAGTCACTCCATAACAAAGTTTCCTGTGCGCACTGATTCTGCAGGAAGTGGCTCTGCCCTCCTCGAGTATCATTCTTGCTAGCTGATTGTGATGGTGTACTTGTGGGCAGGGCATTTTTAAAAATCTTGATTTCTTCTTAGGGAGCCCTATAATATATGTAACAGTGTACTGCCAAGTGACATTCTGCAGTGAGAATGTGTTCGCTAAGGAAGAGGCATCCATGGTTGTTTCCCAAGTTATTTCATTCAGCACTGCAGTGAGACTGGTGAGGTGGGTTGGGCAACTGAGCTTCCATCCATATTTCTCCAGGACAGCAAAATAAGCTCTCCCAAGTGTTTAAGAAGGAACTTCTTCTGACTGCTAGCCAGGGCACATGGATGACTTCCAACCTGAAAATGCCAGCATGCGTAGGTAAGCAGTTGTAGGTAAAAGAGACTTGGTAAGCTGAATATTGCCACGTATCATTGTAGTGTTTGTTCGTTCACACTCAAGGCTGCAGGAAAGGGTCGTTATCACTTTTGTTCGTGACGCGAGAAGCGACCAGACTAATCTCGATTGATCGCAGCCATGAAAGGCTGCATCTACGTTTTTCCAGATTACTGCAGATGATCTTGACCTGTTATCTGGAAGTTTCCTTGCCGGCTTTAAATTGAGCGATGCCGCGAGCGGCGGTCATTCGTAGTTCGACGACCGACGAGCACGTTTGTTGCTTACGCCGCCGCCGAGTGATTCAGTTCTTTTGCGGGCGCAAGTCAGCCCAAATAAAGAGCTTCGTTTCCAAGACTGGTTGGTGTCTTCCTGACCGCTGGACTGCTGTCACTACAACGTGACATCTGGTGGAGGTGCTGGGTAGCGTTCCAGGTACCGGACAACCCCTGCAAGTCGTGATGCCAGCCCTTTGAGTTATTCGCCGGAAGACTTGACTCCAGTCTACCACGCAGCCTCTGGAGCCTCCAGCCATGACTTACACCGCAGCAGGGCGCCGTCCTGTACCTCGACGACGGGACCCAAGCCCCTATCGCCCTTAGCCAGCTGCGCTGGAGCGCCGCCCTCTCGCCCCAACTCGCCCGTCCTACGAGCGTCGTAAACGGCTGAGGAAATGCGTCGAGTGGAGAACACCCGACCAGCGCCGCCCACAATGCTTCCACTGCAGAGAAGCCGGTCACATTCTCCGGTACTGCCCATACAGGAAAATGGGCATCCGAGGGTTCCCTTACGACGCCCCACGACCCCGACCCGGCCAGCGACCAGCCGAAATCGAGGATTTTTTGCGTCGGGAAGGATACTCATCGCCGAGCCGCCTATCGCGTTCTCCGTCGCCATCGTCACCGCACTAAGTATCTCCTAGCCGAGCCTACGCAGTGCGTGGACGCTTCCCTAGCCCCCGAAGGTTAAACTGAATAAAGCAGCCTCTGGAGGTGAGGTTGCTTCTGAGCGCAAGAACTAAGATCCTCCATCGACGAAAACAGAAGACCATGCCCCCTACGACGACGACGAACCCTACGACAACGACGAACCCTACGACAACGACGACCCCTACGACAACGACGAACCCTACGACAACGACGAACTCTACGACAACGACGACCCCTACGACGACGACGACGACGACAACACCGACGACGACACGGCCAGACTTGAAGCTTTTACCGCTGCCCTTACACCTTATTAGGAATGCTAAAGGACTCTAAGTTCTCGAAGCATTCTCCGTGTTTAATTTCATTTTAAAGCATCGAGACGATGCTTCTTTGGAAGGGGGGTAATGCCACGTATCATTGTAGTGTTTGTTCGTGCACGCTCAAGGCTGCAGGAAAGGGTCGTTATCACTTTTGTTCGTGACGCGAGAAGCGACCAGACTAATCTCGATTGATCGCAGCCATGAAAGGCTGCATCTACGTTTTTCCAGGTTACTGCAGATGATCTTGACCTGTTATCTGGAAGTTTCCTTGCCGGCTTTAAATTGAGCGATGCCGCGAGCGGCGGTCATTCGTAGTTCGACGACCGACGAGCACGTTTGTTGCTTACGCCGCCGCCGAGTGATTCAGTTCTTTTGCGGGCGCAAGTCAGCCCAAATAAAGAGCTTCGTTTCCAAGACTGGTTGGTGTCTTCCTGACCGCTGGACTGCCGTCACTACAACGTGACAATATGAACACTAACTTTAACATCTTCCTAAAACCTGCAAGAACAAAAAACGTAATACATCTGTCCACACCGTTTGCAGAATATGGCAGTGAGTCATGGAACTTTTTTCTTTCACTATGCGAACAAGATGCTCACCTGAAGAAGACTTCTTGTGTTCCTTTGCCTGGCTATTGGAGTCCAGGCTATCTTTGCTGGAGGATGATTTGATGCTGCCAGGCTTGCGAGCACCAGAGGTGCCGCGGGACAGCATGTTCTCCTTGTTCACAGGATCAGAGCGACTGCATTAGCAAAAAGAAAAAAACAGGAGAGAAAAAAGAAAGAAGACACAGGCTGTTGTAAATCAGCCTCATTCAGGCATACACTATTAGCTGCCTCTTTTCCTCAAGACATATGTCCCAAATTTGTTCTCCAGCGGCTCACCATACATTTTGTTTTGTCCTTAAAATGAAGCACATGCTTATATTATCCAATTCCTTTTTGCCACACAAGCTGCTAATTCTGTGCAACCGAACTCTCAATTACAACATCAAACTCGTATGGGTTCCGGCTGGCGCTGGTAACTCCGGAAACGAGGGGGTCAACTGTCTAGCCCGAGGTTTAACCAACCAGGGGACGGGAGACCTCTCGGGAATGGATGCCCCCGCTAAGGCACCTTGCTCGTACGCAGAGATTACAAACTTTTATCATGAGCAAAGATGCACGTATCCTGCCCCTCACCCCGACCTGGACAGGGCACAAGCCACGACACTCAGATGCCTAAAAACAAAGGCAATTCTTAGCCCCTACTGATTATGTTTAATCACAAATGGTGAATATGACCCTGCATACCCGCACAGTGGTGATGGAACGCCTGCCACACAAACCATATTTTATGGAAATGGGCTAGCAACCCCCTCCCCCCACCTCCCCCCCGACGACGATGTTACCAGCTTCCTCAGCGGAGGAATGGGACAGGCTCTTGGCCAGTTCAAGAACAACGACGCAGCTGACCCTCGTCACATGAGCTCAAGAGGTCGCTCCCGACTGGAGGCCAACCCGGACTCGCCCCAGCCCCAACTATTCCCTTCCATTTTGTGGCAATAAAGTTGTAACCACCACTTTCAGAGCACAAGCAAGAAAGCAAACTAGAAAAAAGAAGTAAAGAAATTCAGGAAAAAAAAAACACCAAAGTAGAAAAAGAAACGTATCAACAGAACAGCCCCAAGTATTTATCCTTGAGAGACAGAAGAAATAATATGGTGATCGCACATACTGTGGCTGTGAATAGCTTCCCCACAGGCAAAGGCTGTGAACAGCTTACGTGGCAGACATGGGCCTGTTTGGGCGAGTGCGGGCTGCACCAGGAGTGCCGGCAGCACGGGTAGAGTCTTTCTTGACGGGTGTGAAGATGCTCTCCGGTGCGCCAACACGGCTCCTCTGCTGCAGGGCGCTCAGCCCCTGGGGCAGCGCACTGTTGCCCGCCGACCGCAGGGTGCCGCCCACTGTGTGCCCAGCATTGCGCATCATCGAGCCACTGTCCGCTCAGAGGCCCCCCGACAGTGCTGCAAGCACCAGCAGGCAGGTGGCGCTACTGCACAGACAGACAGACATCACCATCATCAACAACAGACAGGAGTTTAGTTTAAAAGCAGTTTTGCTGGCAGGCACCGACTCCATTGGCACTCCACAAGGGAAGGACAGCATCAAAACATGGAACATGATAAGCAAGAGCCTGAACGATGACACTGTTCAAAAACCAGCACATTTCTTCCATTCATCCAAGAAACACAAACACAGCTGGACAACAGTTCATAATCAGATGTGCATCACCTTCACTATTAGCACAAAGCTGGTGATGCTGGTTGGCAGGAGGAGAAAGAAGATTTTGAGAAAAATGCACAGAAGCACAGTACTGCACAAATAGTGGTGATGTGCACTTGAACTGAGATTGCATTCAGCTAAGCAAAACTGAGGGAGTAAACAATGGAATGACAGAAAGCCCTTGGCATATCCGCATCTTGATTTTGCTGTATCTGTAATGCACAGTGAGCAGCACTTATTTATGAACTATTCTTCTGCCACTATTCCAGACAGACCCAACTTTTTGTTGCACTACAGAAAAGTTTGTGAAAATGTAAAATAACAGATTATGCCAAATTTCCATGCAAAGCAAGCTGCACATAATTCACACAATGTGAGACTCTTTTAAACTTTTCATGACCAAACTTTCTAATATGCTGTGGGGCATGAAATGACATGCACAATATGTAGCACAAGTTTCTTTCAGAGCAACTATCACATCACCGCTCATATGCCACAAATAAAACTCACGCGAACTTTCACATTAGCCTTACAGCCTGTCAGAAGCCGTTGTCAAAAATATTGTTACGAAAAGCTTGTTTCTAAGTTGTGCTGTCAGGCCTTGTGGCACCCTTAAAATTCAAAGCGGTGAGCGCAACTCTTCCGCACACCTTCACGAAACTTGTAATGCTGGCAATGTGAAACATGTGACACTCCATGGCCTGGAAGAAAACCAGGTGAGGTTTATATTTTTTACAAAGGCTAAACCATTACTGCAAATGCACTTTGTTTTACCATTCTTTTTGGGTATTCTGATGATGATGATGGATTTTATGGCGCAAGGGCATCTGTGGCCAAAGAGCGCCATGGCACAAGGTATTTTCCTTTGCTCAAGGTGGGGTTGAAGACCCATTTCCCAAGAATTTCACCCTGAATAAACCAAGCACCAGACCTGCTGAAAGATTGTACCCATTGTATCACCTGTGGGTACACGGAGGCACTGGGGATCGAAACCCGCACCTCTTGTATGCGAAGCAGATGCTCAGACCACTAGGCCACTGCTGCGGTCCATTATGGGTATTCTTCATCTGGCCAAGATTACCTTGCAGAGAAAAGGCCCCCAGCAGTTCTTTAGTCAATGTACAATAAAAGTGAACGTTGTACTCAGTTAAAAATATTAACTGCACTTACATGCCATGGTGGCTCAGTGCTCGGCTCGGTTACTGAGGTGCTCGGCTACTGAGCCAGAGTACCCAGGTTCAAATCAGACCGTGGCGACTGCATTTCGATAGAAGCGAAACAACGCAAAAAGGCGCCCATGTGCTGTGCGATGTCAGTGCATGTTAAAGGTCCCCAGGTGGTTGAAATTATTCTGGAGCCCTCCACTACAGCACCTCTTTCTTCCTTTCTTCTTTCACTTCCTCCTTTATCCCTTCCCTATGAGTTCCTTATGAAACCAATTATGAAACCAATTTTCAATTTTCACTCAACTGCTCCTGTACAAGAGTTAATTGTTACAATGGCATAACAGTAATTAGTGAAATACCTGTACAAAAAACTGTAAAACAAATACAAGCACAAATTATGGAAGGCAGAAGTTAATTGATTTCAAAACCAGTGTAATGGTGCCCGTCCTACACAAAATAATGAAAATAATGAACACCTCATGAGGACTTTCTTCAACTGGCCAAGGAAGATACCAAATTATTGAATTATGATAAAGAAAGCAAGTATTATAGAAAATTACAAAAAAATTGTCATTTCAAAATTGGAGAATGCATTTCTGATGCTAAGTGGGATTATGCATTAAGCACAGCAATCAGTTGAGCAAAATTGACCACAGGGTGAACCCCAATCCGAGCAACAACCCATCACTTATCCTGATGCTACAGCACACCAACAAGTTCTAATGACATGAAATGTGCTCAAGACATGCGACCTTGTGATCAACCGCAATGTTTGAGCTGGTAGAACAAGAGGCTCACAAACAAGAATTGCACCTGGGTGAAATGGCATTCTCCTTGAAAACAGCTGCAAAGAACAGACTTCTCTTGAGCAGTGGTCAAGTTAAAAGCTCATTTCAATGGTTGCGAAAAATTCCATTTCAGCTCTGCAAACGCCCAAGACATGCTCAGAAAAGCTTGCCAGCCACATACTGCAAAATGTAGCATAATAACTACGTGCGGCCAAAGAAATTTACAAAAAAATCTCAAATGCAACAATGCATGCAAGCTGGCTTAAAAATATGCCCGATAATTTTATTCCGATGTACGCCGACCAAAAGCTCCTCTGCACACATTCAGTGCAACCTTTTAACATCTTCGTTCACATGAATATAGAAGTTGGTAAACGAAAAGGTTCTCGTACTAAATATAGTCATTCCACATAGTCATCGTACTCTACCGAACAGCTATCAGCCTCTTAAACACGACCTTAACTTGAACAAATTAACGGTAAATTGAAACTCCCAACGCAGTGATGCGCATTCTGCGTCTAGTAAAGTGGAGCAAATTTCGATGCGTTAAAACTTTGCTAGCAAGCAACAGCCATGTCTGCAGAGTTGTGGTATGCGCCTGAAATATGCACTCTCTGAGCGCGCAGTACATGTAAACTACCGCCTGCAATTCGTCGTTTCGTGCACAGCGCTAGCGCTACGCAAAAACAGCAGCAGTTACTGGGCGTAGTTTGCCCCGTTTATCGCACGAAACCTATGATCACAATGCGGTCGCAAGACTCAAAGTAACGGCTGAAGCTAGATAAGCCGCGCAGTTTGTTTTGAACTCGGCCAGGGAAAGTTCGCCCCACCTGCCCAGAAAATGCAAGAGCTTGGCTCGCGAGAAAAAGCGCTCTGCAAATTCCGCTGCATGCAAGCGCAACCACGACACGGCATCTCTTTCCCGCTGGGCATGCGCCTCTTCACTTGGGGCTGCTCCAGAGCAACGTCAACGGCTAGTCAAGAAACCAGAAAGTTTGTCCCCACGCCAGGGACACAGCTCACGTCGGGAACGGATGCAAACTCGCAGGCCAGGTTCGAAGCGTCACCGGTGGTGCAGGCAAAATGCAGAAAACTGGCAACATAAATACCAGCTGAATACGCATAAATGGGTCATCAGTGGCAGCACCAGACGTAGAAGCTGGCGACTTCGCACCGTCTATCCGCTGGGCACAGGCAGCAGCAATTACTGAACATGCAAGCGACACACAAACGGCTCAACCGCTCAACGCCACTGTGGAAAAGCTCGGAGCCGTTGCAACAGCGCAGTCGGTACCCCCGCCGGCAAGGAAGCACAGTTCCAGCAAAAGAAAAAGAAAAGTTAACGCCTTGAGTTTGAGGCACTGCTGCTGGGACACCGAGCAAAAGCACAACCCAAAAAAAAGTTCTGCTACACAATTCAAAACATCAGAGCAGCGGCAGCGGGGATAGAGACGCTGCCTACTAACTGAGACAGTAGCCGCTGCAGTCTAGTCGGCGCTCTGATTGGAAGCGATGTGGATTTTCAGTTCACACTGGATCATATATCACTCTGTGCAAAACACCTGTATTATGTAAAAAAAAAGTTGAACTATTTTTTTAAATAATATAAAGGCACAAGCCGATAATAAAATCGTTTTTAACAACGGTGGTGGTAACAACGGCAAAAGCGCCAGGCCAAACCAAGCCAAACGCAAGGACAAAAGCGAACAAAAAAAAAAATAAATGATGCGCGGTTGAATTGATCTTTTGAAATGTTGAATTCATCCCATTGATTTGAACTGGTTAGTTAATTGTGCAATATAGCTAGCCAGTGTATTGCAAGTGCGTGGATTTTCCCATTAAAAGCTCTATAGATTTTTCTTCTTGCTCTCCACCGAAACTACCGAAACAGCGCGTCGTTAATTTCTGGTTTTGCTGCCTAAGCCTGGAAAACCCCTTTCTAAAAGTAAACCTTATAAACCTTCCTAAACAAAAACTGATGTTAAGTATTTTATCAATCTGGATGAAAGGTGATCGCAGAATATGAGTCTCAGATGCTTGCATCCGAAACGAACCGAAAGGTTTGCTTTCACATCCGTTACAAGCCTTTTTACACATGACAGCTGTACGACAAAATGCGTACGGGGAGAGAAACAGCTCGTTTTTCGTAGGCCAATATGACTTCCCACCTTTCCAAGAGTTTCGCTGGCTTCGCCGGTCGCGAGGTTGCGCACGTCAGCCTTTATTATTACATAAAAAGAGCAAAAAAAACTAAAATGACGTCATCATTGACATCAGCCAATCAAATTCTGTTCTGTGGGGGCAATGAGCGAGAGAGAAGCACGAGGGCGAGCAAGTGAGCAGCGAGGGCAGGCGAGGGCAACGGCGGCAGAATGGGCGAATACGCCAGACAGGCGAGGGAGCGCCGGTTGAAGGAACTGTGGGGAACCCGTGTGGTGCAATAGCGAAGCTGGCGCGGCTTGCGGCGGGCAGGTTGTAACAACGCCGAAGCCAAGCCAGCTAGGCAACTGAGCGATCGTGTCGTGCGTGGATAAAGTGTGCCTATGCAGTGAAACCGCCGCGATGATAGGTTTAAACCTGCGAGTCACCGGGCATTGTAACCAGGGCGGCCGCAAATACATGGAAGATGCCTTCGTCGTCGCCTATCAACAGACCAAGGACAAAACCGACCTGGAGTACGCTTACTTCGGCATCTTCGACGGCCACGGCGGTCGCGAAGCCGCGCTGTACGCCAAGGAACATCTGCTCGACTCTATCGTGAAACAAACCGACTTTTGGTCCGACAACGATGAGCGCGTGTTGCGCGCGATCAGGCACGGCTTCCTCACAACACACCTCGGCATGTGGAAGGAAGTCGGTGAGTTTTCCGAGCCGCAGTTTCCTTGTGTCCTCGGCCGCATTGGTCTGTCGCGAACGAGACGCTGTTGGGTCACGGGAAGCGAACGCGGCTTCTCCGGCGGCGGCGCTACCCGTGATGCAACACGCCCGTGACGCGCTAAGCCTAACGTTTGTTCTGTCCAGCTGAGCTTGGCCATTGTGCGTTATTTAATGGGAAATGCCGGCTAAACGTGGCCATGTGTACTGCTAAGCCGACGCATGTAACTTACATAAGCGTGCTTCGTAATGTCGGCCCTTTAGTAGCAGTTTTTGTGAAGTGTGTGTCGGTGGAATGAAGTCTTCGCGGTTTTCTGTATCACTGGTCTTGAAAATTTTCAACAAAGCCATTCTGAAAAATAGATTGATAACATTTGACTTGTCACTTAAAATTCTCTTAGCTGGATAGCAGTATTGTGTAGTCTGGTGTACCATTTTTCTTGGTGATCTGGACGCGGCGATCGGCTGTATCGCGGCATCATTATCAGTTTGCCAGTAGTGTGTGTTCTTTTGTCATGCGTCTTGCTTTGTTGAGCGAAGCTGTTTAATTAACCTTTACGTGACCCGTACAAAGTGTGGGACCAAAGGAAAATGGCACCATAGAAACACTGCTATCATTTTGGTTCCTGTTGATCACGCACTGGGGCACTCGGCTCGAACTTGCAGTGCGCGGTGTATCGGTTTTACGAAGAGCAACGTTCTACGCACGACGTCGTGCGGTCCACCGGAAGTCGTTCTGTCTACGACGCGACGGCCGCGCCGTCCTTGCCGTCGCGGTAACTTTTTGTTCGTCAGCGCGCGTAAGTTCACAAGCAGTACGACACTCCCCGAAGCTCGGTGCAAGGTGTTGCATGTTTGCTGAATTCGTGAGCACGATCCGACAGTCTCAAGTTGAAAATGCATCAAGCATTGTCAGTGCCGTCACAGAGTGCTGGCCTGCCCTGCTGTCATCAAGGCAAACTCAGACGTTTTTTTACCTCCTCTGATTTTTCACCAGATTTTCACGCTGCGTTCACCGCGGTTTTCTAGACAGGTGTGCCAAATTTCGCTGCTTGGCAGTGTTTTGTTGCTGCGCAAACGGATTTTAAAATTTCCCATTTCGTGGCCTCAATCAGGGAGATTTCTGCAGGCAACGTTGCATGTGTGATGGACGCACGGCCGTCCATAGTCGCAGCAGACACAAATAACCAATGTGGCAATCAACGTGCACACGATAATTTTTGTGACAGTACCCATGACCTCATAGGACCATCTGTCGCGACGTCATATTTTGGTCCAAACTCAGTTTCGGTTTCCTGGTTTTTGCTACTTTAAATACTTCTGCTTCGTATTTTGAAAAATGGTTTTTTTGTACTGGAGCGAGGGGACTCTTAAGGAATGTGATGTGGTTATCTACTTGGTGTTCTAAAAGCACTGGAGTTGGCCTTTCAGTAGAAGATATGATGCATAGCTTCGGGTTGTGGTCAATTAAAAGTGATGCGATGTTCCGTTATTGTGCATTTTATCAGCCTATCTGGCACAATTCAGCAGTATTTCAGGGTGCTTGTTACTGCACAGCGCCCAGTTCATAGGTTATTCCTCTCAACATGTCATGGCAGTTTGATTGAGTTAAAGTTGTTGGGTCTCTAAATTTCTAGTCAAAAAATAACGAAATGAATAAGGAAAGGTATAGTCTTCATCTTTACAAACAAGGCTCACATGCATTCGAGACTGTGCAAACGAGGGGTAGCACACGAAAACTGTTTTCTCATGTTGTTCATGTGACTGGGCAAACTTAAAGCAACAACTGTGCGCCATGCCACGGAGGAAGTCTCGTGCTGATCATTGCTGGGTGGGTATCCTGAAACACGCATAGTTTTTAATACATGCTCACTGCAATGACGAAAACGTTTATTATAGTTTATTTTCATTCATTCCGAGATTAACGGCTGTTGCCGTCTTCTCGATCTGTGGGTGCATAACCTGCATACAAAAACGGCTTTCGTGCACTAGTAGCTAGTCATCTGCTCTTAAAAAAAAAAACGGCCCTAATTTTATACAACTTATCATCTGTTGAAAAAGTTTACAGTTCACCGCACCGCGCATTAAAAAAAATCACGAGCTCTTTTCACCTCATGATTTCAAAAGCTCAGTTATGCACTGCCTACCTTCACTACACTTCACAAATTCACATGCATGTAGTAAGCATGCTAGTCACCATGATGCAATACAACGACCATTCCCTAAATTTTCAGTTTTGCACAGAGCCTGCTTTTCCGGCGAGAGCTATGCAGTGTGACGATGCATGCTAAGCACTGCTTGCACTGACTACAAATGACAAGGAGGAGCCTCATTTGAATGAACAGAGGTTATGCCTTCAGATATTCACTTGCTAAATTCAAGACGCTAATAGTGGGAAATCGAGCAGCCGTGTCACTACTCAGGGGTACCAGAAAAAAAAAAAGAAAACACGGCGACTTGGTGTGAGGGGATGGCACAGCGATTGCTTTTTGCATAGAGCGTATTCCAGTGAGCCGCACAGCGTCGTGTGTAGAACATTGTTCTTTGCAAAATAATGAAAAGGATCTTGCTACAGGTTTCCAGCCGTGTGAATGAAAATGACTTTTTTTTACTTCGATAAACCAATGGCAGTGCTTACGGTTCGCACTGCAACCGTTGCGTCGAGTGATATGTGTTTACAGGGAATAGCTAGTTTAGCAGACCTGTTTGTCATGTTTTAACACATTGTGTTCTTTCTGGTCATTTAGTCGGAACTTTCTTTTTTGTGTGCTGACTCAGGGAAGTGGCCCAAGACTATGTCCGGTTTGCCAAGCACTTCAGGCACAACAGCAAGTATTGCTTTCATCCGGCGTAGCAAGCTCTACATTGGCCACGTTGGAGATTCCCGTATTGTGCTTGGGTGTGAGAGCATGGGTAAGTTTGTCATCTCTTAGCGTGATACGGCTTGTGCAAGGTGCTGCTGTCATGCAGACTTTCGCAAGTTCATTACAAGTGCTAGCAGCATGACTGTATAATTGCATATTATTTCTTCACTCTGTCACAGCTTGATTTGTTGTGCTGTCAACTGCCCATCTGTAAATATCTTTTGCTACTTTACCTGGGCTTTCATTGAGAAATGTCTTGTTTGTCCAGGCTGATGCTTGGTGCAATCTTGATAATATAGGGAGTGAAGCGCAGTTATAACATGATGTATGTAATAACTAGGGCCCGGAAATTTAGGCACTAAAGAACCCCGAAATAGGCAGGCATCTAGGCTCTAAAAAACACTGAAATAGGCTCTATAAAGCAAAAATGGGCGCTTTGAATAATACTCTTTATTCAGAAGTACAAGATTTATAAGTCAAGCATGGAGCGTACGGAGTCCTCAACTGAAGCAATAAAGCACATTCTCAGGTTTTCGAGCGTGAAGCTCCTTCGGTTTTCGCTAAGCATAGTTTTGTACCTTAAAGGGCTTCTTTGGACATCGCATGAACTTAGTGGCGCGAACCTAAAACATGAGAGTTGATAAAGGCTTAGGCCTTCAGGTGATGTGCCCGTATCATCTCCGCGTAGAAAGACTCTGATTTGGGAAATTGTTTCTAGGCATCTATTTTTTTTCTACCAATTGTTGCATCATCGTAGATGCAGTGGCGCCCTTTTCTTCCATTCCCCGAGGTGCTACGGTACCTCTGCCACTTCCTTCAGCGATTCATCTATTGAGAGTCCAGCCTTTTCCAACTTTGTCATTCTTTCCGTCAATGTTGAGAAGATTGCACTAATGTATCTCAGGTCTCATTCCAAACTCGCCTCTTGCTACACTTCGAGATAAGCACTTCGTTACACTACGTTCAAGTTACAATTCGAGAAAAACGTTCGGCGAGACCCGCGCCTTTTGTGCGTGCATCGGCGCCTGCCTTTCACCATACATAGACATATGTCTCAAAATTGAAAAACGTCACCGAGGACCGAAGTGCCGGATTTAGGCATTTATAGGCAAAAATTGTGGTTAAATAGGTAGAATTTCCTAAAAAGTGACAAAAAGGCAGGCAAGGGCAAAAATCCCTCGTTTAATAGGCATTTTTAGGCAAATGCCTAAATTTCCGGGCCCTAGTAATAACAGAAAGGTTATACAACTTAATCACTGCATGCAGCTGGTAGGGTATTTGGCTACCACATGTCCTCACCACCTTGGCTTGCTCTTCTGTTTATGGCATTGTTTACATTTATAGTTTGCCACACACAGTTGGCAGCGCCACCACATGACAACATACACATTCAGTCCCTTATTGTGCAGGCAGGGATAAGTTTTATATTAGTGCAGATTAGGAACCAAGCAGGCCCCGATCGTGGTCGTCAAATTCCTCCTCCCGTTTCTGGGAAGCAGCCACATACCTTTCTCCTCACCCATAAAATATTTGGAGTACATTACTAGAGTGGATGTTTTTGTCCACTCACTGATGACTTTTTTTTTCTTTGTGGTGTTGTTCAAATGTTGGTTCTCATGACAAATGTTATAGTGCCAATCCACTTTATTTTATCTGAACAATGGAGTTACAAAAGACTCGGTTGAATTTCTTTGGAGGAGAAATTCTAGAGGGTCGTGTACTGTGCGATGTCAGTGCACGTTAAAGAACCCCAGGTGGTCGAAATTTCCGGAGCCCTCCACTACGGCGTCTCTCATAGCCTTAGTCGCTTTGGGACGTTAAACCCCATAAACCAAACCAAACTTTATTTTATCGGCCATATTTTTCGTTCAGCAATCGAAAGCTCCTTGCCTGAATAAATATATGCCCAGTTGTGGTGCTGAGAAACATGACAAAAATTTTTAAACTAAATTTTTGACATGGCGACATTCCTTTCTACTTGGTAAGCTGCGTGGTCAGTCTTGTCATCAGAGGTGGGACGGTGACTGCCCACTGCCGAGGCGATGAGCATGGCATCAACTGAGAAACATGGCTAATCATGAAGCATCGTGAAAAGTTTAAACTCCGAAGTGGTTTAAAGAAAATAACACTAAAATAAGACTGGTGATATCTGTTAGATTGCGGCTGTCAACTTAGTGGCAGTCTGCTGTGTCAAAACGTTTCATTGAAAGATAAGAAAGCAGAGTTGCACCTTGTGGAATACGGTGACTGTTTTCAAGGGGAAAGAGGGACACCTGAAATATCTGTAGAACGTACTCTGTATTGTGCTTGGTCCTGTTTACGTTGCTTGCCTTCCTCCAAACTGACAAAGTTAGAATGCACCACATTGCCAGCTACACTTTTTCTTCAAATTTCAAACTTGTTGAAACTGCAAGTCCTGTAGTACCGTATTTACTTGCGTAATCCTCGCACTTTTTTTCTCTGAAAATCAACGCGAAGTTTGGGGGTGCGATAATTATGCGGGGAAAATTTTCAAGCAAATGTTTCGGAGTGTTAAATGAAAAGATGAATGGGTGCGAGATCGGGATTGTTAGGTCCGCTATTGTAAATATAACTAAAACATTACTTTCAAGCAGAACTTACCTTCGTTATGAAAGTACAAGGTGAACGTAAGCTCAAGCTGCTAAAGCACTTTATTTGCCGCGCGCAACCTCCCGTCACTCTGCTGGCGGCGCGGTTGCCATGTTCCAACGCATACTCAATAGCTTTTAGCTTAAAATCAGCTGTGTAGCTTCCGTAGCGTCCCATGGCGAAGCGGCACAAAGAGCACGGTGCCACACGCAAACAAGGCAAACGAGGCCTACGAGACACAGGAGAGCTGGAGACACCTTCGCAAAACGGCGTAGCGGTGGTTGGGGGGGTCAGTTTAGATTTTTCGAATCTAAGCAACCCCTCTCACTTTGGGCATCGCGATCGTGAAAAAAAGGGGGTGCTTAAAATCGAGTGAATACGGTAGTTGTAGCCGCGGTCAATAGCTGGCGACCGCTACGAGAAGCAGACGGCTCGCGGCAGTAATTTTGGAGGTGCGATGATTATGCGGGGAAAAAATTTTTCCCAATTTTTGATAGCCAATGTGGGGGGTGCGAGCATTACGCGAGTGCGAGCATTATGCGAGTAAATACGGTACTTGTTTCTACCACCACAGAGCAAGACCTGCTGAGCATGGCAAAAAATTTTACTCTTTACGGACTGTAGATTGACCATTTAATCACGCCGCCGCGGTGGCTCAGCGGTTATGGTGCTCGGCTGCTGACCCGAAAGACGCGGGTTCGATCCCCGGCCGCGGCGGCTAGAATTTCTTTGGAGGAGAAATTCTAGAGGCCCGTGTACTGTGCGATGTCAGTGCACGTTAAAGAACCCCAGGTGGTCGAAATTTCCGGAGCCCTTCACTACGGCGTCTCTCATAGCCTTAGTCGCTTTGGGACGTTAAACCCCATAAACCAAACCAAACCATTTAATCACACGTGTAAGCAAATGCCATATATCAGAATCCATACCCTGTATGCTGTTGTGACTGGCCTAGTTCATACTTGTTATTTTCACAAATCATGGAAACTGTAAATTTACTAGGCAAGAAGCACATTACTGTTGCTGTTATGCATTAGGATCATTTCTTTTACATGTCACAGACAAAGTTGTTATTCAAGTGGTGTTTATTTTTGTTTGCTTTATTAGTTCTTTTGGCATTCCACTAACACAAAGAAGTGACTGGTGTGCAGGTGCTCAATAGTGCAAAAGCACTGCCGCTTATTGAAAGAGGCATGCCAGTGAATATTGCAGAGATATTATGATGCTTGTTAAGTTTACTTTTTATACCTCAAACTAGCTCCCAAGACTGCTGTTGAAGACGCGCTGATAGGCTGCTGCGACGACGATTGCCATGGTGCAGATGGCGAGAGTTGGTTCGCACGGCCACTGACTCATGACCACAAGCCAGAGAATCCGCGAGAGAAGGAGCGCATCAACAGTGTGGGTGGCCTGGTGATGAACAAGTCTGGAGTGGACCGGGTTGTCTGGAACCGGCCCTGTGTTGGCCACCGTGGTCCTGTCAGAAGGAGCACCCATTTTGACAAGATCCCGTTCCTTGCCGTGGCAAGGTCTCTCGGTGAGCTTGTGTTGAAAGAGCGTCTTGCTTTGGTTGTTCGTCCTCAGGTCACCTTCTTTATAACAGTCTCCTGATCCGTGTTTCTGCCACTAGTAGCAAACAGCCTGTCTGAGGTTACTGTAGGTAGTATGTAGACGTGGCATGGTGCATGGGTAGACATCTTTTCGCTACTTTCGTGCAGCTGCCTTTATGTTCCCATTTCTTTTCGTTGACACCAAGCATTGCAAGCAGGATTTAAAGTGGCACAGGGGCGCTATTACGAGAAATCGTCTCAATTTTGAGACTCTGACGTCAAAATGACGACACCGCGAGTTGTTGACCGCGGAATCAACCAATTAGCAGCGAGGTTGTGGTGTCTAATAGTAGGGTTCCACCCAGGAAGCATTTAGTTGCGCAATAAGGGACCGTATGCTAAAGTTCTTCTGTAAACACGCCGTTAATAATTTGAAGAATGTTTTATTTCGCTAACAAACTATGTTTCAAACTCAACGACATGAAGCAAAAGAGGAAGCGTCCTCAATTTTGCAATTAAATTTGCTCTTCAGTCACTTTTGCTGCCGCGAGGGTGCGCTGACGCTGGAAAAGCGTCGGTAGCGGCGGCTAGGCGGCGTGAGCTGCCGCCTGATTCAACCGATTCAGCCTTATCCCTCCACGCACATGTTCAGCCATCGTAAACATGGCAGCCAGAAAAAAAATCAGCTATTCGACGGCTGTCCTCTTTTTTTACACATTACGCAGAATCAAAGTACTGCGCAGACGTCTTAAGTGCACGGAAAAATCTGTTTAAAGGCAGTGATTGCTACGAGTCTGCCGAGAACAATTTGGAAGGAGCGCTTGGCTCGAAAACCGGCGAAGGCAGCTTCAAGGCAAGTTCACACTGGCGAGTTGCAATCGTCGCGCTAGTATTCTAGGCGACCGATTTCGGTCAATTAGTTACGGTTTGCGAAGCACATGTAAAGCGGGGAGGGAGCGTAATAAATCGATTTAAGCCTGTCGCGCGACCTCCGCGACTCGCCAGTGTGAACTCACCTTGCTGCTATCGATGGCAAATGTGCTCCAAGGGCGATGCGTGATTATATTTATTTTTGTTCAGAAAATACCCGGCGACCATGAATAATCACACTGCAGCAACTGCAGACGGAAGCAGACCGGTGAAGCAGACCGGAAGGAAGCAGACCGGTGCAGCTCATGGGAGCTTGCAATCTCACTGCGGGAATTAAGCACGCCCGGTCACTGCGGCAAGAATCACTCTTCCGCCTCGTAACCAACTCATGCCGCCCGCTTCGGGTTAAGCACTTGATATTCGTGTTGGTGGTGCCGTTCCGTTCGGATGATGCTCGGATGACGCCGCCGGGGATACTGCGGTGGCGAAAGTTTATGCGAAGGAAGTCCACCTTCGCCGCCGCCTTGTCTTGAGGGGTCTCGCCGGAAAGCGCGCACCTTCTGCGACTTAACTTTGACAGTGGTCTCCGCAACTCACCGCAAACACTTGCACAGTTGGTTGGGTTACGCCGACGTTTACTTCATTTCCTACGGTGTCTTGAAACCCACCGGCGGCGAAGGCGCGCACAGGCACTTGCCGCTCCACTGACCGCGCACTCACCCGCACACCTCCAAGTTCAACGCCGAGTTCGTCGCACAGCCATTATGCTCCTTCCTATGTCAAAACGTCGAAACAACTCGTCCGGCACGTCAAAACCGTCTTCATGCACCCTCTTACACCGCTGCTCGCGCGGCCACCGGCCATGTAAACAACCGCCATTTTCTGTCTCGAGCGGTTTGAGACCACTCGTTCTAGTCTCAAAAAATCGTCTCAATCGGCTCGCATAATTAGGCAAGCAACGTCACCACTTCTGGCGCACTTCTGACGTCGGCCGGTGACGCAAAAAACCAATATGGCCGCTGGTCACGACCGACCAATAGGAACGGGGCAAATGAGACACTTTTTGAGACACTTTCCGATTGAGACGATTTTGAGCAACTCGTAATCGCGCCCCAGGTAGCGCTGTTGCAGTTCCCTTTTGGAATATCACGTATCATGACTCGTTACATGAAATCAGCTGTTCAGCAACCTATCTTTTTTTTTCCTAGATGTGCCCTTACTTGCAAGATGCTGTTCCTACATGTAACAGGCACCTTCTTTAGAAAGAGTGCTTTTTGTGCATTGCATTTATTGTATCTGCAAGGCTAGTGCATAATGCCTTTGTGCTCTGGGACCAGGTGTGTGCTGCTAGTTCAAACCGCCTATCCTGCGACACAAACCTAAGACTTGGTTTTGCTGAAAGCTCAGTGTAAGGCCTTGTGGAGGAAGGTTGCTGTGGTGGTGGCTTTTGCAGTTGTTGGTGAGGAGTCATTCCGCTGTGACAGTCACTGTTGCTCTTGTGTGGTGGCTGCAGGTGACCTTTGGAGCTACAACTACACTGCGGGCAAATTTGTGGTGAGCCCAGAGCCGGACGTGAGTGTGATGCAGATAGACACGCGCCGAGACCGCTGCATTGTCATGGCCTCGGATGGCCTCTGGAACATGGTGGACACTGCTGACGCTGTGCGGCTGGTGCAGCAGGCTGAGCGGGACAGTGACCAGGCCTTCCTCGAAGCTGCCCAAACTGGGAAGGTGAGAGGGCCACATGTCTTTGTCCCTTGGAAAGACTGTGATGGCATCACAGAGCACTGTTTGGGAGCTGACGGGTTCTTGGTTGCCTCTCACCGCTTTTTAAAGGACTGTCAACACCAAGTTTTTCCTTGCATGCTTTCTTCTTCCAAATAATGCTTTAGGCATGAGAACACATGGATTGCCCCATGGTATTCACCTATGACCGCTAATTAATTTATAATTCAATTTCTTCTTGATGCTGTTTCGGTTTCATCAGCCATACGATGGATGTGATGTGTAGTTGGTGCTCAGGTCACATGAGCCATGAAAAAACATCTATATAATTGCCCAATAGGTCATTTTTTCGCCAGTTCTATTTCAGTTTATTTGGTGCCACGTGTGACCTAAACACCAACTACACTTCACAGCCAGTGTTTGGTTGGGGAGACCAGAGCAGCATGAGGGAAGAAATTCAATTATAAATTACTTATTGGCCATAGGCAAATACCACGTGGTGAACCATGTATTCTACTGTTTTAACGCATCATGTGAAAGAAGAAAACATGCAACTAAAATTAGGTGTTACGGACAAAAGAACAAAACAAGCAAGCTGAACTTGGCCTGATAGGACTGCTGCTTTATGCACCATAGTGGTGCCACTTGTGTTGTCACTGGTAAAGCTCAAGAGAAAAGTATACAATGGCTGTATCTTAACGGTACTCACCTATGGGGCAGAAACATGGAAGCTAACAAATAGTGTTCAGATTAAGTTAAGGACAACACAGCAAGCCATGGAAAGAAAAATGATAGGTGTAACATTAACATTAAGAGATCGGAAGTGGGAGGAGTGGGTCACGGAACAAACGTGGGTTAGTAACATCCTAGTCGAACTCAAGAGAAAGAAATGGGCTTGGGCAGGGCATGTAATGCGAAGGCAAGATAACCGCTGGTCCTTGAGGGTAACGGAGTGGATACCAAGAGAAGGCAAGCGTAGCAGGGGGCGGCAGAAAGTTAGGTGGGTGGATGAGATTAAAAAATGTGTGGTGATACAGTGGCCGCAACTGGCAAAGGACAGCGTTAATTAATTGGAAAGACATGGTAGAGGCCTTTGCATTGCAATGGGCGTAGTCAGGCTGATGATGATGATGGTGGTGGTAAAGCTAATTTCTGTCTTTGTGGAACCTGGTCATCGCACTGGTTGCTTTTGCCTTGCATGTGCTTGGTCTAGGTTCGATGTTATGGTTGGACACGAATGTCTTTGACCCTCTTCGGCATTGTATAATTCACAAAGTGCATGCAATATAATACTAATAATGCTTCAATTGTTTCTCACTTTGCTTGTATTTGTGACTTCGAAAGAACCATGAGCATAAAGTTGTTAGACACTCTCGGGAGGTGTTGTCTGCGCCATGGTGGAGGTAGTGGTGCGCTGTCAGCATGATAGCAAATTATTTCTCCTCATTTATGACTTCCAAGCTGTGAGGAAGGGGGGATTTCGGATGCTGCAAATATTTTAAAAGTGATTCTACCTACATTAGGTAATTTCCTATTGTGCTTACGGTTCTGCATTTTCCTTTCAAGTTTTCTGAAGATGGCATATTGCAAAAGTCTGGATGTAACGAAAAATCCTGTACTATTTTAAGTTCCAATATATCCAATTTTAACTGTCTTGATATCTTTCTATAAATTTACTCATTTATATAAATAAATATATAAAGTAATTTGGCATAATAGCACCAAAGAGAATAGGCTCTTCATATATACCGTATTTACTCGCATAATAGGCGCACTTTTTTTCCAGAAAATCCGGCTCAAAGTTCGGGGTGCGCCTATTACGCGGGGTAAAATTTCCGGAAATTTTTCGACTCGCAAAATTGAACACACCGCGTAAACGCACTCGTGTACGGGCCGCACCCCGTTTTCGCGAAGAAAATGTTAAAAAAAAAAAAAAAAGGTCAGTGTAAGGGCCGCACCGAAACTTTCGGAATGCACGCGCCGAGGCCTCCGCGATCAGCTCCGGCTGCGCGCAACGGGCGCTTGATCGCGGAGGCCACACACGCGCACAGGAGCTTCCAGACGCCGCCCAAGGCCAAGCTCATCATCATCATCATCGTTTTCCTCCGCCGCGAGCTTTCGCTATCTATATCGCCATCAGCATCTCCAGCTCGTTTTTTTTTTGTTGTTGTTGCTGTTAAATGCCGGGATTTGCGGTAGCGCGATAGTTATCGTGGTTTATGGCTTTGCCGCGGAGCGTTGATGTTTTAGCTCGACGGGCAAGCACCTTAACAGCTACACGGCTGGGAGTTTGCTCTCGAACGCGGCAAGCGTGCGGCAGGTCGGAAAATACGACGTGGCCGAGAAGTGCGGCAGTTGCGACTGCGGCGTCCCAAAATTTTCGTACGCGACTCCAAGCGACGAGGTTTTAGCGGGCCTAAGTCGGGAACGTTTCCAGCTGGAGATGAAGCTTTCCAAACAGACGTTTAAAGTGCGCATCCCTGAAAAAACTGTGCGCGGCTGTTCTACGCGATGTCGTTGTACGTGCTGTGGGTCCGCAGCAGCTGCGACGGCAGCAGCATTAGTAGGGACTAGTAGTCAGTTCAGCAAAAACTTTGTTAAAATAAAGATTGGGAAGCGGGGGGTGGCGAGGCGTCGGCTTGCAATCGTGTAAATACAGTATTGATCACAGTGCCAAGTTCGGGGTGCGCCTATTATGCGCGGAAATAAAAAAATCTGATTTTTCGCGCCCTAACTAGGGGTGCGCCTATTATGCGAGTGCGCCTATTACGCGAGTAAATACGGTACTTCTTTTGTGCCCAAAAAGATCAGGTAGCAGTTCACAGACAGTGGATTGTTGATGCTTGTGGACTGTGAGGGAAAAAGTAAAGCTGAGCTGATTGGAAAATGAGTTGTACTCTTTTGATAGTTTGTAGAGTGGCGTTACAAAAATGGGTCTCTTGAGGTTTGTCCACTGCTGTTCGGACAGCTGGACAGGTCTGTTTGTTGTGTTCTTTCACTGCATACCAGTAATGCTGCCTACACAGTCCTTCATGAGTGAAACTACCAAAGCCACAGGCATTGGGCCTACTTGGTGATGTTTTGTACTGCAGCATTGATTGATGAGGAGCAGCTCCGAAATTGAGAGCATGACACTATCTGTAAGTGGTCCCCATCTGTGAATACCTTTTCTTTCTGTTAATATTTTTCGTTTCCACCTGCTGATACCATTTTTTATAATGCATACCCTATGCCGTCATGGCTCCGGATTCGAACCCCAGACCAGGACAAATTTTTCTTCAGCTACGAAGTTTCTGTGGAAGCTGTACAGCTTTTCTTTGTGGCCGTATGGCTGCAGTTGGGTGCATGTCAATGAGTACTTACTCCCTTACTCCACCTTGGGGTTTTCTCCTAAACACTAGACCTGGCACCAGAGCTTAGGTCCTGATAAGCGTGAATTGCATGCAGTTCTGATCTTTTTTTTTTTTAAATTCCAACATTCTTGGCAATGAAGGTGCCGTTTGTGCTTGACAAACGTGGAAAGAGGTAAAGAGATCTGGCTGTTTGGTGGCACTGAAAGATCTGAAATTCCCAGAGGTTTTACAGTAGAATATCGATCGTACGAAGATCACAGGACCACAAAAAATATTTGTATCATCCAAAATGAACAAAATTGTATGCAGATTTCGCACACATCTGTTTTTGGCATATGGGGGTTTACTTACAGCCGCGTGCCACCACATACTTGCGGCACTAGCGATGTAGGGGCCACGTACTACCGCTCATTGCTTGCAGTGCACACCACGTGCATCTGGCAATCATGGTGTCGATTATGTACGAGCAGCAAGTACTTGGGATCCTAGGGTGTAGTCATAGCTGGCATGTTTTTATCATAAAAAAAAAATGTTCATACACAGTTGCAGCCTTGTCTAGTGCACGCTTGTGAAGCACAAGGCAAGGAAGCACTTAGAGAGGTTGATACACCAAATTGTGAGGCTATAAAAAGTTTGTTATGAGCTCCCTCTGCATGTAAGGTCACCACGGCCAAGTACATTTTAATTCAGCTCCAAAGAGCCCTTAAATGCTCTCATGGTCGAGACCCTTCGTTAGCATGATAGTTAATGACATATGAGTGTGGGGATGACATCAGTGAATATTAGTGATGTCGCAGCACATAACGCGACATACCGTGAAGGCGATGCACTACATTGGCCAGAAGCTGCATTGGCGGCTGATTGGCAGATATGCCGTCGCTGACGCAGCAGCATCAGCAGCTGAGTAAAACCTTCTTGCCAATGAGGCGACGACCTGACTAGCTGGTTTTGTCTATATGTTATTCATACTACAAGTACACATTTCTTATGTTCACACTTCAACACTCACCAGTGGTAAACAACAAATTTTAGTCAACGCCGGCCCCCTTTCCGCGACAGGTAGGCCTAGTGAGTCCGCGGTGTTCGTATGTGTGATGTCGTCGATTGTAGGAGCAAGTTCACAAGTTTTAGCAAATGTTAAGGGGGGACACTGGTCTTTGAGACCAAAAAATGACCAAAAAAACGATTTTCAAAAAATGACATTTGTGGAATTTACAGCTATCATTTTCCAACTGTACCACTTTTTTCCTTTAAGAAGTCATCATTTTGACCATAATATTAAATTCAGATCATCGTGCGGGCTGAATTTATGCAGGCGCTGACAATTTAATGGCATGAAAATTTTGGACATCTGGCTATCTTAGTATGTCGATATCTCAACATCTAGGACAGATAGAGATATTGTATTAGTTGCTAAGGGAAGCTGAAGGCACAGTGTGTGCAATAATTGAAGCAGATTTGTTCAATCACACTTCAAAAATTCATAATTTTGCAAAGTTTACCGATGCACTACATTCACACCTTGAACACTGATATTCCAAGTGCTGTAAAATTACTAATGAGGGTAAAACGAAAAAACTGCTTTGATTATTGCACTCTTTACTCACCATACTATGCAGCCGTGGATTAAAAATGATTTTTTATTGAGCAGTTTTTTTTGCACCGAGGTACTAATGAATGACTAATTAAAATTAATTATCTTGGGAACCAACTAATTTATGAGAAAGAGAATTGCATTGTAGAAATCAGTACAAAAAACTGAGCAAGATAGTACAGTTTTATTAGGATTGGGCTAAAAATAACGAAAATAGGTCTAAGACCAGTGTCCCCCCTTAAGTCGAGTATAGTTTTGACAACGGTGACCTGAAATAGACTATTGATTACATCTTGGGACACACATAAGAGCGGGAAGCACCACTGCTAGACTGTGTGACCTGGTCTGCCAACTAATGGTGCAGGTGCCCTGCATGCAGCCGTCGCCGGTGGGCAACAAATTTGGCCATTTTAATTATTCCAAATGCGCACCGAACATACTTCTGGCTAAAGCAATTTAAAGTCAGGTATATTGGTCCTATCGGCAAAGGCAGATACAACGACCAAAAAACGCTGGTCCTATGCGGTGTGAACCTGGCTATGAAGCATTCCCGAGGCTGGTGTGCTTGCATCCATCAGTGCTTCTTGCAGAGTTACCGTATTTACTCGCGTAATAGGCGCACTCGCATAATAGGCGCACCCCTAGTTAGGGCGCGAAAAATCAGATTTTTTTATTTCCGCGCATAATAGGCGCACCCCGAACTTGGCACTGTGATCAATACTGTATTTACACGATTGCAAGGCGACGCCTCGCCACCCCCCGCTTCCCAATCTTTATTTTAACAAAGTTTTTGCTGAACTGACTACTAGTCCTCACTAGTGCTGCTGCCGTCGCAGCTGATGCGGACGCACAGCACGTACAACGACATCGCGTAGAACAGCCGCACACAGTTTTCAGGGATGCTCACTTTAAACGTCTGTTTGGAAAGCTTCATCTCCAGCCGGAAACCTTCCCGACTTAGGCCCGCGAAAACCTCGGCGCTTGGAGTCGCGTAAGAAAATTTAGGGACGCCGCAGTCGCAACTGCCGCGCTTCTCGGCCACGTCGTATTTTCCGACCTGCCGCACGCTTGCCGCGTTCGAGAGCAAACTCCCAGCCATATAGCTGTTAAGGTGCTTGCCTGTCGAGCTAAAACAGCAACGCTCCGAGGCAAAGCCATAAACCACGATAACTATCGCGCTACCGCAAATCCCGGCACTTGACAGCAACAACAACAAAAAAAAAACGAGCTGGAGATGCTGATGGCGATATAGATAGCGAAAGCTCGCGGCGGAGGAAAACGATGATGATGATGACGATGAGCTTGGCCTTGGGCGGCGTCTGGAAGCTCCTGTGCGCGTGTGTGGCCTCCGCGATCAAGCGCCCGTCGCGCGCAGCCGGAGCCGATCGCGGAGGCCTCGGCGCGTGCATTCCGAAAGTTTCGGTGCGGCCCTTACACGGACCTTTTTTTTTTTTAACATTTTCTTTGCGAAAACGGGGTGCGGCCCGTACACGAGTGCGTTTACGCGGTGTGTTCAATTTTGGAGTCGAAAAATTTCCGGAAATTTTACCCCGCGTAATAGGCGCACCCCGAACTTTGAGCCGGATTTTCTGGAAAAAAAGTGCGCCTATTATGCGAGTAAATACGGTACCACACTGCGTAAACAACTAAACGTACAACCAATGCGAGAGAGGAGAGAGATCAGATATCGAAATCAGCAGCCACAGGACCCTGAGCTGTCTTGCAGTGAGGCTGCATGGGTGGGGCATAGCGAAGACGGGTATTGGTCAGTGCAGGTTGTGAGGCATCGCATTGTTGTGTGACCCGGGCATTGGCCGACAACACGTTGTCGACTGCAGGCCACCAACAGACGTCCGCCAAGCATCAGCGTCTATAGTGTGCCAAAGCTAAATATGCAGTCAGACCCGGGTATATCAAACTTGAAGGGGATCGCGAAATAGTTAGATATAACCATAATTCAATATATAAATATCGCAATAGGCAAGTTTATCCGTAACCTGAAAGCAAGACTACATAGCACCCACACTAGAGAGACTTTTCTTGCAGCGACGTGCCAGTCGCCGGCGTGCCGGCAGTGCACCACACGCTAGGCATGGCAATCCTGCGTTGCATTGACGCTGCAGCAGACAGTTCTTTGAAACTAGCCATTCCCTATCATACAATACCTAATCCTCTTACCAGTACGCTATAAATAGAGTAATCGCTCGTTAAAATGAAGGTTCACTTGATTTCGGCCGTGCTTCAGCATCAAAGCGTACCAGGTGAGGGCTGCCACTCGGCTTTAGGTAGTTGGGTTGGCTTTAGCGCATGGCTACAAGAGATTGAAGGCTGCCCTCGAGCTCTTCTCATGCTCAACCCATCACACGGTTTCACTGCACTAGCGCTGCCAGCAGGTACCCAGGGCCACGCAGCCAACCTGTACCTGTATGCGAAAAGTGATCGACGAATGCTGATAGGAGAAGCGCCACTTGCAGGGGAGTGGTGCTGTATTGAACGTCCGGCGAAATTGAAGTGCTATATACTATGAGAGTTCCCTGTACTTTTACACGGGATATTCAAGGGGATAGTCTGTGTGTTCGATGTAGCCAATAATTCGAAATATCTGGGTTCAATATATTTGGGCTCGACTGTAATGCAGAAATCGTGTTGGCATGGTGTGGTAACACATCGGCCCAAATGAGTTGCTTGGTCTGAGAACGCTGTGCAGTCCCTCGTTCGCTTGGATTTTCTTGGCATCGTAGTACCGACCAAGTCTGCCAGAATTTCTGCAGGCACTGGTATGCACAGCATGTGTATGGGAGCAGACGACGCAGCAGTCCATGGGTCGCAACTTTAGGGGCCCACGTGGCCAAGGCTCTTCCTTGGTTGGGACATCAAAGCACGCCCTGGCGCTGACAAACCGAAATCACTCGGTGCATACAACACCGCGCATATATGAACCGCGGAGCATGTATCATGCATCCTGGGGCAATACACAACATTTGGAACAAAAGAACACGCCAAACGAAAATTTGGAGTCTCCACCCATTTAAGGTCTGTAGTGTGCTGTGATCAAAAGCAAAAGTTTGGCTTGCTAGTACATCATCATGAGGCAGTCATCATCATGGCAAACATCTCGAATAAAAAAAAAGAGCCAGTGGGCAATTGGGGCAGGTGTAGGTTTTCGTCAGCATTGTAATCTTCTGTATGCAGAAAGAGCAGTTGGCGTACAACCCTTCCAAGATGTTGGTGGACGAAGCATTGTTCCGCTGGAGCCGTGTGAAGACGCGTGCCGACAACACGAGTGTGGTGTGTGTGATGCTCGACCCATCTGGGCCAGCACGCAACGAGGTGCTCCTTCGGCAGCGGCTGTTGCGTCGACTACGGCCTCGGGGGGAAATCCCTCCTTTCCAAGAGCCACACATGCCACAATTGCCACCATCGCCAAAGCCTGCCACTGTAGCTCCCGATGGTGAGTGGTCCAAGCTTGTCATGTTCTTGTGCTGAGTGTTAAACATTGTAGTGCATTATGGGAAAACAAACAGGTAGAACATGTTTTTGTAAAGTTGTTAGTCTTTCTGATTTGCGTTCCGTGAGTTTCAGGTGACCTAGGCTTTGTTGTCTGCTTGCCGTTCAGTCAGTGTAGAGATTTCTACATCTGCTTCATTGACATAAACTAGTCGCAAGTGGGAGAACAGGCTTATGAACTAAAGTGTTTAACTAACTAAATTTCATATTCCATGCACGCTTTGTTGCTTGAAGAGTAGTTCCTGCTATGCTGTTATTCCTTCTGCCATGCAGGGTATAGAAACTAATGAATGGATTTTAGCATGCCAAAGCAACACTAGTGCTGCTAGACATGTATAGTAGAGGGCTACAGATCAATATCGACTACTTGCAGTTTTTAATGTGCATTGAAATCTCAGTACATGAATGTCATTGCTTTTTGACTTCATTGAAATGGGGCTGCTGGAGCCAGTTGAATCAATGACCACATGTTCATCCACAAAGCACTGCAGCCACCTCTGAGTCACAGCAACTGGTCACTCTACAGGAACTTAAGGGCACTCCTGCAGGCGCAAGTCAGAGGAAATGGCAAAAGCTGTATATTGCACATTAAATTTCTTTGTTATTTGGCACTGTTCAAAACGTTCTTTCAGATTCACCCTGTAGCTGTGTTCCTGCTGGGTTGAAGGAAAGATGAGGTAGTCGGTTAATGTTTATTATTTATTTATTATTTATTAGTTACCTGCATCGCCCCGCAGGGCATTAAAGCAGGGGGGATACAGACTTCATTATAGGTATAAAACAATTATTGCAGTGCATGGGAAAATGCTTCATTAGATGTGATACATACAATGCTCGATGGCAAACTGTTCCAGTCCCGAACAGTTCTAACAAAAAAAGAATAATGCAAGACGTCACCCTTGCAAAGAAATTCCCTGACCTTCAAGCAGTGGTCCAGTCGCTTTGAGATATAATGAGGTGCCTGGATATATTGTTCGCGGTTTGTGCCAGTTTTCGAATAATAAATCTCGTGGAAAAATTTCAATCTGATGTACCTTCTACGGTCCTTCAACTCTTGCCAGTTAAGTTTCCGTTTGCTTTCCGTCATACTAACTTGCCGATTATAATTACCAAGAACAAATCTAACAGCCCTATTATGAATTTTGTCTAATTTTCCTACGCACTCAGATGTGTGTGGGTCCCAGCAAACACATCCATATTCAAGTATGGAGCGTACATGACTGAAATACAGCTGTGTTTTTAAGTTACTTGGTAAATGGCTAAAATTCTGCCATAGGAAACCCAAACGTGATGCTGCCTTATTCGCAATATAATTAATCTGCTTATTCCGTCGTAAGTCCGATGTAAAAAAGACTCCTAGATATTTAGATGACTTGCTTATGTTTAGAGTAAAATCATGAATTCTATACCTATACGGATGATTAGCACTTTTTCTTTTGAAGGTGACGTGAGCAGTTTTGTTTATATTTAAGGACATGTCCCAACGCACACACCAGTCTGCTGCAGTATCTAAATCAGTTTGCAGGATTTGCGAATCAGAAGTGGAATTTACTACTCTGTAAACAACACAGTCATTGGCAAACATCCTGAATGAAGACTGTATGCCAACTGAAATATCATTAATATATACAGCAAAAACAAAAGTGGTCCCAATACTGAGCCTTGGGGAACTGCCGACGTAACTGGTGCATACCGTGAAGAAATGCCGTTCAGAACAACAGCCTGTTTTCGTAACGACAGATATTCTGCAATCCACGCAATTACTTCAGGTTATACGCTTTCAATTTGGAGAGAAGAAGACTGTGCACGACAGCATCAAATGCTTTACGGAAATCCAAGAAAACGCAGTCCACAACTTGTTGCTTATCGATTGCCGATGCTAAATCATGAACAAACTCTACCAACTGCGTACTGCAGGAAAATCCACGCCTGAAACCATGTTGACTAGTGCATAGGAGACTGTTTTGGTGAGATGGGCCATAACGCAACTATATATTACATGCTCCATAATTTTTGCAGGTTATGCTGGTTAAGGAAACGGGTCTGTAGTTCTGAACGGAGTTTCGCATACCGCTCTTATGTATGGGCACGACATGAAACAGCCGGGTGAAATACAGACATAATGTATCCGCACAATTCCTTAAAATTGCGGCAGGAATGTCATCAGGGCCACAAGCCTTAGCCTGGTTCAAATCCTTCAATAATTTACGCACACCGTCAACACAAAAATTAACTTCCGGCATGCAATCTATTTCAAGAGGTAATGCAAAACAGACAGAATGTGAACTAGGTGGCAGAAACACAGATGAAAAATAAAGGCTAAACATTTCCACTTTAGACTCATCATCATGGATGATTATCTCATCATTTTTCAGAGCAGGTACTGAGCTGTCATCCTTACCATTACGCTTCACATATCTCCAAAATTCTTTGGTATCTCTGACAAGTTTTTCTCCTAGATTCGAAAAATAGAAGTCCTTAGCGATGTGAGACTTCTGTCTGAATTCATTTTTTATTGTTTTCAGCAAGGCCAAACACTCTGGCGAATTAGACGACTTGTATCTTCGATACATTCGTCGCTGTCTGGGAACAAGGGCACGTAACTCGGTGTTAAACCAGGGTTTATCTCTAGCTCTCTTACTTGATATAACGCTTGATGGAATAAAAGCTTCACGTAATTCAAACAGTTTCTGTTTGAAAGTATTCCATAGCTGTTAGATATTTAAAGGTGCACTGAAAAGGAATCTGAACTCGTCTTTTTGCCGCGGGAACTCAATCTACACGTTCCGAGCATTCTTATAAACTGCGACTTATTGCCCTGTGTGGCCGATTTCCCTAATTAAATCGAATTAACGCCCGGCTCCAGCCTTTTTTTTTTAATTCTGCCTCGTACGGTGGGCGGAGTCAACAAACGCGGGGAGTGCCTTTCAGCCAGCTCCGTGGAGGCTTTGCTTTCGCTTCATTTTGTTTTTTAGGCTTCCGTGAATAAATAGTTTCATTTGCAGATAATATAACCGCAAAATAAGCCCGCAGAAATAAAAATACACGCGGACTATTTGCTTCTACGAACTACTATGTATTACTCCGCCGATGGCAGAGCGGCAAGCCGCCACGGGACTGGGTGAAAGGCGCTCCCCGCGTTGGTCGACTCCGCCCGCCGTACGAGGCATAATTAAAAAAAAAAGGCGGGAGCCGGACGTTAATTCGATTTAATTAGGGAAATCGGCCACACAGGGCAGTAAATCGAAGTTTTTAAGAATGCTCGGAACGTGTAGATCGAGTTCCCGCGGCAAAAAGACGAGTTCAGATTCCTCTTCAGTGCACCTTTAAGTTATCCGCGAGTTCATCAAAAGTTGGAAAGAACGAATCGAAAGCCGTGCAAAACAAGTCAGTGCTTGTCCATTGTCCACTTTTTGTTAAGTGGTGCTTGTGTACATGTGCTCCTGCAGACAGGTGAAAACTGTTTCCTTTATTTATACTTTATTATGCAGAACAGAATTTGACTCCCCCGATGTCCCCAGAGGAGGAATCTGAGAGTGAACTGCCAGAAGGGTTGCGAGGCCTGCCACGTGTGGTGATCCTGACACCCAAGCGAGTCTACCCACCACCTGTGCCTTGCCCGCAGCGGGCAGAAGCGCTGCAGACGTGCAACCGAGAACCGCGGCCAGAGTCCGAGTGCAAACCTCCGCAGGAGGAGGAAAAAGAGGCCTGCAATGGCAGCCAGGAGAATGACGCCGCGGCAGCTGGGAGCCAGAAGCGGCGCCTCTCCTCAGACAGTGCCGAGGCAGAGGAAGTGACGCCTAAGCGGCCCCACGAGGACAACGAAAATGTAGCAGCAGATGCAGCAGCTGACCCAACCAAGAACCATGCACGCAAGACAAGACTATGAGTGCAGTAGCAGCTCGTGCATTGAACCGGATTTTATTTGTGTGTGTGTGTGCGTGCATGCATGTGTGTGAGTGTGTATACGTGCGTGCATGGTGTGTGAGTGGGAGAAGTGCCTCTGTGTTCCTTGTGGCCACTCCATGCTGGTCCAGTGATTTCGTCCAACTGCCTGCCTGCCAACGCATGGTGCAGTGGCTGGCAATGTGCCGCATCTGACACCCGTCTCCGTGGCACAAAAACCTGACCTCGAAAACTCTCTTGTTCTATCTCCAAGTCGTCACATCAGTATTTATAGCCATCATCATGACCCTCTAGTGCTGGTTAAAAAAGAGGACACTACTGCAGATACAAGACTGAAACAAGCCACAGTACAACCGCATCGTGGCTGAGTGGTGGCACATTTATTCCAAGTGCAGGGATTCAAGCGCAGCCAAGTAACACTGCCGAAGACTATCTTTCCCGTTGTCTGGCTTGGTCACAGAAAGCACCGCACCCAAGTTTTGTCTGGGATTTTTGTGTGTACCTTTCTAGTTTACAATGGTGTGTCCACAAACAACCCATTGAATGAGCTCAGTTCAGAACGCCATATTTGTGAGTGTGCACTGCGGAACGGTGCAATCCTCCGACGACTGTAGATGCTGGTGTGCATATTGTGACCATTGCTGCCGACATTTTGGACGCTGATTCGTCCTCATGGCCAACGCCCCACTTGTGTAGCAGTGTGGCAACTGCCTGGACCACTGCCTTTTTTAGGTCATTGTTTCTGATTATTTTGTATGTGTTAATTTTAAGCTTCCAGTGCTCTTGGAAGGTTTTATTCACTGTTTCTTCAAGCATGCCACATGTGCTCAGATCATAGTGATACACTGTCAGGGGCTCAGTGTGCGCTAACTTCAGCTGAGATTTTGGTTTTGATTCCTACAGACAACTTGTCTGCTAACATGGGATATTGTATGCAGAGATGTGCGCATCATGCATTTGTTCGAGCATAACTTATGCTTACGTTGTTCAGGCATCGTAACACACACCGGTTGTATTTTTTTTTTTCTTGAGATCAAGTGGAGTTGCTTTTTGTACAACTGTACTGATTAATTTGGCTCGAAAAAGAACTGCCATTGATAGCAGAATTTGCCTGGCTTTTAATTTCAGGCTTTACTGTGCAGCCGCCTTGTAATACAAGCAGAGGTGCTGCATGTTTTCTTGACTCTTTTTTGGTTTTCCTTTCAATTTCTTCTCTTCTTGCTCGCATACTTCTCGTCTCTCACCTTGCAACTTTGGGCAGCATGACCGTTTACAGTTGTGGGTTGCCCGTGCCACTTGGGTTTGCAGTGTGACTCGTACAGAGCAGTGTACTGTTCATAGCCATTGCGTATCGGTAGGGCCACCTTTTTCTGGGAACAGAGTGGAAGTTAGAGCCAAAACACACCCTCTCTTTCTGCATAGCAGAATATATTCCCTGCTTGCATTTAATAGTTTTCTCTTGAAACAGTACTCTGTGATTATTCGTCATTCAAGGCATATTTCTAACACAGTGAAAGTCAATGAAAAAATTAACAGACGATTACGCTTCTTGGTAATGAGATTTCTGAGCGCAGCTGCTGCGGTACTCGAACCATAGGCGACCACATACAGAACAAGGAGTGCCGACCGGAGGCAGCTCTGGATTTCGACTTGGGCAGCATGCACAGCATTCTGCTGCCGATGAGCCTTGCCTCGGGCGAACGACCAGTGCACTACTCTGCTCTTCATGCTGCTGCCATTCCTTCCTTCACATCACTGCTTTACTCCTTGCTCTATTGTCGTAGTCTGAGATAGCCGGTGGCACTTTGCGGCAGCTCCATAGTTGCCAGCCGTCTCATAGTGGTGCCATCTGCGCAGTCGCTGGCAAGCGATGCATACCTTACCAGTGAAGTCATCGGGGAACAGACATCGGCGTGCAATGCTGTTCTCTATTCTTCATGCTGCCACCGTACTCTATTCGCTATCGCCATCTTTCCTCTCCCACTGCGCTCGTTCGCTTCGTTACGCTGAGGTCAACGGCGACGCTCAATGCTGGAACGGACGCCTAAGAGCTATGCTCTAAAAAGTTTTCATGAATGCAACGAATTTGCCAGGCACGTCTAGCTGGAGCAGGCTTCCATAGATGGTGCCAGCTGCCTCAGCGACAGCGTAATGGCACTGTGGAGATCGCAACGTAGTGGGCGTCCAGGCGCATCGTCGTGCAGTTGACCTATTTAACGGAATGACACAATTACAGAAGTTCTGCACCTGTGGCCTTCTCTTCATTACCAGGAAAAGTTGTCGCGAAGTACAGTGGTAAGACATTGGCCTCATATACGGAAGGTATTGGATTCAAATCTTTTTAACTGCTTGGCCCATTCTGATAGCACTACTGAAGAAGAAAGAAATGAAGTTTAAAAGTTGCAGTTATGTAGTGCAACAAACACCATTCTAAACATGTGTTCAGCGCATGGCAGCCTCAGCAACTTCTGCAGCATAAAACCCAATACAGCACACGCATTTGAACAGATGTTCAGAACATGGGCTTCGGGGGCCCACATTTTCTAATGGGTACAAGTGTCACCCAGCCTCACTGTAGGTTTACCACCTAGTTCCCAACCAAACAGATTGTGTCGACCAGTTGGTGAATCTTAATTTCTTTCAAAAAACTTTTAAAGGGTCACTAAGGACAGTGTACACCTTCACAGCATTTGTACGAAGTGTGCACCTTGAAGGGACACTGAGGACAAATAGAAATTGGCCCGTGTCAATGGGCTATCAAATTCTAAACACAAAGATGTCTCTCTCACCGAGAACTGAACGTTTATAAGCTTAAAAAAAAACAACACAAAAATGGATTACAGGTGTTGCCATCAGTAGCCAGTTTCGAAAGTAAGATGCATGCGTTAACACTAATTTTAGGCGTGGAACCTGCAGACTACACTGCACTGCCATTCACTCCAATACAGTGGCCCGCTCGGTAAGGATGTCACGAGTTTGAATCAACTGGCAGGAGCATTTCTAAAGCCAATTTTCTCGGCAATAAATGTCTCTTGCTGCTGGACAAATGTCAACATAGCCAAAAGGAGCCAGAGAATAATTTTTCACTGGAATAAGTGAATGGAGTTGACCTTGCTATCCCTTTAACATCATCGCGCTTCTGTTGTTTAAAAAAAAGAAAATTGCGCCTCTCCCGTAACCGAGAGTAGAGTAAGCATGAAATGTTTACGGGCCTAACACAGGCTCCATTGCTCGGCTTAAGCAGCTGTGACGGTGGCCGCATTGAAATGCAGGACGATGCAGTAGCGTACGTGGACACGACGAGACGCAGGCCTGAAAAGAATGTATATGCAGCGCGTTCGAATACTCCGCGAGCGTGTATACATCTGCCTGCCAGAGGGGGAAAGGGCTTGAAGGCCAAGCGGCCGGTCTTTTACATGAGTGAGTGTGGGACCGCAGCGCCATCCTTGGGGAGGGAGCGAAAGTTTTCCGCCGAAAGCCCTTCTCGCCCTCTTTCTCTAAGCGGCCTTCTCTCAAAGCCCCTAACAGATCACGTATGACAAAGAAGTGTATTGTGGCATGTATGTGCTTTTTGCACGCGTTATTAGAAATCGGAAATTGTAATTCCGTGCATTATCAAATGCACAGCTCGACTGATATCTTGATAAACATTGAGAAGACACTGGCAGCAGTTATTTTTTGTGACTCGTTTGGAGAGCAACCGGCGCTTGTATGCCGGTCCCGTAGGAGGGCTTAGAGAGTCTCGTTGAATCTCGCTAAGTCTCGTACGGTGCCCGGATGTTCTCGTTTCAGAGCCCGGATGAGTGGATTTCAGTGCCCAGATGATGGCTCTCGGTCTCGGCCTGACGTCACCACAATGCCGACAACGGGAGCTAAAAGCATTTCATGCTTAAAAATGTCTCCTGACGTGGTGTGGGGTTTTTGACATCCTATAGAGACACATGGCCTGCGAGAGATTCCATAATGAAAAGCTTCGGATTAATTTCAACCCTCCTGGTATTCTTCAAAGCGGTCTGAAACACCTTTCACTATAGTTGCGATATGCCTGGGGCGTTAAAGAATGCCGCTTCTTGAATATCCTCCAGGAAACTTTTGGTGACACAGCTACCATGACCGCAGCCAGTCGGCTGCATCACACCACTCGGAAAGAGGGTGACATTTTTCAGCTCATGCCCATCCCCGGGAAAATGTGTGGGTGGGTGGGGCCCACAATGCAGCGCTGACCTTCGAGTGTGCAGAAATGATGAGAATTACACAAAGATGCTGAAATTACAATTTTTGCTGTAGATAACTGCACTTCTCCAAAGCGCATTAAAGAAAAGTTTCCTGGAGGATATTCACAAAGCGACGTTCTTTAACGTCCCAGGCATATCGCAACTAGTGTGAAAGGTGTTTGGACCCCTTCGAAGAATCCCAGGAGGGTTGAAATTAATCCGAAGCTTTTCATTATGGAATCTCGCATTAAAACAAAAAACCAAATCCCACAGCCTTGAACTCAGCAGCCGAATGCCATAGCCACTAAACTACTGCAGGAGAATTTCACCACACATCACCAATGCACAGTGTGCTTTGGATACAGCTGGTGGCAACACAACCTGTATTATTTTTCACTGTTTTCTAGCTTATAAGAGCTCAGCTGTCTGTGAGGGTAGCCTCACCATGGCCAAGAGGTGGTGTTCCACTTGAGGTCAACTTCAGTTTGTCCTTAGTATCCCTTTTTAAGTGCCTTGTTAAATGGCAACCTTTGGTCATCTTTTCCATTCATGGTTCACAAAGTGGCAGCAGCAGCAGGGATTTAAGACACCAGCTCCTGAAGCTGAGGCAGGCCCCCTACTTTTGAAGCCAAGAGCGACAGTGACGTACAGTGGTGCCAATGCGGTGACAGGGGCAAAAGAAGTGCATTTATTGTTTTGTGTGATGGGCAACTGCTCCTTTTATGCGAAGCATATTGCTAGAGCTACCACTCACGCCGTCGCCGTGGGACCCCCACGTGACACCGTAACGTCACACCACGTGACATGAGAGAGCCGGCCTCCACCTTGCGTCGTCGCCGTGGGACCCCTAGCCGTCACACTCGCGCATTTCGAACGCACGTTCACACTCGGTGTAGGTGAAACGCTCGCTCCACCGGGCAGGCAGACGCGGCTTCCGTGGCAATCCAGGCGCTCACCCAATGCGCGTCTCGGGGTTAGTCGGCGTTCCGCTGTAGCCATGCCGTTGTCTTCCCCCACGACGAAGGCTTCTAGTGGTTGTATTAAAATGACCAAGTATTCAACCAAGGAAAGCCATGTATTACCAAGCCTAGCCACTAATATGCTTCGCATTCCCCAGGCTTAGCCAAGCTGAGCCTCAGCAATTTTTGTTGCCTCATTCCAAACTTTTTTTTTTGTGCTCAGTGGATCTAAAGTCTTTCGCAGCATTCAGTCTTTTTGTTATAACTGTGGTTGGGCACAGTACTTGGCTGGCTTGGATTTGGATGTGAAATAGTGTACTCTGATTTTAAGCAATCTGCTGTGTTGTCATTATCAGCGCAGAGGAGTTTCTTTTCAGCAATATGAAGGCCACACAATTCCATTCTGTCATTGGTGCAGTACCCCAATTTGTAGTTTCGCCTCAAAACATTTTACACTATGATTTATGCTCAGAAGCATTGAACACTGCATCCTAAAAAGTAACACACACCCAGGCGAAATGTTAAATGATTTATACGCCAGTAATTCTTGCGTGAAAAAAAAAAAGGCAGAAATTTTATCAGTGAGGGGTTTCGAGCTTGTGTCTTGTGCTTTTAAAAAGAAATGCAGTGCTAGTCCATTGCACCACAGAAACAGTGGGAGCAAGCACTTAAAATTACCATCTTCACCTCAGCTAAGACTGCAACTACATGCCTGCAGGAACTAACAATTGCAAACCTTCAAGAAGCTGAAACATGAGGTATTACACAAAGCCCCCTTCAGCTTAAACGATGCCATAGCTCAGGACAGAACTACCATTCCATTTTCATAAATGACAGATGCAGTCGTATAAACAGCTTTGTTAACCACCTCCGCTGTGGTAATTTAGCATCTCCATTGGATAACAAGCTTACCCTGTACAGCCGTGACATTGTCTCAACTATTTACCCACTTCATGGAAAGCATATTACAAAATAATTTGAAGCCATGCAAGTCTACGGAGCAGCCCGAGTGCCCCATATTTTCAGTCTTAGTACTGTGGCCAGAAATGCATGCAGTGTCGCGTCTGTCCTTTTTTGTGTGTGTGTGTGTGTGTGCATGAGAGTGTTGTGCAGTTGAGTTTAGGGTATCTTTGCAGCTGCACATTTCTGGAAGCACCTGTGGTTTATTGCAAGCCAAGTCCATGGTACGCATCCACAGAATGAAGACTGGTGCATTCAAGAGGCCTCTGGCGTCCAAGGTCAGCTCAGAGGTTAGAGTTCCTGTAACTGAGGTGAAACAATGCATTACAAAATCTACCTGATGCCACTGCATACGTGAAACTTTTTGTTTACTTTCAATCCTTGTCTGTATACTGTGATACGTACTGTCCTGATGTGAGCAAAATGAAAAAGAATTGACTGCAAGATGTGTAGATGTCTGTGATGGACAGACAGGCATTGGAATATAGGTTGGAAACAATGCATATTTTTTGGTGAGCTCAAGCAAAAGTGTACAGCATTTGCCAATATGAAGTGGTAAAATACAGTCCACTCTTGACTACAACTGCGCTGCCAGTGTTCATAAAAACTGCATCTGTACATCCATCTCTGCACTGCATACTACATTCAAGAAGCATGGAAATGCACTTCGTGTCACGCATCATGAAGGCGGTCTGTACATTGGACTAATAAATTATCATCAATACAAGAGTGCCAGAGAGAAAATGAGTTTTTGCCCACCAGACATCATTTTCTTGCAGGTAATATTGCATTTGAAAACTTGAGTGTCCTTATCTGTGTGCTCTAGTAGATTAGACAACCTGTAGTTGCAAGCCACTGCAATCTGCCTTCTAAAGTGTGCAGTTCAAAGCTTTTCACGAGGCTGGCAGATGGCACAGAGCTGCCTGTACTAAATACAGAGGCATACCCATTCTCTGTGGCCACTGTAGACATTTTTTTTCCCTTTCATGAGCCAATTTTTCATGATTTCATTTCTGAAAGCACTAAATTTTCCAAGACGGTCAGCACAAAGTGTTAGAGCAAACCAAACTGAAATCGAGCCTGGTGACCATGCGGTAGCTGTATATACTGGTGACAACTTTGCTAACAATACTGATAGTGAAGCTTCGTAGGACTTGGAACACGGCGCGAACCTCTCGCTCAGTGAGGGCAAGACACCCCAATTTGCTGGCACTGCACTTGCTCCATACTGCACAAAGAATAACCTGCAGATTGATTCTAAGAAACAAATTACCGTTTTCATCCCCGCCAGCCACTTCAGTCTGTTGCAGTCGGACAGCAATGCTAATAGCGTTTTTGAAATTTAACTAATTCAAGATGGGTACAGTAAACCTCACAGACTGGTATCCTACACAAAAAGGCATGGACAATAGACAAAACACTGCCAACATCATCTGGTGGAATAATGGCCGTGAACGAAGCATTTCGCGCAGAAATGTACACAGGCGTGGAGGTTAGAAAAGGTGCGATTATAACAGGTTACACTTTGGTAGGCACTGTGTGAAACTGCAACGAAACGCTTTAGAAAGGCATTCCCTGCTTGGTCATTATTTTTATACCTATGACAACAACCACACTGTCATTATGTGATAACCATCAATGTGTCTCGCTAGGTAATTGCAGGCTGACACGAAAGGATGTGCAGCATTTGAATACCCGAATCTCATCTTCGTGTTATTTTGCTTGTTTGTTTCTGGCATTGACATGCTGGTGACAGGTGTCTTATACTTTCACACCACTCCTGCAATAAAGAATGCCCAGAACCTGGAATTTCAATGCGAACTTACACTCACTATCTGATCTTGAGCCGTCATTATACCAAGTACTCGCCAAGCTTTGGTATGCCAGCCTATCAATATTATGATGACTTAATATGCAACCAAAACAGATTGGTTTGTCTCTCTTGAGTCATCTCGTTTAGTCAATGACACTGTTTTCCACAGACAGCCAGAAAAGCTCCAACAGACTGTTAGCAAGTCAGCATTTACGTATTCATAATTACATTCATTCCTGGAACCATGCACGTCACGGGTATGCAGAACCAAAGCCAGACAGGCTCTTGTCCATGAATTTCCTCTTCGCGAAGCATAACCACCACTGCAAAGAAAAACAGTGCACCATTAATTTCCTCAAAAAATTCAACTTCCCAAGCCAAAGCTTGGACAATGCAAACGTAGCTTCGACACTCGTGTATTCACTCAAAATTTCAGGCAAACCAGCACTGCAAAAAATTTGGTGCAAACTTGCCTTGCTCGGCTTTCCAGTCTCGCTGTCAAAAACCTTGTCACACAGACGTTGACCACATTCTTGCCGCAGCTGCGTAAGGTAAGCCCTCATGGTCTCTGAAATGAAATAGGCAGTTATATGCTTTAACATATTCGTATGCATAAGATACTAACATAGCATGCACTCTGCACTGCCATTTAGTGCTTCTGCTAGGAGCTAAGATTTGAAACACAGCTGAACGCTACAATAGTGAGATTAACAGAGAATGCAAGTTATACATTACTGTGACAATGGGACAGTATACACTACTAAAAAGCGCCTTGCTGAAACAAAAGCTTCATGCAAAAAGTATCTCATTTTCATTTGCCTAGTCAAAATTTGCTGTTTAGTAGAAACGTTAGGATGTTGCAAGTATGCAAACTTTGCACCAGAAGCCCACCAAAAACAGCACAAGAAGAAAAAAAAAAGGAGTCCACAATCAAAATCACCACCACCTGCTCCTCGTAGTAAGCAATGACTGACTATCACCGCAAGAGATCTCATATTTGCCCCATCAGCTAGAGCAGGGGTTCTCAAGTTGGATTATGCGGAACCACGGGGTTCCTTGGAGTGTTTTTTGGGGTTCCCCGAGCACCTAAATCCATGGATGCCTCGACTCCCACTTTCCTTTAACCGCTCTATTTTGGGACTGAACCCACTAATTGTTCATTGGACACACGCTGTACAGTCATTACTAATTGAATTTGGGCATTTCTTGACCTGGCATGTGTCTGCATGCTCATTTTTTTTGTGCATGTTGGTCAGGGAGGAACAGAAGCCAAGACATGTGGGGTTCCCTAAGGCTCAAAGATTGAGAACCCCTGCCCTAGATTGAAACAAGCGCATTTTAGACGGTTTTAGCTCATATCATACTCGGGCACTAAGAAAACCTGCAAACTGCTAATTTGGAAACTTCCATTACTATGAAGTAGCACAGTGAAAAGGTTTTAATGCTGAGAGAAAATTAATTCTATTATTAATTCATTGAACCTTATTACTAGCATCTGCTACAGACGGCAAAAGTTTCATTGCCTGGAAAATTTGTTCTCATGCTGCGAACGCTACCAAGTGAGAAGACACTCAATTTGGGACCACCTGCAGAAAATTTCAAGTGAAACACAAAAGCAATGGACAAGTTCACAGCCTGAAAGACTTTGTTGCAGTTGCTCAGAAATAGGCTGAACAAAAAAAAAGAAGAGAAAAATGTGCACACAGAAATGCAATGCCTAGTACACCAGCGTCATACTCTTTACAAAATTCCTCCATGCGAATGTTGCTCACATTGAGGTGAACAACACTTCAGTGAAGTAAACCTGGAGCTGGCCAGAAGCACTAACTTTACCGAAATCATATAGATTTGATAAAAGAAGTAACATTATCAAATAAGCACAGGTGCTGTTATGCGTATGACTATTTATAGACAAATATTGCTTGGCTCATTACTGTTTGCACCATTCATGTTGAAGACTGTGAACACAACAGGCACTCTTTCCTTGAACTAAACACTAAGTGATGCTGAACCTCAAAAACTTCTGCTGCTAGCTTGATAGCCTTTTGCAACATCACCTTAGCACACAGCCAATGAAAAGGAGCCAAAACCCACGATGTTATGAGCAGCTCGGTAACTGAAACACACGAGAGCGCAGCTATGAGGGCTACCTTTACGCTTTGAGAAAGCTCATTGAAGTATTTTGTGCACGACTGGACAAAAGTCATCAGTGCAACAAGTGACCTCACCTGCTTCTGCTTGGGATGAGGGCTTAGCGTAGACGGGATTCAAAGGAAACCCTGCCTCTCCTGGAATGTCAAACTTTGAAATGGCCAGTGCCTTCATGTCCTGGACACCTTGGTTTTTGTTTGAGCACTGTTGGACACCAAGAAAGACAAGACATGAAAAAAGAATACATACGAGTAATAAGTGAAAGTTAACACGAGATACAAGCAAGCGAAAACTATATGCCAACACCAGAAAACCGATAATCGCTACTGATAAACTTTTGCAGGCAAGAATCGCAGCCGGGCAGACATGCAGATCCTTCTGTCAAGGCACCATTTCAAAAAAAAGAGAAAAGGGGTGATTTTGAAATGCATAAATCCAGTAAGTAAATCTTGCCTCTGTTATTTGCACTGAAGCTAGCTTTTCGTGTTGAAAGCCTTCATATATAAAGAAGCTTTCAGTAGCATTCATTTGAACAGTGCTTCTTTAGCTAACATTTTTTTTAATGCGTTTCATGCCAGTTACATGTTTCCGATAACCCTACTGCAGTCAAAAGTAGCAGCAGCTGTCAAGTGTTGAATATGCACTTGCACCTTTAACGGCAGCACAGCTCATGGCTTTTGCCCTCTTCCCACTATTTGTTCTCGCTCTCAGCAGACCAAAGGGCATGAGTAATATGAGCTAGTAACAGTACAAAAACATCTAAAGCAGTCTGCACTTGCCTTCTGAAGCTTTTTCAAACACTCGGAAATGTACAGAGTCAAGTATATCAGCACACGATCAGCTTCACTCTGAAATCAAGGCAAAAGGTAATTGCGAATCTATGACAACAGCTATGTACTGCAGAGGGCCTGCACAGCAATAAGAAGTAAAATAAAAGTAAGCAAAACCACAAATAATGTGCAGGCTCTGAATAGCTACCCAGACCAAACAAACAACTGTTATCACTGATTACAAAATTATAAAGATAAGTTCACAATTAAAACACCCGACTGCACTTCCCCATGACGTGTGCTAAACCTATATACTTATGACAGTGGTAAAACATGGCGCACAAGACTGGCAACACAAAGAGGCATATTTAGGCATGCAGGTACACAAGGGGAGAGGCAAGTTATATGCACATATGCAACATAAACTGCACCAAATTTTTCTTCTTCGTAAACATCCATTTGCTTGGCTCTTTGAGGCTACGGTGACGTTTTGTCCAACAACAAAACATATAGTAATTGCTGAGAAAATCTGGTTTAAAGACCTTCCCACCACATGATGCAAACTCATGAAGTCAAGACCGAGAATGACTCCATGATCAGTGCTTGAGAGTGAATGGTGTTATGGAGTAACCTCCGGGATCTGGGCGCAAAAAAACTGTCTTGGTGCACCTCAATTCGCCTGCGAAAATTGCTGGCAGTGGTAATGCCTATATTTATTTTTTTTACCTTTCTGAACACATAAAAGCTCAGCTTTCAGTGAAATTAGCGTCTTTTTCATTAAAACACCATAATCTATTAATACGGGCCAACTTTAGCTGCCCCCAATGTCCCTTTAAGGGGCAACTCTGGCAGTTTTTGACCTCTACACATCTTACTGAAACTTTCACAGCAGGTTTTCCAGAGTCTTCTGATCTTTTGTCTTTTGATACCTCAACTACAGCATCCCTCTTAGCTCATGTGCCGCATTGGGACATTAAACTCCACGATCCACAATTTCGTACCTCGTGACGTCACACTGTGGTTGAAATCCAGTTTCAGTTTTCTGGTTTTAAACTCCACGATCCACAATTTCGTACCTCGTGACGTCACACTGTGGTTGAAATCCAGTTTCAGTTTTGTGGTTTTCACTGCTTCATAATTCTTTACGTTATTATTTTGAAAAACTATTGAACGGAACTATCACAAAGAAGTCCAAGGAATATAATGCGACAGTCAACTTGAAATGCTCAAAAATCCTTTGCACTTGCCCTTTCAAGACATAGTAGGCAGCGAGTTGGCATATTTCACTATGAGGCTTGTACACAAGAGTGAATACGAGCAGCAAGCAAGTCCCAAAGATTTCCAAGAAATTAACATAGCTTGGTACAAAGCGACCTACTCACCTTTATTTCATATGTTCGGAAGAAAACATTGGCTTTGAAAAAGTAGAGTGCTTCATCAATGATGTCGGTTTCATCAGCTGAAAACAAAGTTCCACTTTCATGAGCATTTCATCTTTCTTTACATAATTAAGCACAAAAACAGTCGCGACAGTTAAGACATTAACATAATTACATTTATCTCATACCAAGTCACCACTCCAAATGACCCAAAATAAGCATCCTACATGCACTGAGTGTATGGTCACAGCATTGCTCGTACCTGACAATAGCACCAACAACCAACTTCAAGCAATGTTACAAAAGCTCAGTTATTTCTAGCTCCTGTCATTTTCTATATGCAATGGCTTAGTTGCAAGTCTTCAAATCTGCCACCACTGCTTGTACTGCATGCTCCAGACTGGACCACACAGTGCAGTGACCTCACTTTAGCAAAGTATACCTGCTCTGGTAGAAAGAGCTCCAGAACAGCCAGGCTGAATAAGCTACAAGGACAACGACATGCCAAAGGCATAGCAGTACAGCATATCGACTGGGTCCAGCATTAAAAATTCACAATTACAGTAAACCGTTCACAAGACAGAAAATACCCACTGCTCTTTGGAGCTGGGCCCCTGTACTGTGACTTGATAGGAAGAATGACCATGTTGCCCACAGACCCCGCCGAGCCATTTGTGAATTGGGAGTGGTAGGCCTGCAAAATGAAGCAGCACAAATTAAACGAGAACAGTATTTAGGTGTGGTAGCTTGTGCAGATCCAGGAACATAATGACAGAACTGCATTTTGACATGGTGTCCTCTTCTTGTGTACGACGTTACTGCACTATTCTGCTTTCACATACACAAATAATACCTGTGCTAAAGTGTGGAAGTGCCAGCAAAAGCTCTCTCTGCAGCTTATGCAACGGAGAAAGCCACGTTCAGCCGCTGTCAGTAAACTGGGCAGAGATATGTGCACTGGCGGTTCATGGGATATGAACACTCATAGTAGGAGAGATGTTATCACGCCATGTCTCCTGCACCGTTAGAGGCCTCAAAGAGCACTTCACGTTTTAAGAAGATGGTGGCCAGGATAATTAATGCACTTGAAGCTACCAAAGTATTCTTAAAATTCCACTCCACTGCACACACCGACGCACATAAGCAGGCCATAATCACTAGGTGTCACTTCCAATCTTTTTTTTTTAACGATTCGTTAATGTGGATGGCTCACCCTTTGGAGTGCCACTAACGCCCTTTGGCGAAAACTCCCGAGTTGGTGGCTTTCGGTTTGACATTTTCGAGGCAGACGATTACGGGTTTGCATCATGCGCGGGTGAAGCAGGTAAGTACTGCTGACAAACTTACTACGAGACAAAAGTTACCGCAGTAACCAATATTCCACAGCAACAGCACGAAAGACAGGACGACAGAACACTGTCATCGCTGTGTTCTGTGGTCCTCTCTTGTCCCGTCTTTCGCGCAGTAACTATGGAAGATCGTCACTAACTCGGCCAACAGTTTGCAATACCCAAGTTCTGAGCGCAGTTTTAGCGCAAACGGGCCAGCAGTTGAGGCGAGAAAATTCCGAAGAGTCTTCACGATAAAGATGCACAATACTGTACACCAGAAAGTGTGAACACATAAAAGGATATTTACAAATGCTCTCAGCATCTAACGATTATTTCATCTTAGCGAAAAGCTTATTTCAAGTAGTTCCGCAATTGGGCGACAACCAAGAGGCAGGTCAAACGCACCGTGCAGGGCTTGATCCAGTTTTCTATATCCATCGCCATAATGCGGCCGACATCGGTTCGCTAGCAGCTGCTATAGTCGTCTTCACCTCTCAGTGTTCACTTGCCGGTAAGCTGTTTGCAACTGAGACGCTCAAGGCCCGCACAGAGCGATACACGGAATGAGTAATCGCTTATTCACTCAACCGCGCCCCGGCTTTGTCCTTCTCACGGGTCACTTGATTCGATGTGTGTACCACGCTTCACGGATGCTGCTGACTTACAAAACACTTCACGAAAGCAACATCTTTCTGCGCTCGTTTGGAGAGTAGGCTGAGGTGAGCAGCCAACGCAACCACCCAACGATGACACGTTAAGGTGTGGTTTCGAAGTTCACAGCCACTGCACGTGAACAAGATACTTACGCTGGTTCGTCATCGCATGCCTGGAGAAAAGAAATTAAACCTCAAAGTAAAACAGCACACAATGCAGACCACAAAATCGTATCAACGTTCCGTGCAGGGCAGGAAACTACCAGTACACCGGAGTGCGGTTCCGCGCGACAGTAAACACCTACTGTCCGCAGTGAGCTGCAGATTCCATAGAAGTAATTGCTACCATACCGGCATGTCTGGTTTCGTTTGAAGAGGTGAAAGGCAGGTCCAACAGCGTTCAAAGCGGCTTAGCTCACAGTTCCCACCCACAAACCGGACGCGAAGTACGCGAAGGAAACTGCTCAGTTTGATAACAATTTCGGATTGGATTGATTTGGATAGCACTGATTTTGTGCGTGGTTCTCGCTTGCATTGCTGGTTGTGGCGGTATGTTCAAATTTGGACTAATTGGCTACACAGTGGGAAGCTACATTTTCACTGATGTATGTGTCTTCCCGTATCGAATACTCGCTAGACCAACAATGTTATCCAGGATAAACTACTGCGTGCTTACATGTGCCTTTAATTCGATCTCCGAAGTGAATGGCTAGTGTAGCTTTCAGAGCGGCTCAAGTCACTCCACCTGACAGCCGAGCTGAGAGAGGCTTGCCGAGCGCTGCTTGTGTGTTTTCGTGTTTTAACTATACCCAGTCGTAAGGAGGAGGAAAAGCGTTTACTGACGAAAGGAAGAGTGTTGACTGAGCAGGTAGTTGGAGTCCTAAGTCCAGGAGTTCTGATTTGGGTTGGGAACACTCGTTAGCGATTCCAAATACGACTTCACCAACTTTGCCAAAGGCCGCATCTCACTCACGGCCAGAAATATCCTGGAAGACCTTGCCAATGCATCCCCTCTCCGAGACGTGTTATGGGTCCCGGCGCACGCCGGAAACCCCGGAAACTAAATTTCCCGCGCACAAACTCGAGTTAGAGCCGGCCGAGCAGTCGATAATCTGAACCCGGAGACAACCAGCGAAGCCCTATCTTCCTACCACGATCACACCACCCATTTTAAACACAGACGAATGCAATTTTCGCCGCCGTACCACTTCCTCTCAAGGGAGCAGCAGGTGGCGTGGAGAAGCCCTCAGACCGACTCCTTCCACAACCAAAATGTGTATTCTCATATATTTACTGAGCTCTCTAACCAAAACTGCCGCTTCTGCGGCGAAAAAGCTATTTTGTATCACATAATCTGGGACTGTAAAGTGTATCCTCTGCACCCCATCTCATGAATGCTCCCTCATCTGACGCGTAGCTTTCAGTAAAGGCCAGCGACGACCGAGACACTCAAGTCAGGACCGTCTAGCCTGCATGGTCTGTACATCACCTACTGACCACCACTCTACTCTTTCGTTCAATAAAGCGCAGTTAAATGAGCGCTCGTTGGCTCGCCAGGGTGACGCTGCTCAGTTGTGTTGTACCTCCCACTTCTCGGTTGACGTTCAGGTGCCTGTAAATGTCGCGGTTTAATCTGGCACCCGCGTGATCTATGAAAGATCGCCAGACTAGCTCTGCACCAAGGGCAGGCGTTTTGTTATTGGGTGAAATGAATTTTGTGGAATGTTGAAAGGCTCGGAAAGGTATTCGTTCGCATTTGACGCCAGGCGTAGGCTTCCTCTGATGTGAGGCGCCTACGTGATGGATAAATCCGGCGGTCGAGCCGCTGGGTCTCAATTAAAGCGTTCTGAATGAGGTGAGCGGCAGGCAGCTCAACTCGGTTAGCACGATCACAAGCTAAAATGTTAATCATCTCCTTCCCCTCGAGGCCTTCGTGGCCTGGGCTCCCCGCAGTGTGATAATGTTCGGTGAGGCGGGAGTCCAGGGTGATCGCCGCTTTATTGGGTGGTCGGCAGGCTTGTTGAGAGTCGGTGACAATGTGGGAATGGGTACCGGTGGAAACGGAGTTGTTATCATAGTGTTTGATATCCATTTATCACCACTGCGGTGACCTTTGCTGTGGCCGTGCTCTCGGCTCGAATAGAGGGCGTCAGAACAGGGATGAAACTGTGGTCCAGGGTCGCTACCGCGATAGCGTCGTCCGTCCGAGTAAGCTGCCACGTACACATACGCTGTTTCGGTGTCTTTTTCGAATTGTTTGCGTAGGCGCCGAACCCTGTCCAGGCGGCGGCCTGTGTGCAGTTCGCGGTGCATGTCGGATCCCATGCGAGAGTGATAGTTTGAAAGCCCGTTCCCGCAGTACTTCTGCGGTGCCTACCTGTTTGGGGATCTCTCTGCTCACCGCGATGGTCTGGAGCCTTATATTCTGTGATAGAGGACTGCGCCACGTAATTCGTCAAAAGTATGCAGTTCGGCTGACAGTCTTTCATAAGAAGTACTGATGAGGAGGCCTAGGGCCGTACGATACGCAGTCCGAATGATTAGATCAATATGCTTCTCTTAGCTTTTCTGTAGGGTTTGATAGAGGAGACCGCAGGTGATCCGGCCGACTATGAGAGAATCACCAACCGAAGGGTGTCGTCTTCTCTCTTCCCTTCGCGGTGTTCGGTGGTGCGTCTGGTCATGCTGGTGATTCAATTCACCGTTGTTTTGAGGGTTTTCATTGTGTGAGAAGCCCACCCATTGCTCTGAATCCACAGGCCCAGAAGATGCGGGCGGAATTCGTCTTACATTATAAAAGGATTTCAGCGCCACGACTACATCCAAGAAAGAAGACCACTCGGACGCTTTCTTGTGCGTAGTCTTGGCGCTAAAATCCTTCTGTAATGTCTGACATATATATGAGGTGGCCAAAGTGCGGCTCGCGACTCTCTGCCATCTGTACGCCCTGCCCCCTCCTCTCCCAATACTGCCTCCAAAAACAGCTTCCCTTATTGAAGAGAGGCGCACGCAGGCAGCTGTCGTCAGTTGGCGCCATCTTGCGGAGAATCGATGTTGTGATGCGTGTGCAGCTCATATAGTTTCTAAATATTACCTCTATGGTCCAGCAGGTCCAGCCGTTGCGAAATGACGCAATCTCGCGTAGATGCCGCCATTTCAGCTGCAACACCCACCTTTTACCTTCTCTGTCCAGACAAAAAGCTAAATGCTGCTGTGCATCTGACCATACCCTGCAAAATGGCGTCTACATCAAACAAAAAACGCAAGTAGGAAGACCGACATCGGACTTTTCTTCCTTGTTGAAAGCACTCCCGCTTTCCGATTTGACTAGATATACATGCCCTTTGAAACATTCGATATGCGTATATTGTAGACGGAGCTTTCGCATCGAATACGAATATTTAGTGTGTAACATTTATTCGCATTCAAATTTTTCGGATATTCGTCTCTCAAGGGACTCCAGTCGTAGAAGACGTGTGAAGAATGCGCGTATATGACCTTTCCCATCGCGCTTGCCCCTCACTGGATTCTGGTATATCACCACAGTTCGAATGAGCACTTTCTAGTTCGACCACTTTTTCTTTCTTCTCCAGTGTAGAGCAGTAGGCCAGAGCGTGGTCGACCTCTTCCCCCTTCCTCGCAACTTTCTCTCGCTTACTTTGGCTGGTGGTGGTGGTGGTGGTGGTGGTGGTGATGACGGTGACCGCCGCCTTTCGGAGATTTAATCTTCAGCCCTTTTGTCTGTAATGAACGTAGCTCCCTGTCCTGCCGGAGCCACATCTAGTGAAAATTTGAAGTGACTTAGTCGAGATTCTGCCAGGCGGCATTTTTTTTTTTTACTTTTGCTGGCAGGAGAGCGTCATTAGTGCCCCTTTTGTAATCCGTTTGGACCACATGGCACTTGCGGTATTACCGTATTACAGGACGTTCGATGTCTGCCGCTATGATTAGAATGGCGCTGGTGAACACTCCCAAGACTAGTTCACTCGCAGTATAAATACACTCGAAAGTTGAAAGCAGGACAGTTGTCGCCGTATACGAGACATGCGGAAGTCGCGGGTTCGGATCACAGCGGTTACAAGTTGGTTGTCTGTTTATGCTTTTTAATGGATTATCTTTCCGGTAAAAAAATGATTTCACTACTATTTTCCCACTGACCAGTACCACAGATTTAAAAACCAAAAGAAACATTCCACCCTGCTTTCCTTGTTTTGAGTGACTGCTGGCTTCCTTCACTTGTATGTCATAACAAGCCGCTCATTTCCCTGCCCCAATGGCTTTCTCAAGACCCTCTCGAGCACATTTCGCAATCTTTAATTCAGTAAGTTTCGCAGAATAAGTAACGCATCCCGTCCCGAATTTCAGTCTGCTGGCGATCTCCAGGTTTCAGCGGTACCAACACATATCAGCCAGGTTACGCGATCCGTTACTAAATCATACTGATTATCAGCACTTGGCGTATAAATGGAACGTCCGTTCGTGTAAAACCAGGCAGTGTGAGGCATCAATGACGCGACTGCGGTGCAGGATTCCCAGTTTAAATTTATACCTATGCAGATGTGGGTGGTCACCGACAGACCTATGTGACTCATGCGGGGACGTTGAATCTGTGGACCATTTCCTTCTCTACTGTCCAAAGTTCGCACTTCAGAGAAAGATTTACCTGGAGGTCCCTCTCTCCAGGTTAGGGCTCCCGTTATCTCTGCCAGTGTTGTTATCGTTCGGTGCGAGCGTCAAAGGATTTGCATTGGGTTCAATTTGTGGAAATCTCCATGATTACATAATTGCAACTGGTAGGTTGATTTGCTAACTCCTTTAAAAGTCTTGGAGTTTTCTTTCTTTTTTTTTTCATTTTCTCCAGAATGTTCTTTGTTATTTCACTTCAAATATTCTCCTGTCGTTTTTCATGATTACATTCTTCAAAATTCACGTTTGGCTCCGATATTTTGTCGTAATCCTATGGAAATTTCCTTAATTATACCACTATACCTTGGCCAATCCCCCCACGTGGGTATGTGCCATTACAAAGAGGAGGAAGAAGAAGAAGAAGACACTGCCGTATATCTTCGCATCGCAAGTCATCATGACACGGAGTGAAAAATACGCTACGAATATAAGCCGAAGGGTAAATATGCCTTCCACTTCCTCAACCACAGTTTCAGCGACGAATTCCGTACACGCAACAGTTCCGAGGAGTCTGTCACCTTCGGGAAGCAGTTCGCTTCATCTCTCGGCATTCTTCTGCCTTGTGTTGACTTGTGTACGTGAAAGCTCAGTGGGCGTGGTTTCGCGTGAGCTTACCAGAAATGGTAAACTGCCGAGGTGGTCTAAAATGAACGCAGCACTCAGAACTTGCCACACAAATCGCGGCGCTACAGTTTTTTGACGCACATCAGAAAGGGAAGACTGGCAGCTGGCGAGAACTGCATTAATACAGTGAAAGGAAATAAAATTATGGGCCTGTGCAGAAAGCGAAAAAGGCAAATCAGGAAGGAGTGGTTCTATGCTAATTCAAGAGTAAATGACCTGCTGGTAGAAGCGAGATCCGGGTGCCTTAGGATACGAAGCTACAAAGCGAAATTTAACCAAGATGATGACATGCATACGCGGTGTGTGGTAAATCTGTAGAAACAGTTGAGCATATATACTAGAATGCAGCTGCGCCTATACAGATGTCGACGGAGGCACAGTCACGATCCCTGAGGCCCTAGTGTTTGGAGATAACGAAGGTAACGGTAATGCATCTGCTATAGACGTTGGCAAGAAACGGTTGGACGCCACCGTTTTAAAGGGGACAACTCATCCATCGATCCATTGATCCTCCACGCAGGCATCAAGCGCCTTGTTTGCCCCCGCGCATATGCGACTTCGGTTGAGGGCGAAAGCGAAGAGCGGCGCACACCTAATGATTATGCTTACGCACTGCTCAAGCTGCAGGACACGGCTGCGTGCCAAGATGTTGCGAGGAAATGGGATCGCATCCGAGCTTCGGCACTTATATAGCTGATCAGAAGGACACTGACCAAAAAGAAGCAGCAAACACTGAGAACTTGGCAGGTAAATGAGCGAGGCCTGCGCTGACGTCATCTAAAAGGTCTAGAGAAGAATGAAGGCTGCAGAATATCGCGGTGCAAAAGGCACTGAATGTGGACACGCCAGGGCGCTTGCCTCCGCTCTCTCCGAGTCCTGTTCTTGCGCTACTTCGTCATCAGGGTTAGATCCTACGCAGCTGCCACTGTGCCCTCCCAGGCAACCCACCAGGACACCTCGTCTTCACACCCGAGGCGTAGATCGTTGTAGGGAGAGAGAGAGAGAGACGGTAGACTGAGGCAGTTGATACCGGATAGACAAGAGGTGGTCTCTCGTGCACCACTGTTGTCATAAAGAGAAAGAGATAGTCACTAATCCACTCGGCGGCCGTATTTCGATAGAGGCGAAACGCAAAAACGCCCGCCCGCGGTGCGATGTCAGCGCACGTCGAAGATGCTCAGCTTGTCTAAACTAATCCGGAGTCCATTCAGTACGGCGTCCCCTGTAGCCCATGTTTCGCATTGGGGTGTTAATCCCAACAATTCTAATTTAAATTCAGAATGCTTTTATTCACTCCGAATGCGGGCTCGGCGCAGGCGTCCGTGGCGGGGCACGTGCCCATGACGACGATAAGCGGCGTGGAGCTGGGCACCACGCGCACCCGCCCCGTCGAGTGGCACGAGTCGTTCCCGTTCGCCGGCCTGGTGCTCGTCGTGGTCGCCGTGCTCGCCATGCTGGTGTACATGCTGAGCGGCGCGCGCCAACCGCCCCACCCCGAGCGGCCGCCGCACATGGTGTGCGGCTCCGAAGCGTGCGTCCTATACGCGAGACTGCTCAACGCCTCGGCGGGCGTCACCCGCGACCCGTGCGACGACTTCTACCTGCACGTCTGCCACGGCGCCATGATGGCCGCCCAGGAGAACGCCATCCTACCGCCGGCGGCCGCTGCCAACGCTCCGGTCAGTAGAGTATGGGAAGAAGGTCGTTCTGCTAACTATAGACGCGTAAAATTTCAAGAAGTTTTGAAAGGTGGAAAAAATGATCGTTTTTAATTCCGTAATTCTTTTTCCCACAAAAGTATGAAACTTGGGAAAAAAACGAGAAGGTAGAGTTTCAATAATCACATTTGGTTTGTACCTCAGAAATAATTATCCCTTATAAAAATGGTCTATAGACAGTCTATAGACTTCTTATTGACTTCCTATAGATATTGCTTTTTGTCTATTCATTATCTATAGACTCTCTATAGACAAAAGTCTACTAAAAGTGTATGCCCACAATCTATAGATTGTCTATAGACTGTTGTCTATAGACAGTGTATAGACAGTCTATAGACTTTATAGACAGAAGTCTAGAGACACTCTATAGACTGTATAAAACTTTTTTAAGGGATGTTTTTGCACCAAAACAAAGCTGCTGCAAAAACTTTTTCAGGAGAAGATGGTGACTTATACATAATCGATGCAAATCACTATATCAGCCTGACTCGTCACTGCTAGGCAGGAAATGCTAACTTCGGCAACTTTTCCCACGTTGAGGACTTGAGGCTTGAGTCCACGCACACAAACTTTTGCACGCGCTTTCCCGCGACCCTGTTGCGCAGCCTATTGTGCATGCACATTACCGAGCATGCGACCAGTTTCTTTCACATAACACCGACGTCAGCGGTTGCTTTCTACGAAGTCCTTGCCATCATGTGGATGGCCTCGGGTGGTGAGCAGACTTACAAACATTTTCTTCAGGCCAAATGTTACAGTGCGCAGCAAACTCCGTATTGAAACTTCGACGTGTTTTTTCCATCTTCTAATCAATGAAAAAAATTCCAAGGTTTTCTTCAGGCGCTTAAATCTGTTCTGCTACTTCTGCTGCGCCATCTCGGTACTTCCAAGAATTATTACACAAAAAGGGACTCAGGATTAACAAACGCTGGAATATGGAATATTTTTTTGTACGTCTACACACTGTTGCGGCTTTAGGTAGCGTGGCCAGTTGTTGTTGCACCAAGGGGGCTCGTCCGGGATGAAGGAACTGTCTGAACTTCAGATGGTTAGAGATTACAAAAACAAGCAGATTTAATGGCAGGAAACTAAGACACTTATTTACAAAAATTTACAAAGGAATCATAAGTTTAAGAGTTCATAGCGTCGAGCGTCTGGATGAGCCTTATACCCAAGGCTCAGAGCCACTAGATGAACCTATTACCGTAGGTCCAGAGCCACACTGGATGAACCTATTACCGAAGGTCCAGAGCGTTCGTGCCCACTTTGGTCGCAGGTTATATAGCCCAAGACTCCGCCCCTGCACCAGGCGACATTCCATCGCGACACAAAAGATCGGCACCAGCACCGCCATCGAAGACCTGTTGAGCCTCCTCACTAGGCGGTAACTCATCGTGGCACAAAAAGATCGGCACCACACGTCACTGCCAACTAAGACACCTGCTTAGAGCCCGCACGTGGGAACTGGCGAGTCCGCATTCCTAAGTCCGCAGTCCGCATTCCGCATTCCTATAGCATTGTGTCGTGTTGACGTCACAGCCGCAGCTTCGCAGGCTTCCTCTGATTCGTTCCGGGTTTTTTTTCAAGACGAGGGACACCCTTTCTTCTCCTGTCGTCGGTTGCTTCTCGAAGGGGAGGTCGTTTTCGCCGAGCCGAGTGTGGGAAGAGCCTTGTCGGCCACTTCCCAGAAAGTTACCCTTTTTCGTGAGGTCATCGTGGGGTCAAGTTGAAGTCAAATGACCCGTCAAAATTGCCGCTACGTTGAATCTCCCTCCGTTTCATCTCGGGTCTCAAGATGGGTCGTAACAACACTCTGATTTCAAAAATATACGGTGAATCCTGCCCAACAGCTTCATGGTAATAACATCCATCACGGTACCGGCTGCAACCGACTGATCCGAAAATGCTGTTGCCAGATTATCACGCCGTGTGTCTTGTCAGCAGAGCAACGCCTTGCCATCAAGAGGCTTTGCCGTAATGGCTACCAGCATAGTTGAGGAGAATATGGAGAGCTTTGCATGGCAGTGCAGCAGCAGGAAATAATTTCTGGGTGAATCTTTGAGGGGGTGGTTATAGGGATGCAGAGAGGTCCTATGATGCTTACACAGCGTATTTCTTGACTTGCTTCGTCGCAGAAATGTCTTTTTTGTTACCATATCTATAGAGAAAATTTCTCGCCTAGGGAGCCGCCGTACCCTCCAAAAATCCGCCATTGTAGTGCAGTCACGCTACTTTCGCTCAGTGTATCAAATGTATATGGGCGCAGGACCGAGTGTGGATGCTTCTGCCGCTGCTGGAGGAGTCGCTCATGGTGAATGTGCCCCGCAAGGGCGGCCCCCAGAGCGCCGTCCAAAAGGCCGCCTCCTACTACGCCTCCTGCCACGAGTTCGCCGGCACGGTGAACAGCAGCGGCCTCGAGCAGCTCAGGTGACCGGCATGGCTGAGAGGAGACGGGGTGGCGCATGCGCCCGCCTCATGTGATAGATCAGGAGCTTCTGGCCACAGGGTTTGCTCTTTAACGTTGGAGTTGGGTACTCGCGTAGTTCCAAATACGGAGTGGGGAGAGGGGCTATCTTGCTTTGACCCCTCCGGACCTTGTGACCTCCGAAGAAGCTTATTAAGCTCCGAACGTGCTTATTAAAAGCGAACACGGTGGCCTGAACAATTTTGAACTTTTGTTTATACATACTTGGCTCCACCGCGCCTGCAATTTTTTTTCGGCGTGTTAAGCTGTCTTCTTCGCTCGATTAAATGCATTCGCGGAGCCACATATGAGGAAGCCAACAGCCACTGAAACCAAGGAAAGCGAAGGGGAATGTTTCTACCTTTTTTTTTTTTGCTTGGTTTATGGGGGTTTAACGCCCCAAAGCGAGTACTCGGGCTATGAGAGACGCCGTAGTGAAGGGCTCCGGAAATTTCGACCGCCTGGGGTTCTTCAACGTGCACTGACATTGGTCAATGGGAAATCGCTGGTTTAATCATTGTATAGCTGAATTTATTGTGCGATGTCCACGCACGTTAAAGAACCCTAGGTGATCGAAATTATCCGGAGCCCCCCACTACGGCGTCCCTTATAGCCTGAGCCGCTCTGGGACGATAAACCTCATAAAACGAAATTCTATTGCTGTAAGATGAATGTTTAGAAAGTAGAAGAAAAACAGCCACATGGAGCCGATGGTATTCGAACCACTAAAGCGCGAGGAAGAAAGCAGAGGAGGATGAGGGTACGGTGGTTGCGTGAAGGCAGGTTGCGCGGCGGCGGCCCGCGGCACCAAAGTAGCACGCGTCGTTGTCTGCTCGCCGACGACATCATCGGCAAGGTATGCGTCGCTCGCCAAAGATGGCGCCAGAGTAGTAAGCGCTGTAAAAACCGAGAGTACAGTAAGCATGAAATGTTTACGGGCATAACACATTGATTGTAGATGGTACTAGTCAAAACCTTGAAATGGAGCTAGTGTGCACCACACCACACCACACCACACCACACATACTGTGCACTGGTCCATGTGGACGCAATCGTTTCCTGTGAGTGTCTGGGGAATCTGTTCCGCCCTGCCTCGTCAGCTGTATCCGGTTTCTGTCGGGCTCCATTGCTCGGCTTAAAGGGAGACTGAAGCACTTTTTTTGAAAATCAGGCTGGCAGCGGCGTCCTATAGTTTTTCAGGCTGTATACTAGAATATCGCGTCCAAATAAGGCAAAAACAAGCGCGAATTGCCTTTTTTAGCCTTAATATGCGGCCTGTGCCGCGGGGCACGCCGCGCGGCGCGCCGCCGCCCGTGATTGGTCAAGAGAGGTCGTGACGTCACTTTGAGGACTGGAGAAGCCGATGCGGATCCGGCGCTGCGTTGAGTGCAGATCGCAGCTTTCCGTGTCGTTGTAAAAGCGAATACGGCGACTATATTTTTTTTACTGACCTCCAAAGAAAAGTTTACTACAGTTTGCTCATTACACGTATCGCCTGAAACCAAAAAAGACAAGCAAAAAATTCTACGCCTAGCACAAGCATACGCGAGCGTCAAAGACGCGATGCAGACCATGCGTAAAAGATGCCAGCACAACCTCGGCTCGTATTCTCGGAAAGGAAGGGGTGCGAACAATACTCAAGTGAATTAACACCACCGGACGCCTCCTCGCTCGCCCGGAAGAGCGTCATCCTAAAGAAAAGGCCCAAAGCAGTGAGTACAAAAAATCCTGTTCTCAGTACCCGGCGTTGCAGGTTGGGGCAAGAAAGTATTTCAAGGAAACGATGAAGGAGCACAAAGTTGATGTCAAAATTAGCGAAGCCCAGTGGCCAAGCACTGCGAGGCATGTGACCACAGGATAGTGACTCAATCATTGTGCGCTGGAAACCAAGCTAAATACGCGCACAAGGCTGCTGCTTCACTCGTGGCGCGTTCAGTAGATGCCAAAAAATATTAATCGCTGCCTCGGAAACGTTCGCCCTTCCTAGATTTGCAGTTTAGGTTCAGTGAAGTAGTTACCAACTATATGTGTGTTTAAAAGCCAAGCTAGCTGCAACTCGCCCGCTGCCACAACTTGATGAAGAAACCGAGTAAGGTTGAGGTGTTTTTTTACAAAAACTCGGTTGGCATTCAATTCTCTCATAAATTTGCATCCGAAATCAACGTCGAACGCTTTCATTTTAATCGCTTAGCTACGATTAAACGAGATGCCGCATATGAAGAGCTTCGATGCTTGCTTGCTTGGACACGTCGAACCGAATATAAAATCACTAACCGAGCCTTGCTGAGCACACCTCAGGTGGTCTGGCCGCACCTAAGCTGAGGAGAGCGACACATGCTTGAGCCTCTATAAGGTTTCTGCAGGGGCTAAGTGAGCATGTTTCTAGTTTAAGAAGAGGCGCTTCTTCAGAATGGTGACACGCCTCTCATGCGCGAGAAAATCGATGGAACTGTCATGGTTCAGCCGCGCCTTTTCGACAGAAATCTCCAGAGATCACAGTAGGGACAAGCTCTGCATGGAGCCGCTCTTACAAAAGTGCTTCGAGCTGAGTAGGCTTTCTTTAGTCGGCTTGAATTCTTCGTCACAACAGCGAGTGCTTGCGCTGCGAGCTTATGATCTTGCGGAAAACAGTGGACACAGTCGCGGCCGTAGTTGGTCGTGGACACGAACGCAGAGTACTACCTCGTGTTGAATCTGATTCTCAGAGTCGGCTGACACGCTTTGTACGTCACAACGCACACAGCACAAGAAACAACGCGCGCTGAAAGCTCGCTCGGGTGCGCCGAAGTATCCCCGGCTCCTCAACATGACGTCACGTTGGCCGACATGGGGCCCGATTCTCGATATTCGCCAATCCGCCATGAGCGGGGCGTACCCGTGACGTGTGAATCGGGGCGGTCCGAAAATGCGTAACAGCAGAATGTAATGACGACATTGAAGAATAAAGAAAAAAGTATGACAAAAAAATAAACGGTGTCGTCTGCTACTTGGCGCCAAGTACAAAAAACACCGCCGAGTTGCGGCGCGAAGAGGAGTTAGCAAAGTAGCGCCGTAGAGATGGACGGTGAATTGCGTTGCGGCGGCGGTCTCGGCGTACTCGCCGCACAGTGATGGTGCTGAATGCGACGCTAAAGACCCTGTGGCCGGTCGTCACGGAAATAAGAGTTTAGCGGTAATTGTGCTGCATGAAGCGAACGCTTATTGCCCGAAGCCATCGCGTAGCGTGTCGCGTCTCCGTACTTGTGAGATGCGATCAGCGTCACGGGGAGAGGAATTGGCGGAGAAACGGCTGGCTCTCGATCGTAACCTCAACGCGTCAGTGGCGTTGGAAAGCTTTACCTCACCGTGTCACTTCTTCAGGTGCATAGAACTTAACACTGCCCTTGGTTACGTTTGCAAGCGGCCGCGCACGAAACGCGACTGCGAATCGCGTCAAGTGCAACGCTATGAGCGCGTACGTCTTATTATCAAAAGCGTCAAATGCGAAAGCAAAATAGGGAGATATTGTTTCCCGCCAGTACTTAAAGAAAAACAGACAAAGCTAAAAGTCCACTGTCAACAGAAGCATGTATTTCACAGTGTTGGCGTTTCACTTAATCTCAATAGGACATGGCACTCATCTTTTGCTTTGTGAACATTAACTAAGCCTGCCTGCAAGCAGACTTCACGGACTTTATATAAAAGCACCTCACGAATGCATGGCATAGAGTGGCAGGTACATAATTTCATTCAAATAAAAAAAGGCTTTCAATAATGCTATTTGATTTCAATGTTTGAAAAGGCCCTCAATCTCGTTAATTCTGTCTAACAATGAGCACACAGCACTTACCAAGGGCATATAGGCAGGTACACCACTCGTGTGATGCAAGTACGCACCAAAATGTGAGAGGTGAAACAAAATTTGTCATGCCCATCCCTACAATTCCTTTGCTGTAGGACAACAGTAATGCATCCACAGCAGCACCAGGCAGCTCCTTTCAATGCAGCAAGATTCCTTGTAAGAGGGCAATGTGTGATGTCAAGAAAGGTGAAGTCGGCTGGAAAAAGATATCTTCTCATATGCTACTCAACATTGGGGAACGGGACGAATATAGAGGGGGATAATGAAGGTGGAGTGTGATGCCACATCACAAACAGGTAATGCAGTGTGCAAGACACTTGCTTTATTTGCTTCATGCAAGTTATCGGTTTGGTTTATTGGGGTTTAACGTCCCAAAGCGACTCAGGCTATGAGAGACGCCGTTGTGAAGGGCTCCGGAAATTTCGACCACCTGGGGTTCTTTAACGTGCATGCAAGTTATTATCATATCATGCACATACACGCTTATTATCTAGTGCGCATGTCATATCAAGCCTGAACATGGCTCTGGGTCAGGTCAAGGAGCTGAAGGATAATAAAAACAACGGTGAGTTAAGAAGGAAGAACAGCAACACAACAAGAAAAGCACAAGCATGCACAGCAGCAAGATAACACACAAAGGGGGCAATAAATGCAAGGCTAACATGACCCACAGTATTTGAGGGAGGCAGCATCACAGACAAGCAGTGGTATTCTAGCAAAAGGTCTCTTAATGCAGCATGATAACATTGGATGATGTGGATTGGTTTTGGCAAGCCCTGTGCACGCCACGAGCAATCTACAAGAGGCCTCAGTCATGTTTCTAGCCTGATGTGCAAGTGCATGACTTTCCCTCTGTGCACACTCCTGACCACATACATATCAGGGCCATTGTTGGTTTTCTTTGAGGGGTGGATCACAATGCCGTTAGGCAACATTTACACCATACACTGATGCAATAAAGACCCTGTGATGCCACTATTGCGCACTGCAGGAGAGTAATGCTCAATGAAATGCGTTCACTCTCAAAGTACCTTCCTTTACTGTGAACTAAAATAGACAACCCTCTATGTACACTCAAAATATGATATCTACAGTTCAGTGAAGGGCACCATACCAGATGTAGGTGCTGAAATGTCGGCAAATGTCTGAAAGGACACTGAGGACTAATCGAAGTTGCTCTGCAACAGTAGATTACCACATTCCAATAACAAAGGGCCTACCTGTACTGAGAACAAAGCTTGTGTACAGCTCAGAGATTATTTGTTCAAAGAAGCAGTTCAAAATTACCATGGTGAAGTGCGTTGGCAGGAAGGCTATTACAGCCCTTGGTTGGTAATAACTTTATTAGTCCCACTTCAGTGGATCAGGTGAGGGTTAGTGAAGGGGTGTTGAAGAGGTCGGCGACGGCCCTCAGGCCACTTTAGGTGACCAGGCACTGTTTGGCTGCAGCAACCTTCAAGGCCCAGGCCATGATGCAAAGCTGGAGCTCTGCCTGTGAGCTGCGCAGAGAAGCCTCCCATCGTTCCTGTGATTCCACCCCTTGGAAAGGAGGTTTCGGTTTGTTTGGGCAAGCCTGATATGAGCGTTTAAAATCCGCTCTGGTGCTCGAGCATAAGTGACAGGTTGGAGATTTCTCCCCTCTATGTATGTATTACACTCCACTGCATGAAAAAAAAAAAAACAGAACACTTAAAATGCCTAGTGGTGTGTGCACATGGAGGGTAAATTGTTTTCTTGAGCATGATTAAGGCAGCTTGAAAAATGGTAAGCAAGTCTGATTCAGAGTTTCCACGAGGAGAGTGTTAAATAAATGAACAGAAGCTATTCACCACCAATATAATGATAGAACAGGTTGCAAAATGTTGATGAAATTGGAGTCATTGCAAGTGCCTGTGCATAAAATTTAAGCTCCCTGAAAAATTACCGTCTTGTACAGCTTTGCTGGCTAATTTCTCTGAAAGTTCTAGCAGAAGTATGAAACCAAACCAAGTCAGGTGGAAACAGGCTGCTATTATTTTTTCACACTATAAGAATAATTTTTTTTTCCGACTACCACCAGGTAATATTATTAGTGCTGTATGGTATGTGATGGCATCGCAATTAGTGCTAAGAAGTTATTGGGTGCCATGTGCAGCCAGAAAAGAAAGGTACGGAAAGCCTGCACACACCACTGTCAAGGAGAGAGGCTGCCATTCAGCAGAAAACCCAGTGTTATCCAGCCGGCATTGCGTCAAAAGACAAGCTTCACGCGTGGATGTCCACAGTGAAAGTCACTGAAAAGAGGATTTGTAATCTGAATCAAACGTCAGCACACGTCTGAAACTACTTCACTTTATAAAATAATAGATTTTACGTACAGAAAATTAATAAATTTCTTTCTGCCTTGAAACCCATGACCCCTGGATCGCCAGCCAGGCACGCTACCAACTAGACCATGTAGGCACATTGACTTTGCTGAGGTACAAAGGGGGGGGGAGTGATGTGTGGGTGCTGTTGGCTTAATTTGAAGCCTAGCAATGTAATTACTGCAGTGAACTAGAGATGTGCCAATTAGTGAGAAACTAATTACAATAACATTACATAGGTGAACTGCAGTGTGGAAGAGTTCAAAGACAAGAATTGGGAACCTGTGCTGAGGCAACTCTGATGAATGTGTGAACATGAATGAAGAACAGTGACTGTGTGTGTGAAGAGAAACCGCTGCAGGGAGCCATGAACACTGTTGTGTGATACCCATGAATGCTGAGCTTAAGTGTGCCCCTACATTTTTGGGGAGCGAGACAAGTTGCATTGCCTCTTAGGTGTTGCAATTTGCTCAAAAAAAGTGAGGTGTCTTTTACATGCAGAGTGAAAAGTTTGTGGAAGCCATTATTGGCAAAATAATTTATTTCCATCACTGAACTTCATGCATCCTAGAATTCATTATGCAGCCTAACTGCGAATCATTACCTAGTGCAACAATACACATTGACGAATATGTCTCGTCTACAAAGATAAGAATTTTTTTGGGACAGACTTATTTTTCATAACCGTTTGACAGTGGTGTACATGCACATTAGTGTTGCCTAGTTTGCAAACTTAAGCCAGCTGAAGTAGCCACCTTTGCTAAACAGAAAAATGGCAGCACGGACACTGATACGGTCCAGTCACACTAAGGGTGCAGAGGGTAAACAGGTTGTCTAGGATTTGTCTTAAAATGACCAAACAGCAACCCCAACTTATATGAATGAAAAGTGCAAGGGGATGAGTCAATGAAAATGGGATCTAACACAGTTTCACTGGGAGGACAGGTGGGCAGTGACCTTCCATTCAAGGTTGCATTCAAGGTTGATAGCCCAGCACAGAAAAAGATCTTGGACCTCAAATCCTGGAAAGAGAAAAATATCCCGAACCTGGGAAGACTGGCTGTGTAACCCAGAAAAATCAATAGCGTTTACTACTACTACTACTACTATTATGATCCATTCCCAGCTAACTTATTGAACCGAATCATGCCCTTCCAGCTACAAAATGCCATTTGGAGTTCCAGAAGAGGGCAAATATGGGCTGGTTGATACATGTTTTACGAATTGGAAAAACAGCGCAGTGAAAAACAACACAAAAGAAGGACAAAATGCCAGCGCTTAGAGCTTTATTACTGAAACACAAATTATGTCCAGCTGCATAATTTATACTTCCAGTTACCTTCAACTGAATTAATGTACAATTTGTAGGTTTTCGTCAGGGGTACAAATTTCAGCTAGAAGATGGGAATGGGTACACGTGTCAGAACGCTGGCCAGGCCTTGCATTTTCATCTGGGAAATTGACCGTGAAACAATTACATGACTTTTCCTTCAGGAAAAATAGTTCACTGCTGTATAACTACGTGCAGCATGTGAAAGAAGCAGTCAAAAGCAAGCAGACAGAGGCAACCAAATGCCATGAGGCAAAGCATGTTGTGATCTCATCACACAAACAGTGCCACACAAGACGTATTGCACCCTGAACAGATGTTGTAAATGACTAGAGACACAGCGACCATGCTGTATGTTGAGCATGTTGTGGACTGCTGGCTCTCAACAAACACCAAAGCAAACAATGCATTGGTGAAAGCATGTCCAGTCAACACCCAGGTGCTGGAAGGAAAACATTTTGGTGCTTTCCTGTCCTTCACTGAACTTAAGCACCAAATAAAATGTGCGTTGTGTACAAGCAGAACACGTAGGGAGGCACCACACGAAGGGATGGCACTTCTTCACAATCACCAAAGCATGTGTTGAAGCATGCACTCAGCAAGTTGGCAGACGGTAGGCTGAAAACACTTGGGGCACTTCCTGACTCACACAAAACTGCAGCACCAGACAAAAATGATTTCTACTGTCATGGATATCACCAATATGGTCCTATTCAAAGAACAGCACCAAAATGATGAAGACTTCATCAGCTTCCTGGCAGTATGCTATCAAACTTGAAGCAGAGCAAATGTATGCTGATTACTTGTGGCATAGCTACACATGACAATCACGGCAGTGAGTGCAATTCTCGAAAGCAGCTGCTGATCATGCACTTCCTGTCTGTCAGGTAGAATCCAAATGGTGCTGTGTCCTCCTCCCTGCTGTAGATGTTGGTACTCCTTCTGTTATCACCACCTGCCAGTGGTGTCATGGTCCTGCAGCTGAGTGTGGATGAATATGTTGTGTTGCACAGTGCAAGCTCCGCTGACCTTTGCAGAGAACTCTTGACCATGGCGTGCCATGACCATGACACCTTTGCAGACACCTCATGTAATCGTTCAGGAACCCGGTATCACCACCCAGCTAGGAAGCCAGTCCAGCCGAGGGGTGAGTGAAGATGAATCTGGCATCATGGCTCCCGAGCACACGAGACCCCATGGTGAGAGTAGTCCACCACATCTGCATAAGATGCAAACCATCACCTGCACATTAATCAACGCTGTGCACTGAAATCTTCCAACGAGCTAGACATTGCGTTTCCAAATATGAGAAATTGTTGAAGCCTCAAGTTCAACTATTGTCTAGTTTTACGCACAAATGTAAAATACGCTGACTGCAAAATCAATCATTAGTATCAAAACGAAGTGTTGCCATATAGCTAGAGGTACTTGATGACACATTTCCCAAACTGATGGATACAAATAATTAATACACACTTTTTATACTCAAGAAAACCACCACAGAATGCACTGCAAGGAAGGGCACAAGTTCAACTGTTTATGACTACCATGAGTTTTTTAGTATATGCATGCTTTTTCATTTTGCACCAATTGAAATGAGGCTACCTTGACATTGCGGTCACTAAGATAAATCCAAAGCCAGAGAACAACACTGCGTGTCACCCACACCTATCTCCACTGTCACCTGAAAAGTACAGACATGATTAATTTACATGTGGTTCTATTTACACTGTTCTTCCTTGCTCAATAAACTATATATAAATGCAGACAGATATCATTAGCCGCATGCAATCTTACTGCAGGCAAACATGCTATCCCTTCATGCCTGCCACAACACACTAAGCACGTGCTCACCAGTTTAACGATTTCCATGCGGGCAGCACATGGAGAGAGACTGCACATAAATGGGTCATGGATGGATCCCGCACAGATTCTTGTGAGCTGGAACCTTCACCGGCAGGAACACCACACCTGTAAATAAAATGTACAAGACTCATATATATTTGTTTTCCGTGTGCCCTTAGAGAAATAATTTTTTCCACCCTCCTACGGTAATTTCCACGTGACTGCTGCGTAACTGATGATGTAACACTGTTATGAAAATTTCAGCTTGAATAGCGAAATCACTTTAGTGTGCTTCATTAATAATGCTTAAGACAGGTTATAGTATTCTTTTACAATGTCACGCATTTTTTTTTTTTTTCACACTTAAGGAAACGACGCCTTTCAGCTGATTTCACCGATGCTGCCTTTCACATTCATCAACACCAAACACAAAGAAATCGATCAACGTACTAGCATGCTAGGCTTTGTTTTCTCAACTTGGCGCTGTGTGCAAAAACTGAAACACAGTATGAAAAAAGCAACGCGAAGTGCCGAATACAAATTTCGGATTCTTGTTTTAAAGTCATCTCCAGCATGCATGCGAAAGGAATGAGAATGATGCTACACACACACGGATGTCTCGTCAAGAAGCCCGACACATTCCTGGAGTTTGTTGCTCGGCCGCGCGAACACCTCTCGTGTCATCCGCTCATCACGCGAGGCAAAGCCCATCCGTTCAGCGACGTTTCACAGCTGGCGATCGTCCCTCAGAGCTCGACAGTTCGGCACTGCTTCTCGCCGCAATGCATCCACATATATGCCTCGTCAGATGATTGCACAGACGAGCTATCTAGTCAGAGACAACTCGAAAGCATCGCGGTGACCTCGAAAGTCGCTCACCTTTCCCACTTCTAGGGTTTAACAAACGACGAATGAATGCAAGGAGCAGCAAATCGCAGCGCCGGCACCGCCATTCGAGCAATTTTCGCGCTTCACTAACCGCACGGACGGATGATTTCTCACCGCGAGCGAAGGGTTTGCAACGGGAGAGCAGTTAGCGCCCCCATGCGGCTGTACGCTTAAGCCTTCACTATTAACGCTCTCGAGGGTTGCTTATTTCAGATGAGCTCTTACAACGCGATATCATTACATTGTGCAATCAAAACAAGACTTTTGTAAGCTTAGTTTTGTCTTGAAATAAATACCCGTTAAAATGCGGCTACCTAACGCCGTATAAATCAGCATTTCACTAACTCATATGCATGATTCGGGTACCTTTCGCCGGGTGAAATGATGGCGGCGAATTTCAGCCATTTTTTGCAATGGCGGCACAACGTAAACGTGATGAAACGTCATTCTGACATCACTCCAAAATGTGTGCCTATCACGTGATTTACGTGATATTGTTCCAACCAATCAGATTTTAGGAAGTTGCCATTTCCGGTGTGCAGCTATTTTCTCCGAATTGGCAAGTCGAGCGCAAGTGCTCTCGCACGGACCGCTTGTAGCTTCTTTTCCCTTCACAATCACATATATGTACCAGCCGGGCACCAAGAATAGCGCTACGAAAATGCATTTTCAATGCCACGTCAAATCGACGTCACCGCGAAAAGTGCTCGCGTAACCGACCCTGATTGACACGCCCATTGACGGCGATTGACACTTCTGACAGCCAATCAGAGAGGCAATATGGCGCCGACAGGCGAATGTGAATATCGAGAATAGGGCCCATGGACGAGGTTTCCCTCTCCGCTGTTCTCCTCTCCTACGCTCGCGCGGGGCGCGGGAGATTTGAACATCTTGTTTTTAATTGCTGATTGCGCCACTGTTTTAGCCAAAATCGAAAAAATAATTTCACAGACGTGATCAGAAATGACACTACTTCAAAACCCTAAAAAATTACCATATTCGAAAACCGTCTCAGTATCCCTTTAAGCAGCTGTGACGGTGGCGGCATTGAAACGCAGGACGATGCAGAAGCGTACGCGGACACGACGAGACGCGCAGGCGTGACAAGAATGTATCTGCAGCGCGTTAGAATACTCCGCGAGCGTGTATGCATCTGCCTGCCAAAGGGGGAAACGCCATGAGCTGAAGGCCCAGCGGCCTGTCTTTTACATGCGTGAGTGTGGGACCGCGGCGCCATCCTTGGGGACGGCGCGGAAGCAGTTTTTCCGCCCAAAGCCCTTCTCGCCAGGAGCTCCCCTCTTACTCTAAGCGGCCCTCTCTCTTAGAGTGTCTCGTTAAATCTCGTACGGTGCCCGGATGCTCTCGTTTCAGCTCCAGGATGAGTGGAATTCAGCGCCCGGATGTTGGCTCTCGGTCTCGGCGTGACGTCACTACACTGCCGACAACGGGAGCTAAAAGCATTTCATGCTTAAAACGCTGGCCGTTCGCCCGAGGCGAGGCTCATAGGCGGCGGAACGCTGTGCGCGCTGCCAAAGTCGAAACCTAGAGCCGTCTCCTTTTGGCGCTGCGTGTTCAGAATGGGGCCGCCTACGATTCGAGTACCGCAGCAGCTGCGCTCAAAAATCGCACTACCGATAAGCCTAATCGTCGACAAATTTCTTCCTCTACTTTGAAATCAGTAGTTACCTTTCAGCCACAAAATGATTACACGAGTAATTTGGCATTAATCAACACCAAAAATTCGAAAAAGAAAAACATATAAGCATTCCCCTATGCTTTCCTTGGTTTCGGTAACGGTTGACTTCTTTTCATATGTATGTCAACGAGTCCCTGATTTTCCCACTCTTGTCTGTGCATTCGCGGAGGGCACCACCATCACCACGACATAAAGAATTCGAAAAGACGACCAACAAGGTCCTCGTGCTTCGTTAGCCCCGTTTGACTTCTCAATCTGAAAAGCTAAAGAATGAATTGAACATGTAAATTTTGTGTTTAAGCGTCTCGGAGCGGCACATGGGCTATGAGGGGCGCCCTAGTGGAGGGCGCAACACACGTGTGTGTTTTGGATTTTACTTCCTTCTGAAAGCGGCCGTCGTAGCGCAGCCGGGATCGAACACGTGACTTTGGGATCAGCAGGCGGACCCCAAAGCCACTCAACCAGCGCGACAGGTAGAATGAAGCTTGTGGTCGAATTATTCGCTCCTAAGAAACGCGTACAAAACAACTCTTGGTCCGTTAAAACCGAGAACCACCATCCAAACGACGTTCTATACATGCGTAACCACAAAGTTTTCATGTGTCAGAGAGAGAGAGAGAGAGGGAAAGGCAGGGATGTTAACCAGAAAGGATTCCGGTTGGCTACCCTGCACAGGGGAAGGGAATGAGGGGAATTAAAGAAAACTTACAGCGGGGAGAGGGGTGCTGAGAGGAAGAGGAAGGCACGAACATCAATAAACGACTGAAAGTGAATAAGGATTATAGGGCACGATGACAGCACGTGCGAAATACAGTCTTCGGTTGCGCTTCCGGTTACTGGTAGTTCTCTACCCTCTGGGCATTCATTCGGATTTTGGAATGAGAGCTCCATACAGGACAAAGAGTAGAAAGGGCAGTTAAAAACAACTAAAGAGCAAATTTCCCTGCCCACAGAGGACAGTGCAACAGCACTTCCGTCTGGTGTATAGTGAACTAGAATGTCACTATAGTCTGGTGTGTTCACGTGATATTACGGGTGCCATTTTGTTGTACATTGCGTTGCCTATGTGCAGGCCGGAACAGGTGGCGATGAGCAGTTTAGACATGCGCTCACAGTGCCTCACGTGCAACATTACGGCTGTTGCTGTGACGAATCTGAGGCTTCCACGTTGACACATCAGCCGTTAATAGTGCTGCCCAGCTGGATCGCCTGTGGACACCCTAGAAATGCGCCTTTCGTGGTATGCAGCTGGTGGCCGAATGCGGTGGCCGAAGCACTAACCAAAGGGTGAACGCGAGTCTTCGGTCATGACTTGCTATAACGCGACGCTGTTTGGCCCCGACGAAGTCCGCTGTACGACGACGTGCCCCCGGTGACGCTGGGCGCAGGTTGTGGTATCGCGAAGCGCTATCGAAGCCGCGTGGCCACGTCGCCTCGCTCACGCTCTCTCCGTTTTCTCTTGCCCACTGTGATAAGGTGGCTTAGCCACCGGAGCGCATTTTCTTCGTTTCCGTTATCACGGAATAAATGTGTCCCGCCTGAGCTATGCTGCCTTACTTGTCTTGTTTCAAACACGAGGTCTCTGCTGGGCCGGAGCGGCTTGACGTGGCCGCACCGGCGCCAGGTGAGCGGAGGCACGGGCGCCCTGTTCGCACAGCTGCTGTTGGCCGCCGAACTCGTGGGTCTTCCGGCCCTGGTGAGCGCGCAGCCCGTGACCCCCGACACCCTACGCCTGGCACCCGCGAGCCGACTCCGCGAGCACCGGCTCCGCCTCAAGTTCATGGGCCGCTGGCGGTTCCGTGACTACTACAGCCTGCTCGCAGACATGCTCGCCCGCCCATCGGTGCGTGCAGACTTTTCCACTGTGTACACGCCCAAGTCGAAACGTCTGCTGTTCGAACATTTTGCGAGCAGGTCTAGAAAGCTCATGCTTTCACTTCCTCCGTGCTTGCGCCGGGTGCACCTAACAGTCTTGCAGGCACGGCGACGCCTATATAGTATAGGCAGCTGTCTTAATGCGAGGGCATTCGGAGCGCCTTGGCGGCGAAAACTGTCCGGCGTCTGTGCAGAGCCTCTACCTGCCGATTGTGGCAGGTGGTGTTTGGGGGATTTCCCTTCCCCTGCCACCTGCCAACCGTTCTCTCTCTGCACTTATAGGAAAGAGGAGGGAGACGCCGGATTGACTCGGCAGAAAGGAATACGAAGAAAATTACTCAGACAACAATTACTCAGGCATACTATAGATCCAACAGATAGAAATGGCGAGTATAATCACGATTAACTTAGTCGAACCAAACTCAAACAGCATCGCTGTGTCATCAGTCTTACACGAGAGTGTAATCTGCCGTACAATATTTTTTTTTTTTGCTCTGTTCACTACCAGCCATGTGGTCCAATACAATACTTGTTGAAAAATATCGTCAATGTGGACAAAAAGCAGGTGGACTCCTTGTGGCCAAGTGGGGTTGGTGTGACCTCTTGATACCTGCGCCGGCCCCCTATTGGAAATAAGTTTTTTTTTTTAATTTAACAGATATAAATATCTTAGCGTTACCATTACTAAACGCCTTTCATAGTCGAATCACATAACAAATATTTTTTCGTCTGCCTCAAGAAGCATTGGTCTTCTAAAACGCAAGTTTAATAAACTGCCTGAACTTAAACTGCTTGCTTTCAACTCCTTAATTCTTCCGGAACTAGAGTATGCTTGTGTTGCATGGAACCCACTTTTATTGGTTTATTGGGGTTTAACGTCCCGAAGCAACTCAGGCTATGAGGGACGCCGTAGAGGAGGGCTCCGGAAATTTCGACCACCTTGGGTTCTTTAACGTGCACTGACATCGCACAGCACACGAGCCTCTAGAATTTCGCCTTCATCGAAAGTCGGCCACCGCGGCCGGGATCGAACCCGCGTCTTTCGGGCCAGCAGCCGAGCGCCGTAACTACTCAGCCACCGCGGCGGGTTGGACCCGCTTTTAAAAAAAGGATGTAAAGGAACTCAAAATGTTCCAGTGCAAAAACCCTCTGCTTCATCTTTTAACGCTTATCATAACTCTATATCTCCCTATTTTCTGATGGCTACTAATACCATATTTACTTTGGGAAGCAGGAGAACAGTTGCAACACTTAAATTACTTTACTCACTGTATTTCGGCCAATTTAATATTAGTCGTGCTCCGTACCTAGGTTCCATATACACGCGACAGACTCGCTATAGCCACAGCCATAACCTTTCCCCATACTTTGCCCGTACCAACACATTCAAATACTCATTTCTCCCCTAGAACAATCACAGCGTGGAATGCACTGCCTGAAGATGTCTTTTCGGCCGACGTAGTTGCTGCTTTAAAAAAAAAAAAAACTGTTTTATTATGTGTCAAGTTAGTGTTGGCCGCACATTCTATTCCTGTTTCTTTCCATTTATTGTTGCCTCAGAGTGTTGAATTTGTTATGTCGTTGTTCTTATCGTGTTTTTCAGAATGTTCCCTCCTGCTTGGTCTTCGATGACTGAAGTATGTGTAAACAAACAAATAAACAAAGAAACAAACAGTTGTGGGCCCTGCCTCAACTTTAGTCGTGGTTTCCGACCGGGTAGCATGCCGGTGTATGATCTCTTTGTTATTTATAACAGCGCGGATATAAAAAAACTGCCTCTCCCGTAACCGAGTATCTGTTCTCGCTTCGGCGAGCGCGGCTTCGGCCGCTTCTTTTTGAGCAGCGACCGCTCCGGCGGACGCAGTTGTTGCTGCGACGCGCGTCTTTTCTCTCCTTTACTTCTTTTCTCTGATCTTTTAACTCTCCTCTATCTGCACGTGGCAGCGGTGGTGGCTTGGCTCGAGCCAGTAGCAGGCCCGTGCAATTTCCTCTTCATCCTTCTCTCAGTCACAACAACAACAACAACATAACCGAGAGTACAGTAAGCATGAAATGTTTACGGGCATAATGCGAAGCGCACGCGGACACGACGAGACGCAGGCCTGACAAGAATGTATATGCAGCGCTTTCGAAACTGTCCGAAGTGCGTAGAGGCGAAAGCGTTTTCAGCACCACTTTGCGTATGTGACACTGGTGATGTTACCACTGGATTACGTCACACATAATTCATGACGAAGTAATGTAAACTGCTAATTAATGACGCTTAAGCTTCGCCTTTAGGAGTGGAACGCGACAGCGTGTTGTAGCGCTGCCAGGCAGTCCGCGGAACGCCACCACCCGTTCGGCGTGATGGCTCGTCCTTTGAACGCGACGCTTTTTGAGGAAAGGAAATTACGCAGTAATTCTCTGCCATCTCGGTGGACACCCGAGCCGCACCTTACAGGAAGGTAGGAACGCCACCACCCGTTCGGCGCGAAGCTACCACACTGCCGACAACGGGAGCTAAAAGCATTTCATGCTTAAATATTGTGGCATGTATGTGATTTTTGCACGCGTTATTAGAAATCGGAAATTATAATTCCGTGCATTATCAAACGCACAGCTCGACTTATGTCTTGATAAACATTGAGAAGGCACTGGCAGCAGTTATTTTTTGTGACTCGTTTGGAGACCAACCGGCGCTTGCATGCCGGTCGCGTAGGAGGGCTTAGAGAGTCTCGTTAAATCTCGTTAAGTCTCGTACGGTGCCCGGATGTTCTCGTTTCAGAGCCCGGATGATGGCTCTCGGTCTCGGCGTGACGTCACCACACTGCCGACAACGGGAGCTAAAAGCATTTCATGCTTAAAAACAAACGGCCCTCTTTCGTCACTGGCGGTCACCTCCTCTAGTAGAGTTAAGGCCACATGTGTGAGCTCTCGAAGTGACGCTACGGCACTTTTGTTATTCAATGGGCTGACACGTTTATTCCCCAGGAGGGCACAAAGCCGGAGTCCTTCAAGGAGTTCGAGGTGGTGTACAGAGCGGCCGACAAGAAGCTCGAACCATTTCTCGGGGTCGGTGAACCCGAGATTGTGCAGGAGGAATTGATCTCCTGGAACAGGGGTGCCAACGTCACTTCATCTCCTCTGCCGGAACCGTGGAAGCAGGCTGTCGTTGGCTACTTGCAGAACTCCACGGAAAGGTACGTTCGCGCAAGCTTTGACATGCAACTCCCATAGGCTTCAAGGCATTCGAGAATTTACCCGTAGCTATCCAACCGCAAATGTGTACAAACCTGACTGGCCAGGCAGCTTCACTGCGTCCTCGTGGTACTTGCAACCAAGGTGTATCACATGGTACTGGGCCTTTTGGGGGGAGGGGGGGGAGGGGGGTTCTGCTCGAGCGTCGGGGCTTGAGCAATCCCTCTAATAGTTCAGTTGGCCTCAGTACGGAACGTGTGGGCAAGCCCAAATGGGCTGTCGTCACGCATCTGTCCCATATCGGTATCGCGGACGCGGTGCCGGTTAGCCGTTCCACTACCGATATGTAACTGATGTGGGGTTGATAAGAAATCGAGCTTGTCCCTGTCAATCCCGCAGTGATCTCACAGCGGCTCTAGAAGGGCCAGGCCTCCTAGCCTAGCCTAACCTAACCTAGCTGCGTCGGCTCCCTTTCGGCTTTGTGACGGTAGGACTAGACCGGACAAACCACGGCAATTCCAATGCCAGTACTGGCCTCACATCGGGCATGGCGGAGTTGAAAATCCGGCGACTCAGCACCTAAATAACGTCGGTCCCCTTTTAGACGATTCAGAGCAGGTTCAAGGTAAATGTGGGCTGTGCAGCCAGTGACGAAGTAATGCGCGGTACGTGACAGCCGGCGAAAACCGGCAAAACTGGGGTGCCTCGATGCGCACGCCAGGGGCAGCGCGCATCGAGGGCACCGCGCATCAAGGCACCCTATAATAGGCAAATGGGGCACGCGTATCAAGGCAGCCGAGGCAAAACTAAAGGGCAAAACTAGGTTGCCGCGCCCTCTGACGCTGCACTTCTATAGAATTGAACCCTTTCCTCAGCTTCCGATGTCGGCCAGCTGTGGAAGGTGGCCCCAGTGGTGGTTAAGAGAACTAGAAGCACTGCAGTCCTTTCGCGCGTCCTTTCTTATTCGCAGCCGTACTTTTTCACCGCTTCCGGTGAATTAGCTGGTGACAGGCAGTAATATACACTGTTAGAAAAGAACGCCCAGATGGGGGTAAATAGCTTGTCCTCTGGCGCATACACATATCGAGCTTTTACACCATCTATATGGAGTATTTTATTTGCTCCCCTACACCGCTGATCCCGCATATGGCAGGTCCTTTCAGATCATGAATATAGTTCACCAATATCCCTGAAAAGAAATGTGTATACAACAGCTTTATCTTACCGATACTCACCTATAGGGAAGAGGCTAATGAAAAGGGTTCAGCTTAATTTAAGGACAACGCTGTGAGCTATGGAAAGAAAAATAACAGGTGTAACGAGGGCAGAGTGGGTGCGGGAACAAACGCGGGTTAATGACATCTTAGTCGAAATCAATAAGAAGAACTGGGCTTGGGCAGGGCAGGGCATGTAATGCGAAGGCTAGATAACCGGCGGTCCTTAAAGGCAACGGAGTGGATTCCAAGATAAGGCAAGCGTAGCAGGGGGCGGCAGAAAGTTATGTGGGCGGATGAGAATTTTGCGGGGATACGGTGGCCACAGCTGGCAAAAGACAGGGATAATTGTAGAGACATGGGAGAGACCTTTGCCCTGTAGTGGGCGTAGTCAGGCTGATGGTGACGACCGACAAGGTACGTGTATAGGAGTACAAGGGATGCAAATTTTTACTACCCACAGAAATGCAGCACTAACATGGCGCCATGTTTATAGATCCTCATTCAGGCTCATCCTTACAGCAGTGACAGCGGCGCAGACGGAGAGGGAACTGCGGGGGCCGGCGGCAGGCTGCAGCTTGGGCAACTGTGCTTCTCTCGTGCGACCCCGCGTTACGGGTTCTCTTTGCCGTCAGCAAGTCCGCCGGCAACGTAGGCGGAGGCGAAAGGAGTCAACTGCTTGTCGTCTGCTTGCGCTTTGCGAGCTCGTTCTGTGGCCTATTATTGTAGATAAAACGATGTAACCTTACAACCAATGTTCCAGAGCGGAAAAGGGGTTTGAGAGAAATTTTCACGGTCATGCACCACAATATAGTTGACTAAAAACGAGAGTAGGGGGAGTTGAAAATGGGAACGCCACCGGAGATAATTTGGCATGACAGTGTTTGCTTGCATCTTCATGCCTTTAATGTTTGCTTTCTTAATATGACCGAGGAACCATACAACCTCACCAGCTCTGTCAAGAGCTCATCGTCGGAACTCTTTTCCATCGCAGTTCTGTGTTGACACTGTAGACAATAGTATGCTACAACACACTGTGCGAATCACACTGATAAAAGCTCTGAGAATGAGGCCTAAGCGGGGGCTCAAACGCGGTGGCGTCATGACTTATCAACAAAGGAAGATCAGTCATGGAGAGTGCGCGCTGGAGGCTTCAGAGGCGCAGTCCAATGTAACTTACTGCAGTGTAAAAAGGCGACAGTTCTACCTCTTGTACCGCGACAGGCGCCCGTGATGCACAGCAGCGAGCAGATATACAGTGACAACAACCAATGGACGTCACTCACCGTCATTATCACAAGACTGGCCAGAAGTAGACGAGACGCTAGGTGGCAGGGCTGACAGCGCAAGATGGATTTTTAGTTCTTCACTGGGGGCTTGGGGAGTGTTGAGACCAATAAACGCCATATCAAAATGGGAGTTAAAAAAAAGAGGAATCCTTCTTTATTCTCCATTAATCAGTGAAGGAAGTAAAGTAGGTCATCTACCACATATTTGCTCCATATTCATGGAGTAAATGTTTCGACACATGTAGTTTGAAGATCGACGCCAACCATTTAAATTCCCATTTGGGTTGATTCTTGTTTACACTGCACGTATCGAGAATTCTCAATGACGAGATCAAGAGAATTAGTTATTGACATCGAATATATAAGCACTATCCCACTTCCTTTCACAAACCACTACGAATCAGACGGAGCCCATGAGGCGGTAAATTACCTCTGTGTCGTGTTAGTCCCTTTTTTTTGTTGCGTATGACTTCAGTAATGCCTGCCCAATAGACAGAGAGCAAGCGTTTAGCACTTTGGCAAATTGGGAATAATTTTTCTTTTGGTCCATGCTACTCCTTTAGCCGAGGGGAGCGGGCGACAAACCTGGCGTGGGTCGTGGTACAAAACCGGAGCTACCTGGGCGCCCTGACGTCCTTGGCCGAGGAACTGGGCGCGCAGTCGGCACACCTGTACGCGGGCTGGATGCTGGTACAACACGTTGCACCTCTGCTGAGCCGTCGGCTGGCGGGCCTGCTGTTCAGTGGCTGGCAGATGAGCGACTTGCTCGTGCACCGGCTCTGCCTCGAACACCTGGACCTGACCCTGGGCTGGGCCGCCGTGGAGAACGCCGTACAGGAGCTCGCGTCGCCCAGCCCTGACGTGCGACAGCTGGCCGCGCACGTGATCGACCTCACCGAGAAGCTGCAAGACTGGAAGGTGCGCGCAGCGTGGCCACGTAGCACGAGTCGCTACTTGCTTTTTTCAGACTGGCGAGCAGAGCGATTCACGCTGGGTTGCATGCACCGCCTTCTGCACTGCACTGTTTCGTACATCTTGCAACATTACGCCGAACCAAAATGGAGCTAACAGCAGCACTTAGCCCCCGCGAAGGATGACGTACCATGGTCTTGTTCTGTGCTGCCGAGTGATGAGGTGTTGGCTACTGCGCCCCCAACATGGAAAACAGGAACAAGAAGGTTTATTGCTGTCCACAGGGAATATATGTACACATTCAGAGGAGCCGTCCCCGTTTCTCTCAGTGCCACCTAGCGTCAACGAAGCCATACACAAGGTGGCGCCCACTATATCTTCCCTCCCGAGGTGGTTACAAATTTAACCTGCGCGGCGGTCTCACTGCACGACCGAATCGAGTTCGCACCAGGTCTGGTTAGCTGAGAAAGGCACCATATGGCGACGATTCCTTTGCAGAATGCTGCTAGGAGTGTCAACCACAAACGATCGAAGTCGCTGACCAGGGCTGAGGACACGACCACTGCAACAAATGTCCTTGATCCACACGTCGTCCCCTGGTTTCAGAGGACTCAGAGAGCTTGCACTGTAACAGTGATTGTAGTTCTTCGCCTGTTTCCCTTCTTTGTGAAATCCTCTGCCTTGAACACCCCGTAACTTGGCGGTGCTGGCAGAAGTCGTTCTGGCAGTCCCGGGAGGCGAGTTTACAGTTTTCTCCCCATCAGTAATTGCGCTGGAGAGATGCCTGAAAGTGAGGAGAACCAGGTACGGATAGGAGCTTTTTTCATGTAGGTCCTTCGCGGTCCGCGCCATGCGCTCAGCCTCTTCGCTACTCTGAGGATGATCTAGGGCTGCTTGTCTCAAGACGCAATCCGTAAGAACGAGCGAGCTCGGTGAAATCTTTGGATACGAGCTGAGGTCCGTTGTCTGTCCGCACGACGTCTGGAATCCCGAAGCGAGTGCAGCGATGACTGCTGTTGATAACGTAGTCCCTAGTGCAACCAGTTCAAGTAATCTGGAGCAGTAATCGATGATCAGGACGTAATCGCGTCTTTTGAACTGGGACAGGTCAATTCCCAGGCGTTGCTCATGACTTCTCCGGTGTAGGTGTTGGTATCAGTGACTCGGAACGCGCGAATCTAGTCTCGGCGCACGTGGCACATTGAGTCACCAGATGTTCGATATGCAGGTTGCATCCTGGCCACCAAACACACTCTCGGGCGCGTTATTGACAGCGCCGAACACCTTAGTGTCCTTCGCGCAGGAATGCGAGAGTGTCGCGGCGTTGAGCAGACGGAATGACGATACGGCGATCCAACAAAAGCAGGCCATCATACTCAGTGACTCTTCCTCTCCTTCCAGTAGGGTGCTATGTGGGTCGGTACTCTGTTCTTGGATGGCCAGCCTCCCTCGCAGTAGGTCATTACTAAGGAACACTCTCCATCAAGAGCCTGATGTCGACGGGCATCATTGTTATGGTATTGTAAGTGGACGCGCCTGAAAGCGAACGCCGAAACGGGTCACCAACGTGCCCTGCGGAGGGCGCGGGAAGAGGCGCATTGTAAACCGACAGTACACGCTGCTGGCGAGAGTCATACTGGCCCCTCTCCCTGAAAAGCAGGGAAGCGTTTATCATCTTTTCCCTTTCCTCTTTCCCCGTGCAGCTGAGTGCCACTGAGAAGGCGCTCGCGGTGTCCGTCACGTCCGCTGCCTTGGGGAATCGTCACAGTCATCTAGTTGGCTTGCCACTAGTGGAGGCAAATCCTTGAGGACTTCCTCAATGAAAATTTCTAAGCTGTTGACGTCTTTCGAAGCTGGTATGTCGCAGGGCGCTCGTGACAGAGTATCGGCCGTCTCTAAGAGTTTCCCAGGTACATATTTGACGGTGTACTGATAGCGGATCAGCTTGATTCGCATCCTCTTGCAAGGAGGTATACATGAGGAAGATTATTCGTCTCGACCTCAAAGCTTAGACCGCGGAGATACTGGTCCAACCTGGAGACAGCCCATGTGACAGCCAGAGACTCCTTCTCCGTCCGACTGTAGCGTCCCTCTGTAGGAGTGAGGGATCTAGATGCGTGGGCAACAACACGTCGAATTCCGGAAGGCTGGTCCAGCAGCAAGATAGCTTCCAGGCCATGAGAGCTCTCGTCAGCCGATACTCTAGTCGGGTAGTGCAGGTGGTACTTTGCCATGCACGTTTCTGAGCTGAACAACGACTTGATGCGAGCAAAAGTGTTTTCTTGGCTGTGACCCCAAATCCAGGGCATACTGACACGCACGACGTTGACCTTGGGTTCCTCGGTGTCCGAACCGACTCCCGCATCCATAAGCACCACGTTAGCCGGATCCCACTTCTGACGCCATGATCTGCGCTGCCTATAGTGATGAGGCATTGGCTACTGTGTCCCCAACATGGAAAGCCTGAACAAGAAAGTTTTTTGCTGCCCACAGGCAATATATGTACACATTCAGAGTAGCCGCCCCCCTTGCTCTCAGCGCCATCTAGTGACAACGAAGCCAAACTCAAGGTCGCGACAACTACAGATCCTTTTGTGAAAACACTCTCAGGTTATAATGGTTGGCCTTCTAAGGGACTAATGGTTGTGGCAACGCAGTTATCTCTCTATGACTAACCCGTGCGACCCTTTTAGTCCCTTGTGGCTTTGAGTTCTCAAGAGTTCCCGAAGCACTGCGAGCCCAGCGCTGCTCAAGTTGCGCTTTTTGACCTCAATTTTGCAGCGCAATCCCCCGATCCATTCAGGTACCTTGTAGAACGCAAACCGCAGTGCGAGTTGCTGGCGTAGTCTGAAGTTTCTATTCTAGGTCGATGAACGGCGCCACCAATGCATCATATCCGTGTCCGTGCAGAATACTCCCTTGAACGTCTCGAATCGGCTGGTGGGTTTTTCGGACTTTCTTCCGACTGGCGAGGCGCTTGACGATGCCTACTCCTCCTTCGCGGATATGCGCACCGACGCCTTTCTGGACAACTGGGCACGCGCTTTGGACGGCCGTAGGTCGGCTACCTGGCCAGGCCGAGTGGCCGTCGGTCTCTCCTACCTGGCACGGCTGGTCGATGCGCCCTTCTTCGACATGGGCCGCGAGTGGCTGCCTCAGCGGTCTGCCCGCGCCGCCGGAAGCGCCAACGGCAACTGGCTCGTGGTGCGACCCCACCACGTCGTCTTCCCCATGTTCGGCGACAATGTCACGACTGCCGTCAGGTGAGGAGGCCTATTAGGGTCGCCGCTTTGCTGGGCGCACGTTCAGCTGCAAGCGGTCAGCATCGTGAACGCACACACCGTGCGCAGCAGGCACTCCAGCTCGTGACACACAGACATTTTTTTTTGGGACACGCACAAAGCCACGAGCCTGAGTTGCCTGTTGCAGGCAGTTGCATTGGGTTAAGCATGACGGAAGAGGAGCTAATTTTGGTTACCCGAAAATTCGTGAGATACTGACATTGCAGTGGCTAACTATCGCAAGGAATTACTGTATTTTGTTTCTCACTCTTTCTGAATTCTGCTATGAGCGCTGAAATTTTTCTTGGGCAGCAAAACACCATACCTTGGTCCTCGTCGTATGAGGAAGAGCAGCATTAAATGCGCTTCCTCTGATTGCATTCAATTCTCAGCCGGTTCGAATAAGAGCAAGAATAATGAGCCGTGACTGCAGCGCATCAAGTAACCGCGTCTCTAAGGACAGTCGCTGTTAACTTATCAAACAAGCCTGTAAACAAAAAGAGACAGTGAGAAAGGAAGCTGTCGCTCACGCTAGACTCTCGGGTCCTTCGTTTGCTCTGCCGAGCTGCTTTTTCGGCGCTATAGGATACACTTCCTAGGGAGTTCTTTTTTTGCGACTCGCATGTTGCAACCGCGAGGCAGGTTCGGCACCCTGGGCGCCCAGCTGGCCTGGGCGCTGGCCTCCAGTGTCGACGGAGGCGGCGGCGAGGCGGCGGCCGGCGAGTGCCCTCGCTGGCTACGTCGGATGCGACTCGTGCGCGACGTGCAGTTCGCGGCGCTCGAGGAGCGCGCCTCCGAGGCCGAGGAGCGGCTCAAAAACCTCGAGCGGCTCTCGGAGGCGGCGCAGCTCTTCGCGGTCGGCTGCCTGATGCTGTGCGACCGCGACCCCTCCGAGCAGCTGGTCGCGCTGTGCAACGAGCCGCTCGCCGGAGACGAGCGCTTCGCACGGGCCTTCGGATGCGCCGCGGACAGCCCCATGGCGAGCGGTCGCCACAAGTGCGGGGCCGCCCGGTGAACACTCGCCAAAATGCCGGTGTACTCGCGCACGGCGTATGCAGGGTGTTCGTTTCGACAAGAATTGTTGCCCTCTGAGTATTCCCTTTCAGGTTTCTCGATAGGTCACTACTTAATTTGCATAATAAATATTTCATTTACAGTTGCACTTCTTCACTTATGTACACCACTAGCAGTAATGTAATGCAGTGTAATACGAGAGAGCCTTTAACATTAAAGACAGTGTATGCGAACTCAACGATGCACTCTCCCTGCGACCTCTTAATTTTCCAGGAGTTGCAAAGTAATTCATTTACAGTTGTAGGCAACCGCTTATGTAATATCCTCGTTATTAGTTTGGTTTAGTTTGGTTTATTGGGGTTTAACGTCACAAAGCAACTCAGGCTATGAGGGACGCCGTAGTGAAGGGCTCCGGAAATTTCGACCACCTGGGTTCTTTAACGTGCACTGACATCGCACAGTACACGGGCCTCTAGAATTTCGCCGCCATCGAAATTCGGCCGCCACGGCCGGGATCGAACCCGCGTCTTTCGGGCTAGCAGCCGAGCGCCATAACCACTGAGCCACCGCGGCGGGCCCTCGTTATTAGTGAATACCCTCAGTATTAGCGTAACGTGAAATAAAACTTCTTATTGTGATTTCCCAACATTCTTGGAAGAAATATTGTAAAATGGAATTTGATTACTTCGTGCGTTGCTGGTGGTTTGTATAGAAATATTACTGGCTCATCAGCTCGCCCGTGACACACTTTTCCGGGCACCGTTGATCCCCTGGCCCAAGCCCTCGGAGGACGGCGGGAGACTCACCCTTCGCCGCATCATAAAAGAGGTCTACCTCGAGCTCCGCCTCGACAAACGCTTTTACCCTCCCCCTCATCCATCACTTACAGTGCCGGAGGATCGCCTTCTTCGGCACGTTCAAATGAATGCAGTCATCACCCCGTCTCGCCTCTTTCTCTATCGCTATCGATCGGACCCTTCCTGTCCCAACTGCCCCTGTATCTATGCGGACCTTGCCCATTGCCTCTTCTATTGCCCGGCTGCTCAGCAGTCGGGTTCCCATCCCGCACCTTCTTTATCCATCACCACCTGGCTCGACTGGCTTGGCGCTGAAGGGGAGGAAGAACAGCGACTTCTGGTCGCCCAGGCGGTCGACATGATCGGCCTGTAAATTTTGGCCGAATAAACGTCTTCTACTACTACTACTACTTACTTTCTCGAACCTGGACGCCTGATAGTATAGCTATAGAGACCGCTAGTTTTTCTGTGCACTTACTTCCGACACCGCTATTCAAGTCATGGCAGAAAAATGGCCGGAATGTTGCCAGTATCCCCACGCGTGAAAGTGCGCCTTATCGACTTCGCCCCCCAGAAAATCACGAAAATCATTTGGTGGTGCTGTATCGGTGCAACGGTTATCAAGCGTGCTTTCGCCGTTGTAACTGCCGCCCGTAACTTATGTACACGGCCACTGCTCACGTGCGCTGTTGTACGTCAGTATCCAATGGTATGCCTCGGTTGTAACCGGTCTTCCTTATAAGGAGAAGCCACCGAATCGTATTTGTCAGCTATGTTCGTGTGGCTGTTCGAATAAATACCCGACTTCACGTCGTCTAGGCATAATGAGTGGTATCATAGAGATCCTTACGCATTATACTGCCAAAGTCCTTCAAATACTCTAATGTCACTCGCAGAGAAGAAAAATGGCCCTCATTTCCTTCAATTTTTTCTTCGCGCAGCATTCACGTGGTGTAACCCATTCTGAAGAAATGAATCCTACCTTGGTTTCCGTTCGCGCAGGGAGTTGGTTTTGAAACATTGAGGGTGTTTGAGACTCACTCTGCTTTTGGCCAGAGCACCCCTTTATCCAGAGCTATCAGCTGGCAGGAAAATGAAATATTTTTCTACTTTAACAAAGAAAGAAAGAGCGTTGTTACAATCCATAGATTTCTGAATGCGCTGGAAACGTTTGAATATGGATCTAAAGCCACCAGTGATCTTTCAACTTGACCTCTTCTTGCTTTCACGCTGCTGTGAGAGCTGACGGTGTGTGTGTTCTGTAGCGCTCGTGACCTCCGTGAGGAGAACTCGCACTTCAATTCTCTGAGGATTAAGAAGTGTACGCTGAAAATAAGAACACCATCGCAAAGCGGGTAGTGACATAAAATCACAAGAAACGCGTGTTATATTTTTTTTTCTCTCAAGTACCTCCGTGACAAAAAAAAAAAAATTGAGGAGACGGGGCGACCTAAAGCGTTTGCGGCGGCGATTGGTTGCGATTCATCTATGAACTCTGAGTTTATGTCAGTTTAGCTGCAGTTGTAACTCTGTTCATCATTGGACTGCGAATTATGGCTTAGGTCTATTTATTCATAAGTGGCCAATGGTGTCCCCGTTGCTGGACGCTGTGGACCTCTGGAGTGTGTAAAGCTGCTACTGCTGCTTTTCTTCCCGAGGCCCGTTCACTGCATGCCCTCTCCAGCAGAAAATAAACCGCTTCTGAGACCACCCTGCAATGTCATTCAGCACTCCAGCGTTGGTACCGAGGAGAGAAGGCCTCAGACAGAATATCGTGTCTGGTGCCCACAAGTATTTGACGAGATATCGCCGAACCAGAAGCAAGCGGCAAGCAGAGACGGCGCGCCGTCGACAGCCTACGGTGAAACCATATATTCGAGGGACGTTTACAGGCTTCGCTAAGCTAGTACACCGCCACTATAGCCTCAAATAATCTCCACCTCAGCATCATACGACAGAAACCGAAATCACACCCGCCGCAGTGGCTCAACCTGGAATAGCTCAGCGGACAGGTTGCTAAGCACGTATAGTGACCAGCGCGATAGCTTGAGTGTCAATTCTCCTGCCGTGGCAAAGTGCGATAAGCCCGTGCTCTGAGATTTGTGCATGAGTTATAGAACCCAACGTGGTAGAAGTTATGAGTTACTGCGATGCCATCAGCTTCTCAGTATTCAGCTTTGCGACGTAATAATAAGCTGTTGTGTTTAATAGCCTATACAGCACAAGCGCCTGTAAGAGCACACTGAGAGTCCAGCCGATTATTAATCGCTTTTATGATTTTTTTTTCATGCTTTGTCGCTTTATTAATAATCGAATTAATGATATCCGAGCGGAACGTTAAAAGCGGGAAATGAACAGCTGCGAGACGTGTAATGCAAAGAACAGATAACCGCTGGGATCTTTTTTGGTGCTGCAGAATTGACTGCAGTGGAGGAAAAACGTGGTAGGGAGCGCCATAGATTCAAGCGAGCGGATGAGCTGGTAGGAAATATCGTTGAATAAAGTGGTCACGACTGGAGGAGGACATAGATATTTGGAGATCATGGAGGGAGGCTTTTGTCTTGGTGTGGTTGTAGGCTGGCTGATGATGATAATTATTTTGGTGCTGGTTAAGAGTTTACTTGAAATGTTTATTATTACTACTTGTTCGCTAACGATAAAGAAACGTTGGTCAGCGCCTCAAAGCAAACTGAACTTGGACTGCAACTTGAGGATGATTTTTAGAGCGCAGCTCTTACGCGCCCGTTCCTGGCTTCCGCGTCGTAGTCGTCGACGTTGTCAGCGTACTGTCGGCGTGGGCGTAGGCGTAACCGGTCGTCCAAGTAGCAGCGTAAAACGCCACCTGCCAGCTGTGAAAAGCTGCTCTCAAGTTTCCCATTACAGGGTATCGTAATCGTCTGTCAATTTTTATTATTCGTGTTTCTGTTCAATAAAGCATTGTGCAAGGCTCGCTTTCACAACAGGGCATGGTAATTCAAAACATCATTTTAAGTACGTTGGTCCACCGTATTATCATCCCGTCTGGTATCAAATGAGTTCCAATGTGCCCCCGAAATGAACATGCACAGAGTAAAGAGTGAAAATCAGAATTCCTTCAACATCATGTGCACTTATTATGTAACGATGCATTATACATCATAGTTCCAACGCAATAGCAATACCACCAATACATTTTTCCCCTAACGGCACGTTGGTCATGTCAGGTTGAACAAGAAGTACATTCGTGTGCGCTGCGTAGCGTGGTCAACTCGGCGGTCAGTAATGGTGAAGTTTGCATCTCAGAAATTGACATACAGGAGTAAATACTGTGACACTAACGACAATACGCTACGCATAGCGAAAAAAAAATAGTTTACAACGATCACAGGTTCATGAAGTTTCATGGAGGCGGCAAAATTACACAAGAAACACATATGAAGAAAACTAACAGCCACTGAAGCCAGCACACGTTCTGCAAAGCATACAAAGCATGACTCTGCGAATGGTAGAGCTCCGCACTCGACATGTGGATGTCATGGGTTCGGATCCAAGCGGATACATATGGTTGTTCTTTCTTTCAGTTTCTAATCTATTACATTTCAGTTAAAAAAATGGTCACACTACTAATCTCCTATTGATCAACTGCACAAATTTAAAAATATAGAAACATTCCCTTAAGCTCTCTTTGGTTTCAGTGACTGTATAGCTTTCTTCATATTTGTGTCTTCACGAGCGCCTCAGTTCCATATCCTTGTCTGCTAGCACACTGCAAAAATCAGTTTTATTGTTGCGCTGTCTTGTAATGGTACAAAGAAGACGATGCCCCCCGAATACAATGCACCACATGCACCACATGTATGCATGAAAATACAAAGCATGACCCTGCGCATTGACTGTTTTAGCTTGTCACTGACTTCTTTGCACTGAAGAATAATATATCTCCTAATCCAAGAGCCGCGTACCGAAAGTTTGACACGCACGAGTGTCCATAAAATGTCCTTGAAGGATTTATTCACACACAGAGTAGTGCAACAAAACTGCATGACGCGAGAAATGCTCACGCTTTGTGGTTTCCTGTTGCCGCGGTAAGATTTATTTCGGTCCTGAATAGCGGTGACCATACCTCGGTGTAGAGTCATTATCCAATGGAATGTGCCCTTCACTACCGCCTGCAATGCAGTAGTCTTCGGCCCCCTTGCGTCCACAAGACCTTGAACGCAAATACGGTTTTATGCAGGCGCACTGGCGCACTTTTTTTTTATTTGTTCTCTAGCGTTCGCGAAAATGAGGAACTCAACAAGGTAGCAAGTCTCACCCGCAGCCGGTAACAATGTTTTATCATCGTAAAACAAAGAGCACAAAAAAAAAACAAGTATAGAACAGCACAAAACAGGAGCGCACTCGCAACAGACGTGAAATCTGTAAACACTTCATCTCGGAGAGCATGCGCGCCACCTTTCTGCAAGTGTCAAGAAACAAAAAAAGCTAAACATGATGAGGCTGTGTGGTTGAGGTAAACGAAAACTGACAAATATAAAAGATGGAACTGCGGCGGAAGGCACCGTTAAATGTTCTAACGTGTGGTTCGCTTTTTCATGATTACTCGTTACCAAATGGCCCAACGTTCGACGTTACTGGAGAGTGTTTTGCACACAACGTCCGATGCCTTTATGCCGAATCTGAAGGATTGAGCAAAGCTCCGTTGAGTACGGAAAGCGCTCGTTCATTGGTGTATCCATAGAAGCACTAAATGTGCGGGAGGCAACATCCTCCTCGTCATCTGAGTGCAGCCTAAAATTAAAGTGGCAAGCAAGAACGGAAAGGTTTGTTGGGAGAAGCTTGGACGTCAGCTTGGTAAATAAAATGTGCCCTGTTAACATGCTTCCTGGATAAAAGTGGGCAGTCAAGGATAAGGAAATGATGATGATGGAACAGAACAGCGAGTGGAGTCGGAACACTGGTGCATGGATGAAGGTTACCTTTTGTTTTCTTCTTTAATGTTTCCCTTCGCACAGATCGAGCGCAGTACAGCCTACACGAAGAAGAAACGGTGTCGGTGCTTTAACCATATATGCAAGCGATGAGCACTGTAGCAGCCGCTGCTGGAATTATTTCGGTCGCTGTTTAGTTCCCTAACCTTATCTGCGATAATGCGTCAGTGCAGGTCTATTTATGGCCAGAATTTGCACGCAGCCTTACAACAGTCCGACAGCGCATGAGGTGCGTGTGCCAGCGACACCCCAATGCGCCGCGGGCACTGGGAATCCGGTGGCGCTTGCTCTACAGGGCCCACCAGAGCAATGCGCCGAGTGTGGCGACCAGGACGTCCAGGGAAGCGGCCGTCGAAAATCGAGAAGGGCTGGCGGCGTTCGCAGCAGGAGTGCTGCTCACACTGCGGCCGGTCGTGCTGGCTTGGCCGCTGGAGGTCGCAGGAGGGCCCTGCTTGGTCACGACGCCGGGGCTGGACGTCGCTATCACTTGCGCGTGCGCAGTGCTTTCTTTGGATGTGGGCGTAGTTATGGTAGCATTTGTCACAGGAAGCGCCATGCTTGAAGCATTCGAAGACGCGGTTTCAACAGCGGAGTGTGTTGTCCCGTTGCTCTCCACGGACGTGCCGTTTATAGCGGGTGGGAGCCTAGTAGTGGTGTTTGCGTCAGAATGTAAGGGGTCCTCAGAGGTCGAGTTCATTAAAGTCTGCACGTTGCTTGGCCTCGTGCTCGCAGCCTTTATCGAACCACCTGGAGTACTGCTGTTCTGGATGGTTTCGTTCTTTGTCGCCTTCAGTCCAGCACCGTTAGATCCGGTTAAGAGCTCGTTCTGCAAATACAAACGCATACGCGTCTCTGTAGCTTCTTGGTTGCGTCTGGCACTGGAGCTCTATTGGCGAAAAGATAGAGGTGGACGATAAGTGGCAAAGAACACAGTGTGGAAGGGGGTGCAATAACCTGTCAGCGCATTCCTCCCTGGACCTGTGAGAAAAAGCTAACGCAAAGGACTGGTATCTGACTGCTGCGCGCTGGGCGCGTCGTGTTCTCATGTACTGCAGTGTATGGAATTAATGCAACGAAGCGCGTACGTCTAGCCTTTGCTTTGCTCGATTACTGTTTGTAATTCAGATCAACATACCTGAAATTTATAACTGCGTTTGCTACCTTAGCTTACTGCATAGAGAATCACTGATCGCTCATCCCAAAACCGAATCCGCCTACGCTAAATTATTGGAGATTGCTTGTATGCAATGAGGCTTTGGTTTTTGAATTTTTATAATTATTCGACGACAGTACGACATCACAAGCGGCCTAGGCGCAAGAGTTTCAATTATTTCACTCGCAAATCTTCGGTTCAGAAAGTTCGTAGGATCTGCAACAAGGGTCTACAGGCAATCGCTCCGTCTCCTGAGTCCGTCGTTGGCTGTCAAAAGAGTCAGAGAAGAGATGGCCAAACGGGATGATCACAAGGTGAAGCAAGCCCCGGCCGTGCACGTGCACACAACCACACGACTTTGGCAGCACGAACAGAAGGTTCGCGACACAACTAACACTCCACATGGTTTCGAAAAAGGCACTACACTTTCATGAAGGTACAAGATGGGTTCGAAAAGAAACCGAACTTTCGCTATAACTTCTTTATTTACTTATTGTACAACATTTTAAGCACTGTCCCCCTCAAAGTAGTCCCCTCTACTGGCAATGCACTGTTCCCATCTTTTTTTTTTTTTTTTCAATTGCTGGGATGGCGCGCAGGTCTCTTGTCGCATTGTCCTGAACCTCCTCTATGTTTTGGAAACGACGTCCTTTCAACGTGGTTTTAAACAGTAAAAAGTCTACTGGGGCTAGATCTGGAGAGTACAGAGGAGGGGGGGCTGAGACATTGTGATGTTTTGCCAGCTATACCTGCGTACAAGGAACGGCGCGTGAGCCGGCGCATTGTCTTGATGCAACATCCAAGTCTGGTTTTGCCACAATTCAGGCATCTTCCTGCGCACAGCATCTCTCAAACGCGCTATAATTCCCTTGTAGACTTCCTTGTTTACCGTCTGACCACGTGGTACAATTCCTCATGAACAAAGCCTTGGCAGTAAAAAAACACAGCCAACATTACCTCGATATTGGCCGACTCACGCGTGCTTTTTTTTTTGGACGAGGAAACCTTTTGCCCACTCACTGCGACAACTGTCCATTCGTTTCAATATCATAACCATAAATCTACGTCTCGTCGCCTGTTATGATTTTCTTAAGGAAGCTCTCATTGTCGTTGGCAGTGGCAAGCAGTTCCTGGCTCATTTCAACACAGGTCTCTTTCTGATCGTTAGTCAGCAAACACGGCACGAATTTTGCACTGACGCGACGCAGCTCAACTCTGTCACTCAAAATTTGATGGCATGATCCTGCGCTGATGCCCATTTAAGAAGCTTTTCTAACAGTTAAACGACAATTTTCACGAATCACAGCAATAACTTTCTCCATATGGTCATCATCTGTTGATGTGGAACGTCGTCCAGGCTAGGGATTGTCACCTACCGACATTGTGTCGTGTTCAAAACGCTTAAACAACTCATAGCACTGCGTGCCACTGATACTCTTCCCCGTACGTTGGCTAAGCAACTGAAATGTCTCTGTGAAAGTTTTGCTAAGTTTGTAGCAAAATTTCATACAAACACGTTCTTCTTCAGCTCTTTCATCGTCACTTTGGCACTAATCCGACAAACAACTTGCGCATGTGCTCACGTCAGCGGCTGTAGCTTGCCAATTATCGGTCAGAGCGAAACGCAGGAGGTGGTAGTTTGTTGCCTAAATTTGCCGCTACGTGCGTTCAATAGCTACAGCGCGCGTCCTCTTCCGGTTGGCGTGCTATTTCGGAAGTTCAGTTTCTTTTTTAACACACCTCGTATAACGATGTACTGCTCGAACAGTGCGATTTTTTTTTTTTTTTTTACAAAATACACTTCCGCAGTTTCTGCTCTCTGATCCCGAGGGGACTTTTAGAAATACAGTCTAGCCCGGTTATAACGAAGTCGGCGGGAATCGGAATTCACTTCGCTATATCCGCTATTTCGTTATATACGGACTACGAAAAAAAAATGCTAACATCGGCATACCGATTTATTGCCGCGAAAAGAAGTCGTCCAGCGTCCCCTACAACGCATACAACATCCATACAACAGCATACAACGATCCGCGATAACGATAAAAATGAGCCACGCTTCCAACATGCACAATGCTGCCGCGCTTTCTCCCTGCCTTGCGCACCGCGGCACCGACACAAAACAAAGCGCGCGCTGCCACACCTCCTGCAGACTGCAGTCCAGCCGTGGCGCCGACTGCCTGGGAGAAATAGAGAACAGCGATTGGCGAAGACGGCCGCTCTCTGCGACGTCATCGAAAAAAAAAAATCGTCTCTGTTCTTTTTACATTTTTCCCCTGCGCGGCGTGCTCTACCGCTCTACGCCCTGACGCCGTTCAAGGACGGCGCAACACGAGGCCGGCGTGCCATGCGTTGCAGTGAAGCAACCTTTCGCTCCGCAGGAGAGCAGACGACGCCACGAAAGGACGCCGTCATCCGATTTTGCTCTTATTTTCGCGGAAAAAATCGCCCCAAGGACGCAAAAATGTGTTGATTGGCAGATTGTTTTTCGGTTGGTATTAAATCTTTTCGTTATATCCGCTGACACGCACTTATTTACTTCGTTAAAACCGGACCCAAAATGTATTGAAAATGCAAAAATGGGAATGGGAAATTGAAATCCCTTCGTTATAACCGCTATTTCGCTATAAGTGGCTTCGTTATAAACGGGCTAGACTGTAGTTGAGAAGTCTGTTTCACTGCTGCGCGCGGCGCTACAGCCCGCGGACCTGCAAATTCAATTAGCTCTTCGGAAATTAAAACATGTGGCCAACGGTGAATCTGGTCACTGGTGCGATTAAGGAGGCTTCATGTGCGGAAATTTCATGGCGGTTATTGCACATGAGAACGTTAATAAGGTTACAGGCCTGCTAATGCGATCCATGCCTTTGTGCGCATTTGCACTGAAGCTTATACGCTCTACACATTGTTGGCGGCCGGATAACTGCTGTCAGACGCTCTCTGACTGGCCACAAAGAACACCACAATTTTTCAAACTTGCGGGTCGAATAGCCTAACTGGTCAAGTTCGTAGTTCATCCTGATGTATATTCAGGAGTCGTTTGTTCTGGTAAGGTTTTGCTATTTGATTGCTGACCTTTTAATAAGCTGTTCCTATATATCGCTAAGGTGTAGAGCGAACCATGGAAGATGTTTTGGGAGCACCCCGATAAAAGTACCAGTGCGTGAAATGATGCGTTCGTTTATTTCCTCACATTTCAGCCTTTACTGTGACGGTAAATGAGAGTCGAGGCACCAGAATTTTTTTTAGTGTTGGTTTTAGCAACGAATTCTGTCTGCTCCCATCTCCAAATGTGAAATGATCAAATGAGAACTAGGATCAAATTTCATCTCTTATCGCAGAGCAAATTTTCATAACGGTCTACAACCACATATCGCAAAAAAAAAAAAGCGTAACGTTTCCTTACGTATATTGCAGCGCTCGGAAAGCACATCTTTTCTCTCTCTCTCTCTAGAAACAGTGCACCCGGAAGTTATAGAAAATGATACCAGGAAAGTATAGGGACTCCGGACAGTGAAGAATCGAGCCCATGCATTCTATGGTAACAAAAGTATCAGTGTCTTACTTGTGCAGTAAGTGGTTTTTGCACGGGCTCAACATCATTGCGCATGGGTACGTAAGTATGTCCGTTTGCAGGGATGCGTATGGAGTGAATACAAGGCTGCCTAACCGGAGGTGGGCGCATTATGCCCCAGAGAGCTGCAACTGGGGCAGGTTGGTAGCGCTGCTTCATGATGGCTCTATATTTCGCGCTAAAAGGTTTAAAGCAGGACAGCAACGTGCAGTGCTGTGTGCTGGACGCGCACTGAACTTTCTGCGCTCGTTCAGTGTAGGTCGTCGAGCTTCTCTGTACGTTGGTGTGCATCTTGCTAACCTCTTAGCGCCGCTTAAAATTATCGTGACACATCACGCTCCCTGATGGCTCGACAACTATGCGGTCCTTCCTTGCCAGCGGCACTTTCGGACGCTACCGCGCGGGGCAGGAATACGTACCGGAGAAGGGTCATTTGTTCCATTGGGGTCGGGCGCACCTGCCGGGTTTCCGTTATCTGGCTGATTTCTCTGGGAATTGCATTTGGAAGCTGCAAACGGGAAGAACGAAAGAAAAAAGAGAAACAGGCAATTTTTCTTTCGTTAAGGCGGGGCATTCAACTTTCTGGAAGCGTTATATAGAAGAACGCAGGAGGAACAGTCTTACCAAAAAGGAGCGAGGCGCAGGCCACTGAGATGAGGAGCGTTGGATTCATGGCGGTAACCTGGGAGCTGTCCTTTTGTCTGGCTGGAGGACAGATCGGAAATGATCGGTCAGGAGATGCACCCGACCGCAATGTGCGTAGGGCACGGTCAAGATTCTAAATGCACAAGTTTCGAGAGAAGCGGGTATACGTGGCTGTATCACACTGGCGCTGTTTGCGGTTAGCCCTTCACCATCGACTACGTCGTAGTCCGCACCAGGAAAGAGGTGCTCTCGGCTCCTGTAAACGCGGGCGACTGGGGCGCAACGGTGTGTGACACCAGTGGCTCGTGCGTTGGGGATTATGCGCGTAACCGTGCACACACAGACAGTATCCTGTACACTACGGTCCCGTAGCTGGACTGGGCATTGCTCAAGAGCCCGGCTGCCGTGCGGCTTCCGGTGCCGTCGCTGTTTCCCGGCATGACACGTGCCCGCCACACGCCCATGGTGTGCAACGTGTCCCATTGCAACTATAGCTACCGGGTAAACATTATCGCGGGCCACATCACCTCCACCGTTGGCTAGGGCTATGGAAGTACGTAACGCGATCGGTCAACCGTACTAAAGCCCCAGCGCGACGGCTCTTTTTTAGCGCTTATATGCCGAATTCCGAGTAAACCGCAGCTTTTGCTTGTTTTGATCGTCTATTTTCCTGCTGTCATATTGCAAGGGCTGGGGCTACGCAGCCGCTTCTTTTCCAGCCCCATATACGACCCCGTTTTAAGCATCGCTATTTCTTGAGCACTCCAAATGACTAACAACGTCTGGAAAAGAGTGAGAATAGAATACTGCCCTGAATGAAGTTGGAATGATGGTAGCGTTTGCCTGCCCTGGCACTCGATTAAACGTCTTAGGCAGCCATTATACTGAAGACCGAACTATTAAATTTTAAATTCATAAGAAAGTCAGTAGACCCAGTCATACTAAATGAGTGCTGCTTGATTGATATTATCAGCGAACTACAAGTAGCCAATCTCTAGTACGATGCAGGGAGAATGCAGGTCCATTCTTTGTGTTCAAATGTGTGCGTGCAACTCTCCAGTACTTGAACCAGTGACTTGTATAGATAACCATTAACGCTCATACGAGCCAACCAGGGCAGCTGCCAATATTTCATCCCCTTATGGCTTTCTCCACATGTGCTCACATTCAGAGCCTCTCGTCGTCTGCGTAATAATTCTGAGAACCGTGCAGAAGCTGGTAATACTGCGTAATATGCGTAGCTGTTTTGTACATAATAATATTCTTGTCTACAGTTCCTTTTCATTCGTTTCTTTCTGACGTCCACCTCGTTAGAAGCCGAGGGACGCCTCCGACAATTCGCTTGTTTAAATAAAAGTATATAGATGTAAGCAAAAACACAAACTTTTCCAAAAGCTACTGCACATAATACACTTACTCCGCATGGTACGTCAGCTTTGCCCCTCGGCTCCCTGTTCGCACGTTGTCTGTTACCTAAAAACCCATAGCTTGCTGCAACTGCCAACAGCACCTTACGGTCTATTTTTTTAATGCTGCAGGGACTGCTTTTTTCTAAAATCATCCTGTTGTAGCAAAAACGATAACAGCCACAAAACAACGTGAATCAGCGTAGCCTTAAACGGAAAGAAATGAACGGTGTTCTCATAAATTTTCTCAACCGGTTCACTCCTCCCTGTGCAAATTTTACCTCTCAATAAATAAGCTAACGCTGGGCGCAACTCGGGAAGCTGACTTGGCTTGGAAAATGCTAAGTACAGTTTGTCTTTCAATGCGGTGTACAACAGAAAAGTGGAAAAGTGTAGACGCTAACGCATGCGAAATAGGAGGAAAGCTGACGCACTTTTTCGGCGTGTCATAAAAACAGGAAACTTTATAGCATAGTCCTTCAATGTGGTTATAGGTCAAAGCATTTGTCGATTCGCTTGCAACGAGCCGTACTAAGCTCGACGTGGTGGCTCAGAGGCTTTGACGTTTGGGTGCGTAGCCCAACGTCGCAGCACACATCCTTGGTTTCACTCAAAGGGGAGCCTATGGCAGCGTATAAGGTTAGCCGGTAGCCTGAAGAGAGAAGAGTGAATTCCAAGGCGACGGAAATGTAGCCGGGAGTTGCAATGATTCGTGTGGAAAGACAAAACAAAATTTGCTAGTATAGAGTAAGCGGGGTAGGGGCAGGACAGGGCTAATTGGAGGTCAACGGGAGAAGCCTTCCTGCTGCAGTACGAGTGACCTAACTGATGCCGATGATAATGATGATCAATATAAAAAAGGCGACGGTGTCAGGATCGGTGTTTAGGACCGTCTTGGCCGTTATTAATGCTTTAGCATTAGAGCGCTCAGTGCAAGTGGAAATGGCGACCGCCGTCTGTCAGTAGATGGTGGGGTAGGTACGAAATTAGTGTACTGCCTATAGGAACTTAGCATACTGCCGCGGGTAAGCTAACTTTAGTATGTCACCTCGGATATAACCACCTTTCGTGTGTTAACATCGCATACAACGAACTTTTGTGTTAGTACCTAGGATGTTTGGTTTGGTTTATGGGGTTTAACGTCCCAAAGCGACTAAGGCTATGAGAGACGCCGTAGTGGAGGGCTCCGGAAATTTCGACCACCTGGGGTTCTTTAACGTGCACTGACATCGCACAGTACACGGGCCTCTAGAATTTCTTCTCCAAAGAAATTCAACCGCCGCGGCCGGGATCGAACCTGCGTCTTTCGGGTCAGCAGCCGAGCACTATAACCACTGAGCCATCGCGGCGGCAGTACCTAAGATGTAACGAACTTAGTATGTTAAATTTGGATATAGCGCATCTTGAGTGTATCACGTTGGATATAACGAATTTTAGTGTGTCATCATCGGGTATAACGAAAATTTGGCTGCTAACGCATTTCAACGACCAATCGAGCATCGCCTGGGAGCTTTGTTTCTTGGCTGTTTGACGGACAGCCAGAGAAAAGAGGCACGGACATCGTGCTCTGTGCTTATTCTGTTGCTCTGAAAAGGGGACAGAAATAGTGGAAGACTCGCAAATCTAAATTGCATACATTCTTGAAATTCGGAGTTTCGACTAAATCTGAATTGGAAGTATTTTTGGTTTCGAGTGTTTTTTTTTTTTTTTCATGTTATATAGGGTTTATATGAGAAGGTCGATTCCTATCACTATGCTTCATTTGTGCCAGCATTTTTCCCACTTCTTTCCCGCTAGACTACATGGTGCTCTTTATAATGCATGAATTTTACCTTCCAGCTGCCAGGCCACTTTTGCCGTGAGCCGAGTGGCAAAAGATTCCGGCAGTGGACGTGACAGAAATAAGTTCCGGGCGCGGGCTCCCCTTAAGCCAAAGCGAAGTTACAGCCTTTATCGAGTTCATGCAGTTGTTTTGATGACATAGAAACGTCTCTTGTGTCCATCTTTTGAAGCAGTCGAACATCACTGGCTTTTCTGCAAACCATGCGCGCTTTTACGCTGGTCACACCAACAAGCTTTGTGGTGTCATCGCAGCCAGATCGCCGCATTTTTACACACCAGTAAAGTGATTCGGATTCATTCAGTGGCTTCGGGCTATGAGATGCGCCGTAGTGGGGGAGCATCCCAGCTATTTTAGCAGCTGCCTAATTCTCTGTACAAGTCTGTTTTTGTTTTCTTTTCATTTCTCCTCCAACGAAATGTGGGTACGACGGCCGGATTCAAAACTACGACCTCGTGGTCTGTAACAGACGATGCCATATCAATTGAGCCATTGTTACTGGTTTCAAAGAGCATCAGAGGGCCTATTTGGGCATTATACTTCAAGCGCCGGCGTGAAGGGTGGGCTGCAACGTGTCCTGTTCCCTACGATTACTTCTCTCTTCTTGTGCTTAATTTTTCAATTCTTCCTCTCCCCTCGTGTGGGTGGCAGTTTCAAGCCTGTTGTTTACTTTTGGCTTGCACTGTTTTTAAGTGACAAAGAGTAGGCACGCGTTTCAGCACCGCTTCCGAGGCCGAAATAGGACTCGGCGCCGGTACACGAACACGTCAACAAAAGTGTTGTGACCTCAGCCAATACCGGTGTGATTACGCGTCATGGGAAAGTGATGTGACACTAGGTGTCAGCTGCGCTGCTGCACGGCTCTGCGGTTGTGGGCAGCGGACTCCTCATTAAACACGCGCGCACGAAACGGATAGTCGCAGACCGCATTGGGTGCCTTTGTTGCCGTAGTTTATATTATCGTCATGTTTGTTGTTGTTGTTGCTGACCTGAGCACGCTAATGGCTCATATCCGCTACGAAGGCTTAGCCGAGAATTGCGGACTAGGAGAATAGAGTATTAAAAAGAAGGGGAATTAATGGCGCACGAACGGATCGTAGTTCAGAGAAATCAAGAATTGGTTACAATTTCAGCAACTGCTGCCTTGGGCATGGAAAAGAAAGTTCTGTTCAGCGAGCTCGCGAATTTTGATGGCGTCGTGGATGCGACAGTACCGCTAATCCGAGCTTCCCCAATCCCTGCTTATTCCTCAAACATGAGATGACGCCAACATGGCGTTCTGGAGGCGCGGGCGTCGAGACATACTAGTTTTGGTTAATTCTGGTATGCGCGCCTTGCTCCTACCCTGCTGAAAAAAAGTTCTATGATGCAATAACCTCATAGAGGCTTCATCATAGAATATCATACAATCTGAATGATATATCATACAATTTGTATGATATTCTATGACATCTCTATGATGACTGTATGATTTTACAGAAATGTATGACATTTGTATGATAATTTTCTATTATTTGTATGATAAGTCTATGATATTTGTATGATAAACTGTATGAGTTTATTGCATCATACAACTTTTTTCAGCAGGGTATACGTCACTTTCGCGCTATATCTGAAACAGTTTAGATGGCCGCTTGCAAAAAAAAAAAAAAAACAAACTGCGGCATAGGGACCGCTACTGGTCGAGTAGATTTGCAGTAAAGGAGTGATCACTTAATAGCATCCACCCATGCGCAGCCATACGGCTACAAAGGCTTTACAGCTTCCGCAGAAACTTCGTAATTAAAGAAAAATTCCTCCTGGTCCGGGATTCGAACCCGGAACCACCGCCTTACAGGGGCAGTCGCGCTACCAAACGAGCTAAGCGAGACGGATAGCATATGGTAGGACGAGAGTGAACTGAACAATAACTCCAATTGATCGATAACTCCTACATCGAGCAATCGTTCAGTTCGCTCTCGCCCTACCATATGTTAGTCGTCCCGGTTAGCTCAGTTGGTAGAGCGACTGCCCCTGTAAGGCGGTGGTCTCGGGTTCGTACCATGAGCGGGAAAAAATTTTCTTTAATTACGAAGTTTCTGTAGAAGCCGTACAGCTTTCCTTCGTACTGTATGGCTGCGCTTGGATGTATGGTAATCAGTTTTCCTCCCTTATCAGAAAGACATTTTAAGTGCAAGTGAATGGAAACCAGTGTGCTGGTTGCAGTGCAACGGCTAACGTCTAGTTGCAACTAGTGGTAGTTACTTTACAGTATTTTAAGCTGCCATAGGCTGGAATTTTTAGGAGTGGCATATGTTTCTATTGAAGGGACTAATGCAAGCAGCTGCACGATATATATTTTTACTATTTTGATTCGCAATATATTTCCGGAAACTATAGGCGAGTAAGCCGAGCGAAAGGCATGGTAACTTTACGACGAACACCTCCGGTCTAACACAATGGCAAAACGGGCAAGTTGGTGATGCGTACTTAAGGAAAATAGCGCAAAAAAACGAGGATGGAAAGAAAGGAAACAACAGGACCAGCAGCGCTGTTCCTGTTGCTTCCTTTCTTTCCGTCCTCGTTTCTTTTTTGCACTATTTTCATTAAGTAACCTCCAGTCTATCCCACTAAGAAATGGAAGGTCCACTCGACCACTCCAGGTGAAGTTCCCATACCAAGCAACCAATCTAAGCTTGGAACAGTGGGCTCGGAATCGTGGTCGGCTGCTTCTACTCAGTATGTAAGGTCATTGAAGCGTTGCGTCTTGAATAAGGACTTCGGTGGATGCTGCCCCTCAGATCAGGAGCAAGTCGACGCTACCCCCGTCCTCACGCGCAACGCCTTCTGCAGAACATATTTGCACAGTACGCCTCCGGGACGACACAAGTTGAAAATGTTCTCTACGCTGTTGGCCATAAATCCCGTTTTTAACTCTTTCGTAGAAAAGTGATTTCTTTTTTTCTTCCTTAATGAAGAAGGATCTTCTTAAGGATTTCTTCCTTAAAGCTGTTACATTCCTCGGGAACTTTTTTTCCGGTGCCATTTATGAGGCGCCATTTTTTTTTTTTCCGGGAACAATTTTTCCTATGCCTCACTCTACCCGGTAATTTTGACGGCCCAGCAGTCCCAGAGGCAACCAACTTCGATTTTTTTCTTTTGGTGGGCTCTTTGAGCATCCCCATAGCTGACTTCTTTGACGTGTGACTGTGCGTGCGCGTCTGGGAAGCACGGGACATTCCAGCTCTCTGGAAAAAGTAGTGATATGCTATCGAGCAGGTATTGAGAACTGAAGTATTTTTCACCAGTCAAGAAATAGCAGGCGGCTAGAACGGAAATCTGGTAAGGCTTGACACGCCTTGACTCCCTACAGAGTTCGGAGGCTTACGTAGTAAGGATTAAAGCATTAGAATGCTGCCGCAAACTAATGTTTTATAGAGCCCACAGCGCAGCACAGGTATGTAGGCTCCATGTAGGTAGGTGTGAAAGTCAATTTCGCTCAGGAAAACAAATTCTATTCTTGTAGATTTAGCATATGTATATAGTATCGCATGTTGTCTCACCACATTTACTGCAGCATCAATTTTGTGCAAGTTCTTTTCTTTTTCTTCATCGACGAATAATTAAAAAAAATAATTTATGTGTCAGCGAGTCGCTTCTCGCTGACTAGTACGTATACTAGTTCCGGTGTGCGCGCATGTGATGCGCGCTTCACCGCGGAGTCGCCCAACACACGGCAGCTGGCCTCACATCTGCGCGCGAGCATGCCAACGCCAGGTCGACCATCTGTGGTTGGTAAGAACAGCTCCCCAACCGGAATGTGTTTTACCGAATCCGGATTAAAGTTACTCGTACCGGAGCCAGTCAAGTTAACGGAAGAGAGATGTGTATTTCAATGCGTGCAATAAAAGGAAAAAAAAAAAAAAAAGGCTGCTGGACTTTTGTTCTTCCGCAAACAGAAGAGATATGATGGTTGAAGCGCCGCTTTTTTCTTACTTTCGGGAAGCACCCACCTGCCGCAGTTGCAGACGTAAATCGCATGAACTAAGATGGCGTATTCTCGTTGGACAGCATGTTAGTGGGGCAGTTTTTCTTTCTCATTAATCGGGTTGGGATCACACGTCCTCCGCGGTAGCTCACAGGCTTTCAAGTTCGCCTGCTGATCCTAAGGTGGCGGGATCGAACCCCGGCTGCATTTCGATCGAGGCGAAATGAAAAGGGCGCCCGTGTGCAGTGCGACGGCAATGAAACAAAATAAAATTGAATGGTACACTTAAGCCCCGCCTTATGGTAGACCGCGATAGCACTAATATAACGGTTTGATGCCCATATATGCGGAATTGGTCATTCTCGACTTTCGTAGATCCCTGGGAGTCCTCATGACATTCCTGGCGCCACTGCCCTGCATTGGCATGCCACCGGTGTTTGTAAGGCACGGGTTGCTCTTCCCTAGCTACCTCTCGCGACCAATTATTAATTTAACTGCTCCCTCCCACGGTGCGCAGTTTGCTCACAATCCGCTGGGCAGTGTGTGATGACGTCACAAGGTCACGTGACATAGGCGGCCCACCTATAGGATGCTTCTCTGGAAAATTTCCATTCACGACGCCGACGGCTTGAGGTTTTCTGCGTAGCAGGAGCCTTAACTCTGTCGCGTTAGAAATTCAACCAGGGTGGCTCTTTATTTTAGTTTCTTTTACTCATTTTATTCTTTCTCTCGAGGCGTGGCTAACATATGCGCTGAAAATGCGGCAGTTACTGCGCATTTCCCTTCTTTTATAAACGATCTGCATCTGCACTGGCAGACTGACTCATCGCGTATGCTGCAGGCTCATCGCGATTCAAGTGCGGAACTTGAGGGACGTTGTTGTCCATCCTGTTTAGCAAAATGAGAGCGGCCACGCAGGTATTCCCTTCGCACGTCTCTCCCTGCTGAGGAGAACCTTGAGGAAGGCGAGGGTGCGACAAGCCTGTCTCAGACGGCAGTATCCCACTCAGATTCAGCTTCATGAGTTACTCTCAGAAGAAAAAAAAAAAGACGCCGTCATTTGTCAAGGATAAGAGGATTAGGGGGTGCCATTGATTTCACCTCGGCCTCCGTTTCTCCACACGCGCACAAAGAAATTCACGGCGAAACGGAACCTTTGCACCCACACACTACAATATCCCTGTACGTTGCGCACTGCATATAACCACACAGCAGAGACTGTCCACTTCCTGTCTAGGCAGCGATTCAACGCCCACTCGACCAAAGCGGCCAGGACTCCTGCGCATCCAGCTATATATAATGTGAGAGCACCCCTTGATTTTCAACTTGTTGAATCCCTTGTTCACGAGCACCAGAAACGTTCGCTCCACAAGGAACAAGGCCGAACATATGGCGGCGGAGCAACCTATAGTCTCGTGTTGATTTTCTTAAACAAATACTCTGCCTGTAGACTTAATACCAAACGCACCGAAACAAAGCTGAACGAGTTGGTGATGCTAATGATGCTCCATCTAATGATCTAATGCGCAGTCTAAATGGCTGAGTGCATTGGCAGCGGCCATTAACAAAGGCTATTCCTCTGCGCGTGGTGTTCAAACCACGTGATCATTTAGACGCCTGAACACTTAGACCTCATAACGCTCGTTATTTCATTGAAAGCTATAAAAAGTTTCCCCACAGTAAATCATTTCAAAAAGCCCGTTTAGGGTTGAAATGAAAATTTTTTTAAGCAAGCTGCCGTCTGCCTCAGGAACACGCGTTTGCTTATATAGTTCACATCAGTCGTCAAGCACGACGGAATTATCATAGGCGCAAAGAAAATCGGCATAACGCAGTGGTTCACGCTTTCGTGCATTCATTGTGAGCCGTCATATTATGCACATTTCGTAAATGGTACAGGGCTGTTTCAGTCTTTCAACAACTCAGATACTAATGGGCTTCAATGCGTAAACTTCTACAGATCGTGTACGATGGTCCACGTGCAGGTTATACCAGATCTTGGTCGCTGAAAGTTGCAAATCGCTGCGATGTTCTGCAACAAAGCACACTGTCGACGTCTGTATCTTGGCCGCATCTTCTGGGTTTTGTCAGTGACAATTTAATTATATAAAGCCCAATTAAAACTAAAAGGCTAATTATTCAATATTATCAAATTCCACTCGAATGGAGGAGTTCTTCTGAAGAGACACCTCACAGTCGCAGAAAGTTCCCGCTGCGTTAGCAGTCATATATCCTGGCCATTTCTGTGCATGCCCTCAGCAATGGCCGCGGTCTCTTACATCAAAAGAGGAAGAATCTGCCTACCTTCAGCGCCTTACTTGTGCCGATGGATGTTCCGGACCCGACAGGTCTCCGTGTAAACGGCGTAACCTTTTTATGGTGCTCTCACTTTGGCACATACGCAAGACTCCTTCCCCTCCTCATTGATCTCCTCGCCCTCCATTGTAAGCGCAAGCCCGTGGAAGTTTACAACGCGAAACGTTCCCGTCAACGAATATCCGACGCAGCATTGCCGGCACAGACTCAGCGGGCAAACGTAGTACGCTTAGCTTCACTTGATCCTGCAGGGCTCGTCCCGCGCGTATACGTGTGTGTCCCCAGCAGCACGCAACGATGCTAGCTCAGCTCCAGCGGTGAACAACGCCTCTGACGCACGTGCGATGCCTTGTGTCGGCTCTCTTGATGGAAGCAGAAAGGAGCTAAGTTTTCGGCATGCAGTTCGAGGCATGATTAATGCCAATATCTGGGAAGAGTGGCTCCCCGACTGAAAACGTGCCTTTTTGAAAGCGGAAAACGGAAAAAAAAAAGTCATTGCACGTTAAGGTGTAAAAAATAATAAACTGGTTTCTTGAGGAAACGGAAATGGCGCAGTAATTGTCTCACATCTCGGTGGACACCTGAACCACGCTGTAAGAGGGGGGGGGAAGGAGGAAGAGAGAAAGAGGGCCATAGTGGAGGGCTCCGGTTCCGGGCTCCTTGGGTTTTTTCTTTGTCTGTGCATGGTTGACAAGATTGACAGTTAAAAAGGAAGGTCCCAACAACATTGAAGTAATGCCGTATATCCGCAGGCTATCACACAGCCTCAAAAAGATTGGGGAGAAAATTGGAGTTAAAGTGTGCATGTCAGCCCCAGAAAAGTTGTACCGCATGTGTAAGGACACATGTCCCGATGAGCAGGATAGGAACGCCTGCTCTGTACGGCATCAGAACCCCTTTGTAACGTGCACCGATGTATACAGGTTACCGCTTTCATGTGGCAAGACAGACAGGCCGGTGCCTGAATAAGCGGCTCAGCGAGCACTACAGAAACGTTAGAGATGAGGGGGGGGGGGGGGGGGGGGGCAGGTAATTTGGCTCGTCACTGCCGTGGTCACAAGTATGCGCCTAAGTTCGAGGAGTGTTTAGTGTTCGGAAAAATAGTGATAATTGAAGCTGCGGCGATGGAATAACAGGGATTGGAAAATTGTGTTAGTGATCCTTCGGTGTCATTATCAAGATTCAAGGCAGCAGGCGATAGTGTGAAACGTGCTCACTGATTGGTGGCTTGCATTGTGTTTTTGCTCATTCCTTGACGCATCATGAATATGACAAGTTAATCGTTGTTAGTCATCTATACCTGTACCTTACGTGACCTTTATAAGGTTGTCCGCGCCAAATGAAGATCGTTCAGTGGAAGTCTAGCGCTTGTGTTGTGTCCCTTCAATTTTGTGCGCTATGGATCCCCAAGGTAGAAACCTTTCCACCTTTGTCTGCTTCTCTCTGGTCCCTCCGCGACCTGGAAGAGCTGTGTCACACCAACCGACTGGGTGGCAGGTGAGCGACCTAGGTCACGTGACCTCGTGACGTCATCATAGTCTGCCCACCGGATTGTGAGCAAACTGCCCACCGTGGCAGGTGGCAGTTCAGTTAATGATTGGCCGCGAGAGGTTGCTCGGGAGGAGCAACCTGGGTCTCACAAGCCCCACTGTTGGCATCATCTGCCATCTCAGGATAATGGTGCGTCGCTTAACCGCTGCACCACTGTGCCGGGAATGGTATGAGGACCCCCAGGGATCTATGAATGTAGATAATGACTAATTTTAGGGCAGTGCCAGTCTAAAATGATGCAATATCACACAAACTTGCATCATGGGATATATCAATTGAGGTAAGCCAGTTCAAATCAAGCAAAACCAAGCAAATGCAAAATCGGGGCTAACCGTGCCCCCACATAATAATTCCTGATTAGCCCCAAGCTAAGCCACCCGTGTGTGTGGTTTTTTTTTTTTTTACTTTCCTTCCGTCGAAATACGCCAGCCGGGCAGGGATCAAACCACCCGTCACCTTTGGACCACCAGCCGAACGCCAAAGCAACTGAGCCACTACGACAACTTTATTAGTCAGTAGAGGCTTTATAAGAGACCCCACCTCTCCCCCGTAGTTTTCAGTCGAAGTCGTAATGCGTAGTCGTCACTAGAGCTATCCACACAGGTGCGAAGGGAGGGAAAATTTTTCTCTTCCTAACTTTTGTTGTGCACATAATTCGGCAGCCTGATAAAAAGATGTAAGGAGGAGAAAGGTAGCTCATAGCAAAGTGTACGTGTTCGTTGTTGGTTCAGCGCGGAACTGAGCATTGTGTGATGTCAGAGAGAGAAAAAAAAACCAAGACCAAAAAAACGAAGATTACTGCAGCTGCTGCTGTACGCTTCTCCGTGCAGCAGTATTGCGTAGTCGCTAATAAGTTCGGAGTGTCATACCTGTGCTCTGGATGTTGTCTTATATATACGCTGTCCGCGAATGGTAAATAGCAACTAAGAAACAATATGTGTTGGGATGGTGTGAAATACGTTATTAAAACTCTTAAGAGACACAAGAGAGCAAGAAAGCCCTGGATCTCGCACGACCTGTATAACAGAATAAAAAACCGCAACATCCTTTTTCAAAAGTTTTTAGACACACGAAGTGAAGGCGATCTCCGCGTATTTAAGAAAGCGAGAAATAAATTGAATGCTGATATTAAAAAAGCAAAGAGATCATACTATGTGAACAAGTTTTCAAATATTGCAGGAAATCCCCGTCTGGTATGGCAAGCGGTCAGAGACATCACGTGTAAATCAAACTCCCCAAAGCGGGTTTCTTATCACAGCGAATCTATGAGTGACGAACAGGTTGCAAACCTGTTCAACGAACATTTTATTAACGTGGGTGCTTCCGCAAATGACTGCGATGCGATACCATGCGAGGAATTCGTCAAAGTACATTGTGAAAATACTGTATTTTTGTCCCCAACTGATGAATATGAAATACTCGACGTCATTTTGGGTTTAAAGAACCATTGCGCCTCTGGAGCTGACGATATTAAACCCGGTCCACTAAAAGCCGTGGCAGAAATAGTTAATAGTCCCCTTACACATATTCTGAACCTTATTCTTTCCACCGCAGTGTTCCCAGACGCAATGAAGTTAGCTCGTGTGGCTGTTATACACAAGGGCGGTTCCCCTAACGATATGAACAATTACAGACCAATATCTGTGCTCCCTATCTTTGCGAAGGTAGCGGAAAATATTATACATAAAAGACTAATAAGCTTTCTGAGTGTAAATAACATAATATCAAGTGAACAATTCGGCTTTAGAAAAAATAAGTCATCCGAAATGGCCCTTCTTGAAGTGAAAGAACATATACTCGAAAACATTGAAAGGAAAATATTTACCCTCGGAATATTTCTGGATTTTAGAAAGGCTTTCGACTGTGTCCAACACGACGTGCTTTTAAAGAAGTTGCCATTGTATGGCTTTCGTGGCAACGCATGGTCTTTAATAAAAAGCTACTTAACATCTAGATCCCAGTTCACATGTATAAATGGCGCAAAATCCGACAGCAGACTTCTAAAACAGGGCGTACCTCAAGGGTCATTACTTGGTCCGACATTATTTTTACTATATATAAACGACATTGTAAACATAATAAATAACACTAAGTTAATTTTATATGCAGATGACACGAATGTGTTTTTCTCGGGCGCTGACGTTGTGGACGTGTTTCATCAGGCCAACGAATGGTTAACTGGACTGAACTTATGGCTTCATTCGAACAGACTCCAATTAAACACAAGTAAAACTAAATACATACTGTTTAGACCGAGGGGAACCCATCCACCCACGAACTTGCACTTAAAATTTCATAACATTACTATCGAACAATCGACTACAGTTAGATTTTTGGGGGTAATATTCCAAGAGAACCTTTCATGGACGCCTCACGTTGACGCACTGCGTAGGGACCTTGGGCGAGCCGTGGGAATTTTGAACAAGATAAGATACCATGTTCCGTCTGCTGTAAAAAAGCAAATCTACTATGCGCTTTTACATTCACGATTCTGTTACTGCTTCCTAGTATGGGCTACAACGACTAAGACAAATTTGGATCGTCTTTTCTCTTTGCAAAAGCGAGCAGTGAGAGCAATAGGCAATTTGGATCTTTCGGAGGACACTGCACCTCATTTTAAAGGTAATAAAATAATGCCCATTCACAAACTCCATAAACACAAACTGGCCCTGGAAATTTCGCGTCTTCACCAAACAGATATAACATTTCAAACTAAATATCATGCGCAACCTGGTCCTTATTATCTACGACAAAACTTAATACCAAGGCCCCGTTCGCGTACAACATACGGTGATCAAAAACTAAGTTATTTGATTCCAGATTTCCTCAATGCGCACCCTGAATTAGCTGAGATACTGTTTACTGCCACCAAGGTGCAACGACTGAGGAGAACACTTAGAGATTTTTTCTTAAATGAAAACTAAAGACCATGCTGTGTTGATAACTTCGTTCGCCTTCACTCCGGATCTTTACCTTCACTGTGATGATTGAAGACGTGCGCACATACATCACTGTTTTTCATAACACCGTACCACTGACACAACTTATTGTTTTTATGTACCTGTATTTTTTTGTGTTTTTTCATGCACCTTCATATCATGCAGTATTGTTGTTCCTTTTGCTTTGTAATTATTGTGCTTATGCTATGTTGTTTCCGCCGCAGCCAAGGGGGGCGCGGCCCCGTCAGGCATGTCTATTGCCTTTTGTCGCGTCCCCTAAGGCATTTCTGTAACGGAATGTCTTAAATAAAGAAAAGAAAGAAAGAAAGAAATCCGTCATGACGTTTTCCACCCAACGCTGACCCTTCCTCGACAGTTTATTCATTTTGACACATGACGAATGTTTTATGAGATTGCGTATGATAAGTTTTTCGCATGCTCATTTGTCGACTGGTCATGCACACTGTGATTAGTTTCATGGCATGGATCATAAGGGAAAAGGACGGAGCGGTTCGCCCGAATCGCGTCCTCCACTTGCTCTGTTCGGGGCTCAAGTTGCTATTACTTTACCTATTACATATTACTTTACCTTCCAACATATTTCACGTTGGCGGAAATTACTAAACGCGCAGTTCGTGGCGCAAATTTAGTCTGAAAGAAAAATTTCAGTTTGAGGAATCGTATGGAAGAGATATTCCTTTTGTTTTCAGGGCATCGAAGTAAATTCAGCCGTCACTCAGTATCCTTCGTATGTGTTGTACTTGCTCTCTTTATCGTCGGAAAGAAAACAAAAATGCCTTCCGCGTCTATATCGATGCAGATTTTTCCGCGCCGATCATCTCCAGCGTCTCCTCGAGCAGAGCAAACCCATCTCGAATCTCCAAACTCAGAGCGCCGTTGCGCAATGCGAAGTTGACCGTCCTCTCGCGCCTGTGCGGTTCCTCTCCTCGCGCGGAGCGGCTAGCAGACGACCCCAGGCGGGCTGCTTCTCGTAACAACGGCAGCAGCGCAGGGGATCGATCGCGCCCAACAAGAGCCAACATGCCGGCGTCGCTAAGCTCACGACAACGACGTCGGTCGCCCCAAAAGCCACCACTCTCGGCCAGACTGCTTTCACGTGAGTGTCCGTGCAGCGTCGTCGTGACCGCTACTTGCGCCCCGAGAGCGCTGTCGTCTGGCCAGCCAGCAACGGGCGCGGCTTTTCTTACGGGGCTTAAAAATAGAGCGACGGCGGCGGCGGGGCTAACGCCAACGCTCTTGTGCGGCTCTTTCGGTGCGAGTAGGATGCGTACGAGACGGCGACGCTGGCCCTGATCCGTTGATTCGTTGGATTCGAAGCGTGCTGCGCGCCAGCGCCTCTCTTGTCTTTGAGTTCACATTGTTTCGGGCAGTCGTCCCTTGCTGAAACGCAGCGAGTGAGTGTTTGTTTGCGCATGGACGCGTGACGCACCGCGTGTTCTGTACGTCGATTTGGAACAAGATCGACTGAGCGTGCTTACGTAAGTGCACCTTCTTACGTCGGCCCACCTCGCTGTTCGGTCAGTGCTCTGCGGTTTCGGGAAGGCGCAGAAAAGAAGAAACCTTTGTTTCCTCGACGGAGGCCTAGGTGGCTGTGTGACTCATTCATTGACTCATGCCTCGTTCAACGACAATGCGAAGCCAGGGTCAAAAACCGATTTTCTTAGCCTTGATCACTGTATGGTTGGGTTGACAGAGGTCATTTCGAGAGTGCTTCGACATGCACCTCTGATTCATTGTTTACGGGAAGGCTTACTATGCCGAAAAAGGGATAACAATAAGATTAACATATTCACAGGTCTGTTGCGAAGACAACTCATTTTCACCTGTTCATATTATAAAGGTGCCTGTTTTTAGTGTTCTTTTTTACACAGTATATCGGAGGGGAGAACTAGGCGCTACACATCGTTATCGAAATGCCTGTAGAACTGCGTGGTTTGTGTCGTCACGCTGTGCGCGAACAACCGCGTGTTCTGTTCAATGGCGTCATTGTCCTTCGCATTCACGTATCGCAGTTATTTAGTCCAGTATCAAGTAGTATTGAATAAATGAGGGGGAAGGGTGAAATGAATCGTAACTGGCCGTCTCGTAGATTTTGTTTTCACCTCAGGCATTTCCTCAACACAGGACTGAGCCTAGTTTAGACTATTTTCGACTCTCATCGGAACTAGCGCTGTCCCGCAGTAGCCATTGCTGAGAAACGACCCAATCAGCTTCATGGTATATGCGAACTAAAAAAAAAAAAGAGTACAGAAGAGAAAGAACTCTTTCCTGATTTCTCCCATGTTTCTTGTGAAACCATTTACAGTTCGGGATAATGAGTTAGACACTTCGGCGAACGTCCTGCTTCTGAACATGTTTTCCATGAGGCGAATAAGCTCGTCTAGTTCGATCGCTTCTTTCAAATCCTCATGTCTGTTTGTCCTGGTTCTAACACTGGCGGAAGCCCTCAATCTTTTAATTTCCTTCCCCCTGGCCGCCGCGGTGGCTCAGTGGTTATGGTGCTCGGCTGCTGACCCGAAAGACGCGGGTTCGATCCCGGCCGCGGCGGCTGAATTTCTTTGGAGGAGAAATTCTAGACACCCGTGTACTGTGCGATGTCAGTGCACGTAAAAGAACCCCAGGTGGTCGAAATTTCCGGAGCCCTCCACTACGGCGTCTCTCATAGCCTTAGTCGCTTTGGGACGTTAAACCCCATAAACCAAACCAAACCAATTTCTTTCCCGTTGATCCAACATATTTGTCCTGGTACGAAGCCCGCTACACGCAGTGGCATGGGGTGGAGACGTGTTTCTTTCGTTCACTGCGAGCATAATAATTTTCCCAGATTGTGCGAGTCCGTTGCGTAGATCCTTCTCTATAACTGAGAATATTGTCGGCACGAAATTTGCGTAAGGCGCAAATGCGCAATTTTCAGGAGCTATGATTTTTATTTTATTCAAGGTTCCGCCGTTCGGCTTGGGAACGTTGTATTTAATGTCTTTATGGAGGCAGGAATGCAGAGTATAGTGTTTTAAATCCGTGTGCAGTTTTCTGTAGAGTACGCTGTACAGATGATCCAAACACGTACCAGTCATTTTGCTCGGAAATAAAACAAAAAAAAAGAACTGATTCATTGGCGGCTGTCCAGATTTAATTGAGGATCTGCAAAGGCAAGCTGGTTCCACAGTTAGACACAGGAAAGATTTAGAAGTATTTGCAGTTACCGTATCGATCGCGTTAGCACATAACTAACGCTGGAGGCAAGGTCTAAGCTCCGCAGTTTACCTCGGATGGGCCATTTGGTTGCTAGGCACGACAGAAAAGACAAAAAAAAAGCGCTGAATCGGGAAGCAGGGACAGGAAACTGTGTGAATCAGGCACTGTCGTGTGTACCGCGGTGTCGGTGGCGTAAGCGACTGAACGCGAGACTGACTGACTCTGACGTCTGTGACTTGCGCCTGCACGACTGTGTACGGGGCCAATCGAACTGAAATTAACGTGCCAACACCTGGCGTCGTGCCCGCGGCGCGTGCAGGTAGTACGGGTGAGTTGTTTTTCGTCGTGTCAGCAATCGTTCGTTGCCCCGGCAACTCTGGCGCGCGACATGCAGGAAAAGACGAACAGCGCGGTCGAGGGAGAGGAGGAGGGGGAATTGGGAAGCACGGCAAACGCAATAAAAGCGGCGGAAGTAAGGAAAGAGGAAGCCGCGGGAAATCAGTCTCTTACTGTCCCCGCTTCCCTGTCCTCCTTCTTTATATCTTCCCCATTTCCTCGCCTTCCCGAATCACCGACGCTCGCGCCTCGGGAGGAGGGGTCGGGGGGAAAAAAATGATCAGTGGCAGCCGCCGCCGGATCGTCCTCTGGCCTCAATAAAACGCTCGCGGCGGCCCGTGTAGAGGAACTGGAGGCGGCCGAGAAGCGGCTGGCTGCAGTCTGGCGCTGACCGACCGCTTGCAATCTCGCCTGCCCGTCCGCTTGCCTGCACCCGTTGTCAGGCGATGCGGGGGGGTCGCGCCTTTGCTCGAAGGAGCCGGTGTAGTAGCTGCGCATCGCGCTGTCGTATAGCGGCACCTCTGCTGGAATCCAATTGTGCGGGTTCTGGCGCTTAAAGAGATTTTCCCTTACTTTTCTGCATACTCCTCCGTTTGCTTCCGGCAGTGGAGTACGAGACGCAATAAAGAAAGGCTTAATCGCGTCTGGCGTGCTGCTGTTGATGAGCGCAGTAGGCTTTGGCGTCGACTGGTAGCGGGCTTTACTTAAACTGGAGCGAAAGACCAACGCGCCGTCTCGGCTCGGGCCAACTTTTTGCCACGCTCGACAATTGTGCGGACATATCCTGAAACGCTTGGTCTGAGCGCGCAAAGAGTTATGAGCAGAGAAGAACAATCCCATAACCTACAGTGTGTTCCCGCCCGCCGTGATAATCGCAGCATTTTGTCATAATTTGGGCTTCTTCGCTTCGGCGTATCCGTTTAATATCTTCTAATAATCTCCATTTTTTTTAACTGACACAGTTACTTCGTTCCCCTTACTCACCGCAATTCCGACAGGCTTAAATTTTGTTATCTTGCGTCGCGAACTGCTATAAAGAGAGTTTTGCTATTGCAGACGAACGCAGGACCGAAATTTGTTCAGGTTATGCGGAGTGCGAGTTAAGGGAAGCCCAATCGAGCTACCCTTAACACACGGGATGATAACGGGAACAAAGCTTTGGTTAGAATAAAGTTTGTTTGAATGCTTTAAACGCGATTTGTTTTAAACGCGTATGTTTGAACGCGATTCCGCCGTGTTAATTATGTCATCTTCATTACGTTCCACATCAGCACAGACGGGAAGGCATTAAGGGGTAAAAGCGCCAACTGGAAGCTCCTCATGTGCATCTATAGCTTTGCTTTCACTCCCTTTATCCCTTTATAATATTGACAAGAAAACAATGAGTGAAAACAAGAAACCCTAGCAAGTGGCGCCAGTGTTGTAGGTCATGCCGAAAAAGCAGTGTTTAAACATGCCAGTGGGAGGATTAAAAGGGGAAATGGTGAGCTCACGGAATATGCCTGTTGTTGATGGCTTAAAATCAAGTCGCGCAGGGTTAAAGTGTGTGGGAACTCGAAACGCTGAATGTCAGGGATTTCCTCCCCATTCTCCCGCGTATCGAAGGTATTTGCGGCGTCACATTTTGGCTCTTTCTTTGCATATCGAGTGGCTGAACGGGCGGTTCTATGCGCCCGATGGCATGGTAAATGCTGTTGGGCAGACGGTACGGTTTGTGCTCGCGTGAGCACGTTGCGTATGGTACACAATCTGGCCGTGTGCAGTGCCTGAAACTACAGCGAAATTGCCGTTCCGGCCACTTCGTCATTTCTTTTTTTTTTTTCGTTGTCCTCGTAAAGCCGTGGAGATGAAAGCAAACAGAAAGGGGCCCACGTGGATGCTCTCACTCAATGACGAACGCGGCATCTGCACAAAGGGTCAACCGTACACCGGCGGTGTGATCTGAAGCGGATGTGGTAAGCAATGCGACAGATCGTGTTACTCCACGCGTATCCCAATACAAGCGCCTCTTCGCTTCCTTGTGCGCGTCTGTTTACCAATGACTCGTTTCCGTCCACCATCCGGTGTTTCTTATTGCACACGCGGAATATGACGCGGTTGTATGACGTCACGCTCACTGAGTGTACCTTTGTTCCGTCTCACCGGTTATGCCTGTGACGCTGCGGAAGCTGTAATCGCGTGATGAAGTCAGCCGCTGATGTAATGCCAGTCGATTCGCTCGGATTCGATTCGGACTGCATGTTAGAAAGCTGTGATGAGGCACTTCACACAGTGAGTGAGGCGAGGCGAGGCGAGGCGAGGTGAGGTGAGGTGAGGTGAGGTGAGGTGAGGTGAAGTGAAGTGAAGTGAAGTGAAGTGAAGTGAAGTGAAGTGAAGTGAAGTGAGTGAGTGAGTGAGTGAGTGAGTGAGTGAGTGAGTGAGTGAGTGAGTGAGTGAGTGAGTGAGTGACATGACATGACACTCTACTATTTTTTTCTTAGAAATGCAGTCCCCCTTTCGGCCACCACCATTTCACAATTACAAGAGTGAATTTTAAAAAAAAAAACAGTCTCAACTTGTCTTTGTTCCTGGTTCCCGATTATTTCACGGGTCATATAGCCCATGAGCATCAGCCAGTGCCCTTTTCAATCCGAGCAAATTCGATGGAGTTGGTGTGCAAGTGACCTTTTTTTAATAGGTGGCGTTGAGTGTTTGGTGGTTATTACGAAATGCACTGTCACTCGTGGTTGGTAGACAATTGAACCGCGCCTTGAGAAAGGAATAACGGAGGGAGAGGGAAATAAATCAATCATATGTGGGGTTTAACGCCCGAACTGACACTGGGCCATGAGGGACGCCGTAGTGGAGAACGCTGACGTTGCACACGGGCGCCTTTGGGTTTCGCCTAAGAGTCGCCGTAGTGGACTGCTGCGAATTAATTTCGGCCAGCTGGGGTTTACAGGCCCGTTAACTTGAATGAGCCCCAATCGAACCGAAGCCATGGATAATCCCGTGCCTCCGCAAGCTCAACAGTACCGGATGACCTGAGTTCGAGTGAAGAAATCTCACTTTTGAGCCCGATTAAATATTTCTGGTGAGTCTACGGCAATGCAATGTTCACATCGCGGAAAGCGAGTCCCGAAAACAGTGAGCTAGCCCTAACGACGTTGGCGTAGACGTCCTCACAGCGAAGTAGTATGAAGGGGAAGGACGGGGAAGGATTTAGCAGGCTCGGCGCAAGAGGCCACTGCACTGGTGGTGCGGTATGTGCGGTCTGGATAGGGGTAGTGTTACGTACCACAGTGTAAGAGCTAATCCTGGGTTATCGCATTACGCAGCGCAACGCAAGTGTTTGTCAGACTTTTTCTTTTTTTGCATGTTCAGCGAGGCGGCATAGGCGTAGGTCCTTCCGCACGAGAAAGTACTACTTCATCGTGTCGACAGCAGGTACCCATTTCGCAGTGAACTAAATCGTACGAGTGAGTGCCTGCACAATCCCTGTACCTGGAACAAACAAACACAAATTCGCAGCTAGGGCCCCTCGTCAAGGTCTAGTGGCAGGGTTCTTTATTGAAGGCGTTCTTCGGAGCCGTTGTACAAGCCGCATCTTTCAGGACGAAGCACGTAATTACTGGCGCCCCAGCTTCGTCACACGCGAAGGGGGGGCGGGCGTAACAGTTTTTCCCCTTCGGCACAGCACGTGCAGCGCCGCCGATGGGCAGCTGGCCGAGCTCTCGTCACCGCAATCAGGCGGAGTCGCGCTGAGAACAACGAGGAGCTGGCAGACGCGGACATAAAGTCCGCCATTCGACGCCCCTCGACTTGTTGAGCTTGTTCCCCTGCGTGCATAATAAGCGAACTCGTTTCGCGCCTCTCACGGCCGCCTTGCGTGTGCACGGTAGACAGGTGCCTCGAGCTGTACGTTGTTGTTTGCCTGTCTCGCCCGCCCGAAGTTCGATTTGATGCTCCCGTTGCTCGGGAACTCGCAAGCGAGCAAATTCTTCGTGAAATCATCCACCCCGCAAATATGATCTCTAGTCGCGGTACCGTGTCTTGGGCAATGTGGATTCCTCATTAGTTCTTGTTTCCGCCACCATGTGCCGCTAGGGACTCCCAGCGTTAACCCTTTGACACGATTTGCACAGAGCGAACTCGCGGCTTTTTATGAAGGTGTTGCGAAGCTAGCAGTGATTTCTTTATTGCAGGCGAATTTCACATCCTTCATGTCGCAAAAAAGTTGTTCTTAGAGCACAGATCTTACGCGGCCGTTACTGGCTTCCGTGTCGTAGTGGTCGGCGTCGGCGTGACCGGTTGTTCAAGTACCAGAGCGAAACGCCACCTGGAACATGGCTGCCACGGGAACATCCCGGAGGATGCAAAGTTTTGGTTAAAGACCCTTTTCCCAAGCATCTCACCCTAGAAGAGCCGAGCACCAGTCCGGGGGATGCCTTGTACCCATTAGGAAACCGGTGGGTGTCCGGCGGCACTGGGGATCGAACCCAGCACCTCCCGAATGCGAGGCGGATGCTCTACCTGTTAATATTCCCAGCGAAACGCTGGCCTGCAAAGGCATCTGCGCTCCTTTGCTTACAGCAGCTAATGTGTCAAAGCTCAGGGTATATCGACGAACAAGTGTAATCTACTCCATGGACTATCGCGAAGCTGAATACAGTTTCTCTCTTAATTTACTGTAAATATAATCAGTGGTGTTCCTGCCCCGCCGTTGTGGCTCAGTGATTACGGCGTTTGGTTGCTGATAACGATGTCGCTGGTTCGAGTTCCGCGGCTTCATTTCTTTGGCGGTGAAATGCATGATAAAGTGGCCGTATGGCTGTGGGATGTCAGGGTGCGTTGAAGAACTCCGTGATGGTCGAAATTATTCCGGAGCCCTCCACCGCGGCGCCTCTTTGTTCTTTCACTCCCTCCTTTGCCCCCTCCCTCGCAACGCTGAAAATGCTGCGTCTTCCCTTCCGCCATAAGGCATTTGCGTTTTGCATTTTCGCCCGCATTGTGGCGTGCTCGCAAAAAGAACTGGCTCGGGCATAGCCCTGCACCCACCCGATACAAAGGGTGCAGTCACATATCATCATCATTCCGCTCGGAGTGCGCGACCACGCGCTTGTCTTGGTGGAATGCGCAACAGGGTCGCGAACGACCCACGAAAAAGCGGTCTCGCGTCTGGCGCATAGAAAGCGCGCCGCACATTCCGCGCGGGACGACTGCTTCCTGTCAGACGGGTCTGCGCGTTTCACAATGCACAGATGCCGCCTTTGAGAACTCTTCTTTCTTAGTTTTTTTTTTTTTCAGCGCGCAGCAAAATATAAAGAAGGAGCGCGTGCAGTGCTTTCTCCGCAAGTTTGGTTAGTCGACACAGCCGTGCTCTTCTCTGCGTATATGCGGAAGTGTATGCTGTGACAGGCGCTTGCGGAATCACTTGGTGGTGTGCTCAGGCGCCGTAAGCACACAGGGCAACTTGAATTTCGAAATATCTGAAATGAAATTTATATATTTTTTTTAGTGGGTTGAGGTTATTCTTTCTCGAGCTTCAGGCCTGACCAACTCGCCTTCCTAATTGCCCTATATCCGACTAAATTCCGCTACTGAATTTATCTTTATCTCTCTTGCACTCATTATAAGTTCCAAGATTACTTCACGTATAACTGCTATCGCTTTTGTCGCAATCCAGAAATAAAATTTTTCTTCAATGGCGACGAATTTTCTTTTGTTTTGGGAATAATTGGAAAGCAGAATGAGGCTACTTTAATTAACACCACTCTAGAAACTGATGGCGAGCTCTTCCAAAACTACTGTGAACTTTGACTGACGTAGCCAAACTTCATCATGCGGGAAAGACACTGTATACATATAGCCGTCACTTTCCATCAGCCACGGAAAAGGTTAGCACCGGAAGCACCTTCCCACGACTCGAGGCCGTCAGTCAGGCGCCCTTGTCGCATTTCTTCGCCGTGCCAAACTCGTCACGTGCCCCTCGTGTGCGCTGTCACATCTGCGCCGCTTAATTGCGACAGCGCACGTTGTCGCCCGCGTTGAAGCCGAGCTCGTTATGACGGCCGGCTCGCATTCGCCGGGCACTAATGAGATCCAACGCGGACGCCCGCTCGCTTTCGCCCCGGTGTTTCGGCGCGGAATAGACGTCCGCACTTCTCTTCTTCTCGCGAGCTTAAAGCAGGAAAATTAATGGAGCCTTTTAAATTAGAGTAATTAAGTTTCACGCCCAGAGTGCGTAAAACGGGCGGTAGGAAATGGGACAGGCTTCATCGTGACTTTCATTGTTTAACAACGGCAGCTTACTTTTTTTTTTTTTTTGTGGCGATCGTCGGCGGCGATATCGTTTTATGTTGTAGCCGCATAACCCGCCTGCTGACCAATAAAGAAGTTATTCACGTGGGGAATAGAGTACGCGCTCAAGAAAATGCTATCTGCAGTCGCATGGCCGAGGCTGACCCGGCTCCGCAGAAAGTAAACACAAAGGCGCCCACTTCAAGCAATATCAGCAGTTGGGCGCTTACCTGAAGTAAAAGGAATAGGAAAAGCGGAAGGGGTGAGGAAGGGGAACCGGATGTGGCACGACTGTAGTGTATACTTCGCTTCTAATAAAAATGAAAACCCTGGAAGTAGTATTTTGTTTGTCTTCGTGTTGGCAGCGCGACGTCCCATCGAGGAGTCTTCCCACGAGCGCATGCAGCCTGTCTCATCATCATCAACCGCAGTAGGAGAAGCAGGTAGACTGCGCCCATTGTAGGAGAAACCTGCACTAATCCACCTGCCTGCCACCGAGTCCCAGCAAATTTTGTAATCTTATCTCCTTTTACCTGGTTTTTGGCCGCCTACTGGTGTTCGTTTTGTCCGTCTTGGAACGCACTCTGTTTTATGTTGAACGTTTCCAGGTTCAGCTTCCAATGGCGGCTTACTGAATCCAGAGATTATTTGTACCCTTTGAGGCATCGTTGCTCCGACAGTCTTCTTGGTCAGAGCTCGGTGGTTAGGTCGCACTTACCGCGATTGCTTCCTGAGAAACCTCCGAGCAATCTGTTTCGCTTTCTCCGTTTTCCTCTCCCATCTGCGTAGCGCGGGCGAATACCGTATTCGCGTCTCCCTCAAGCGTTTCAGGCCCCCGGCGAGATGAGTCGGTGCCCACTTCCAAGGAGCCACTCCAGGAACCAATTTCCGCTCGGCCGCTGGGCGAAGTGGCCATCACTACGGTCTCCGATCCCGCCTGGCGTGACATCAAGCTGATGGGAAACGTGAGGGGGAGATGAGAAAGCATGTTTCTACCTTTATATTTTTAGTGTTGTTCTTGCTGTTTGCTGTTGGAAACGCGTGCTCCTATCCTGCGTCTCTAAAAACGCGCGCGTGTAATAGCTCTGCCGTCAGCTCTGATTCCCTCCAATTCCGAAGGGACCGGGTGCGAATGGCGGCGACGTTGCTATACGGGCCTCTCGGCGCCTTCATTACAGTGTAGCGGCAATCTCTGTTTTCGACCGGCCACACTCAAGGGACGCCAGCTTTGCCTTCTTTCTCAGCCTTTCACTCTTTCTCCCTTCCTTTCTCTGCCGTCGCCCTTCCACGCTCACGCACATACTTACGGGTATACGGAGAGACCCCGTGCTGTGTGAGATGCCCTTATGTTTGCGCAGGTCGAAGCAATATCACACTTTACTAAGCAGTTGGCTATTATAAGTGGAAGGCATACTTTTTATTATTACTTTTTTTTGTTGATTTCCCTCCAAAGCATTATCCTTTTTGGTTCCTTTTAAACTTCGAGGCAAGACTAGGAATATAATGGAGAAGGGTGAAAACTAAGGTTTTCCTTTGGTGTCGTTCGTACACGTACAGAGCGTTTCATCTCATGCTGCGAGTTTTAATTTAAAAACACACTGGTTAATTCTACAGAAAGAAACTCAAGTATCACTGAAAGTCAACTGAGTGCTACTTAGGGGAATTTATCGTTCTATTTTTTAAGAGAATTGTTGTTAAACCCGCTATCATCATCAACAACCTATTTCCACTGCAGGACAAAGGCCTCACCCGTATCCCTTCAAATAGTCGTGTACTGTGGCAGCTGTGGCAGCTGTGGCCGCCTTACCCCAGCAAACTGCCCAATCTCATTCACCGCCTAATCTCACACTGCCCCGCTGCGGTGGCTCAGTGGTTACGGCGCTCGGCTGCTGGCCCGAAAGACGTGGGTTCGATCCCGGCCGCGGTGGCTGAATTTCGATGAAGGCGAAATTCTAGAGGCCCGTGTACTGTGCGATGTCAGTGCACGTTAAAGAAACCCAGGTAGTAGAAATTTCCGGAGGCCTTCGCTACGGCGTCCCTCATAGCCTGAGTTGCTTTGGGACGTTAAGCCCCAATAAACCTTATCTCACACTGTGATGCCCCCTGCTACGCTCGCTCTTGGAATCCACTCCGTTACCTTAACGGTCATCTCGCCTTCGCATTATATGCCCTGGCCCATTTCTTCTCTATTTCGACTACGATATCTTTGACTCGCGCTTGTTCGATTAAGGTTGTTGAACTGAAGATTCAAGGTTTCGATAAGTTCTGATTCTGATAAGTAACGTTTCTTACGCAAAATATTTAGGTTACGACTTAGGCCTCGGCCATCATCCGAAGCACCTAAAAGTGCAGTTTTTGAAATGGCAGTTTTACTCGAAACGTTTTCTTTTTCTTCTTTTCTTTGCAAAAATGCGCCGAACCGCGAAGACTCCCGGGACTATATAGCCTCAATTGAAGTCTAACCATATTCTCCAGTGTCCTAGGCGTATCCCGTAGAATCGGTGTGGCGCGTGAGATTACGTCAGTCGATGAGATTTCGGGCGCCCGCTCCCCTTTCTCTCTCGCCACGTGCCATAGGTCAGCTTTAATTCTGCACAGGCATACGTGCCTTACTAACATCCACACAAGTACTCATACATGGGGCATACCACGCTTTCGCACTATGGTATCTTATAAGTTATAACATACCCCATATTCTAAGCACACATATATGTACTAAAGGCTGTAACGGAACACAGCTACGACAACATTTTTGTAAAATGCGTTCTTTTATGCGGGCTCTTTACTTGATTGTTTTTTTTCTTCTATTTTTATTCTTCTGCATGATAGTTTTCCATTCTTTGTTTATGTATTCTATTTGTTCATTGTTTACTATTCTTTTTGTGGTGATGGGAAAACTTTTATTTACCAACCCTTAGTAGGAAGCCGGTGAGGGTGGGCATAGGGCAAAGAGGGGTTGCAGGAGACAGGTGGGCCCTAGCCATCACGCTAGGTGGCCAAGAGCCCGTGAGACGTGGCAACCTCACTGGCCCAGGTCACGTGATTCTACGTCTATCGTACGTGTGATTGGTTATACTATATTTTCCTGTATCACTCCTATGCTGCAGCATGTGAGAATTTCCTGGACGCAGTCAAGCTGCATAGGCAGCTTTTTGGCAGAAATCCCTCCAGCTCAATCTGGGCAATATACTTATTGACTGTTGACGGGCTGTGCGGTAGACGTAAAGGGCGCCTAGGCACGTGGTGCTCCTATCCATGCAGTTGGGGCTCATATACGTGCCTATATAAATGCCTGAGCGGGTATGCTCGGCCGTGCATGAGTGCTTTCGGGAGGGGGCCATATGGAGGCCGTTGCCATCGCGACTGCACGATACTCATAACGGCGTAATCGACGGGCCGGCGACGCATATGACGACACGTGGTGCCGCCTTCCGTCCTCACTTCTCTGCTTTGTATTGTTATTACTACTCCGCTCTGCGCAGGTTCGACGGGGGCGATCGTTGCCGTCCGCTCTGGCGAAAGATTCGATCCGCCCGGCACGGCGGCGGCCGCGTTTCCCGATCTTCTAGCGCCTGCGTCCGGGCGTCCAGCACTCTGGCGACCTTGAGAGGGATAATGGACGCACGCGCGTACTGAGATGCCTGTAGCTAACGACGGCACTTTGGAAGTCCGCTGTGCGGGGATATCGGCCATTGCTCTTCCCCGTGGGGTGACGATGTGGTGCAACCCGATGCGGGTATTGGTATACTCCTGGAAAAATTCCATTACCCCCTTCACCGGCCTTTTATTTTTTCTTACTTCCTCTTCTGTGTTAGCTAAAAGGTTTTTCACCATCCCTCGCAATGTGGCTCAGCTTGTGCGAAAGCGTTCCGCACGTATACAGCTTTCATTGCAGTTGCCTTCGAATTCACAACGGCGAAACGTCACCAGAAGAAATCAGAGGTGTACTCATTCACGTTTCTACGCGGCTGTGGATAGCTCACTAAAGAAATTACGCCGCCTACATTTTTATTACTTTTTTCTTGACTGTGCGTAGTCAACTTCGATAGGAGAAGCGTTGTTTCGTACCCGATAACCTCACTATCTTTTTTTTTTTTTTGAGTGAGGGAGAGAAAGAATGAAAAGCAGGAAGATTAAAATGGTGTAATTTTCAGTTGGCTACTCCGCACATGTAGAGGGGTATAAAGGGAGTAACGGAAGAAGGAAAAAAGGAGAATGAAAGTAGAAGGCACTCGGTGTCCATTGAAGTTTTTTAATATAGTTGTTGTTTTCTGTTGTTTTTTAAAGCCTGCCGAGCCAAGTTCTCTTTTCACCTCAAAGGCGGGCGGACAGTTAAGTGTGCAACTTCCAAATATCGCACTAACGCAATGGTGGTCTTGCGCACCGCTGAATAATACGGCAGGCTTACATTTCGTTGGACATGGTTGAAAAACAGCGCGCAAAAGACTAGAGACAAGAGTAAAGGCAACGACAGGACAAGCGCTGAACTCACAACTAAGGCTTTATTGCGAAAACCTGGGTATATAAGCAAGGCATAATACATGAAAACAAAATTAAACAAACAAAACTAGGGCAATGCTAAAACTAGCGTGAGCCTTAAAAGTAAACTAAAACTAGTGTGTTTCTTGGCAGATTTCGGGCTTCGGGCGCACGCTAGTTTTATCATTGCCCTAGTTTTGCTTGTTTAATTTTGTTTTCATGTATTATGCCTTGCTTATATACCCAGGTTTTCGCAATAAAGCCTTAGTTGTGAGTTCAGCGCTTGTCCTGTCGTTGCCTGTACTCTTGTCTCTAGTCTTTTGCGCGCTGTTTTTCAACCATGAACCCATACCAACTCGCCCAACTTAACGTTCTACTAAGTCATATTCGTTGGACATCTCAGCTTTGCTGTAGGCTGCTTTAGTGGTTCAGACGGCAATGCTTGACGAATGGTCCCAATACTGCCTCTCTTGATTAGAAAATAACGGCAACAGCAGTAAAGAGAAAATACTCCCAGATTCTCTCATCTCCCCCGAGGGGAATGCGAGAGGAACGAGCATCCGTTCGTGCCGAGGGAGCGAGGAAAACCTCATGCTTGACACTCAGAAAGGACGATGGAAGGATCTGCGTATATGCGCAGATGCCGATTTGTAAGCTTTCCAGCCATTCTATGCTCAGTGACTGTGCCTCCCGCTGAGGTTACGACGCAGTCTTTGCCATTGAGACTTTCGCGCGAGAGATGACAGTGCATGCCTATATGGCTAGGGCTCAGTAACCTTTGTTGCAACTCTTCATTGCCCAGAATAGATTTGCAGTCTCTTTTCGGTTTTTGTGTCGCGGGATATATGTGTTGACTTTTCGTAATACATTTATCAGTTTTCTTGTTTTATTTTTTATTTTTATTTTTACATGCCGTCTGCATAAATGTAGGTGTACATTGATGTTTCCTCGCTGTACAACGCAATTTTACGGTTGTCGTGCAGTCGCTGCTCTGAAAGAACAGGCATTTTGCGCAGTGTGGGTACCACCTTTCACCTGACTTACCCTGGTTTTTCACCTTGTTGCGTACGAACCGAAATAAAGGTCGCTTCAGACTGTCAGAAAAGCAGACAAAGAAAACAATAAAAGTCGGGTCGAAAATGAAGGATTGGAGCGTGTTCCGTTTATTTTCCGTTTGTGCAGAGAACGAACCAGGGCTGGAAACTGTAGGAGCAGCTTGACAAGGGCCCTGGTACCTAGAAATTGTAGCAATACAGTGCAAATGGAAGGCAACAGCAACGTCTTCAAATAGGTCAGGTCATGGGGACGCACTGCGTAAAGCAAGAAACATGTGCAACCTATTTGCTCATGAAAACGTAAGCAATACAACTGATACCACGTAAAAAGAAAGAAACATCTCTAAAGTGCAAACATCTTCATTAGTGGTATAGATTTTCGCTGCAGGAACCACAAGTACATTTCGTAAACTGTCTTAAAATACTCCATGCTATACTTATAGCAAAGTAGGCACAGTGTAACTTAGATAATGGATCTATTGCAGTTTACACGAAGTGCAAGAATGTACCGTCTGTCTGTACAGAGGGCAAAACGCTTGTCTAGAACACCTTCTGGGCATGTTTCGGGCTGAACACGCGATATCTATAGATAGCATTTGGTCAAAAATAGTCTGGATGTAAGCATATGCAGCTAAACTTATAGGATTTCGGTGTCATTTTTTTACTTCCTGGTCGCAGCGGTATTGTGAGGTACGGAACTGGCAGTTCGCTCGTTCTAGACATGCGTTTTACCCTCTGTACATGTCGTGCCTGGAGAACTGAAAGGTTTTTCATGTAGAACATGTTGCACAGATTGTCAATGAAAGAGATAGAAGCACTTTAATGAAAGACAGAGGGTTTAGCTGGTGTTGAAAACAGTGCTGATATGCTACTCCGCATTGGGAAGGGGTTTCCGGGGAGAAAGAGTAAAAGAGAAGGGTTCATAAATTAGTAACGTAAAACAATCACGAATAAAAAGACGCGGTCAGTGTATAGGGGTGAACATTCAACGAGGGAGAATACGGCGAAGTTTTAACGTTTTTGAGCAAGTGCAATGTCCCGCAAATGGGCAGTGCGCACAGAATACACATCAATGGGATGCAAGAAGTTTTTTTTGTTTTTTTAGGTTTGTCTATTAGTCGAATGTCCTGCAGATAATGCTGGGGGACTTAACTAAAGCGCAGTTCATCGTTACGTTATGACATTCGCATTGGTTTCCTCCGCTCGCGCATTGTCTCCTCCATCTGCGGTTCTCGAGACGGGCGCCCCTCGCGTCTCGCAGAGAACAGCGCTAGCGACGTCGGCGCTCGTGAGCCGTGACCGGCGAAGGCAGCAGCCCTAATTACGGCGCTCATCAACGCGTGCCTCGACGCGGGCCGCTGTCTGTGAAGGATCGCTCCGCTCGGGTGCGCGCCGCTAGTCGCCGTAATGGGAGACGGATTCCTTCGAGGAAGAGCGGGAGTCTCCGCTACGACACGTGTATATGCCTCCGGACGCAGCGCTTTATAGTTATCTTCTCGGCGCCTGGCTCCGAGGGAGGATCGCTTCGAATCGTGCGCTTTCGGCGGCTGATTGCGCGCTCCGGGGGTCGATCGGTTAAAATCGTCTCGCTCTTCCCCAGTGCACTCCCCGAGTTTAAGCGGGGTTTCGTTTAATGAGCCATTGAACGTTGATTGGGCCGGGGGTAACTACGCGAATCGCTGTTCCTTCCGCTCTAATGCGCTGGATAAAGAACGAGCGGTGCACTGCCGCGAAAGAAAAGAAAAGAATAAACGGCGAAGGAACTTTGTTGTTCCTATAGTTTAACTATTACCCTGAGAAATGAAAAATACTAGCGCTTTCTTAGCTTTTATTTCTTTAAACAATAGCTAATGAGCCATGTTCGCGATTACCGCGGCCAGGCGGCAGTCTATTCACTGAGGACAATTCCGACGGGTGTCAGCGGTAGTCGCCCCACTTGTTGAAATGTGGCTGTGCACGGATGTAGCTCGGTTAGCAGCTACGAAGGAGGCTGGCTTTTATAACGGTTATTTAATTCTGTACCAGTTGCGAAACATCGAATAAAAATTCGACCCGGACCTGCGGCTGCAGTTTGCGGAGCCTATTAGATTGTGCCACCGCGTTTACTAGCTTATGTGCCAGCCAGCTGTTGGTGCATTCCTGCGACTCTTCTTTTTTCACCACTCCACTGTGCTGAACAGCTTTGGGCAGTTCATCTTAAAGGGACATTGAGGCTAAATTCAACTCTGTCGATAGATTACCGCGTTCTAGTCACAAGGAGATAACTCTCACCGGAAACAGACCTTTTGTGAGATAGAAAAGACCAGAAAACGAAGTGTCGCCATCATCGGCTGATTCTGCAAGTAAACTGCTCTGCGTTGACACAGTTTCTGGGGCGCGGATCCGAGAGGCTAGGCTACAATGCCAATGTCTTCAAACAGTGATCACGGAGTCCTTTTCCGTGTAGACATCGCAGGTTTGACTCAAGTGGCGGGCAAAGTTTTAATTGCAATTGCCTCAGCAATAAATGCGTTCCTTGCTGCCGGAAGAACGTTTGCGTACTAAGAAGCCGCAGAATCAATTCAAACATTGGATGGAGTTGTCCTCAATGTTTATTTAGTGCTGCAAGGGACGAGAAAATTCGCTAACCTCCAACTTTTGGCCCAGTCAGAGCCATGGATATTGGTACATATGAGGCAGTTGTAAGGTCAGGAAAGGTTTTGTCTCGTACCGCATAATTAATGGAAACTGCGCTCGAAGTGCTCATGGAACAAACATAGGCAGTAAAACACAAACGTCTTTCGTGCGTCACTTAAGCGCACTCTTTGTTCGTTCCCTGCATCATTTGAGTGCAGTTCTGCGTTCGCTTCCCGTGTAATTAAGCGCGGTTTCTATAAATTATGCGCGATGCCGGCACCCCTCCTTACCATTGTTCTCACGTTGATTTCGCTTCGCTTTGTCCCGATGTCCATGCATCGTGTCATTAGAGCGCAGTTCCCATTAAATAGTTCTGTTTTCACACTGGCGCGCGTCAGTGACGTCGAAGCTCAACGAAGACTAAACAGCCAACGATTTCCTTCAACCAGGCTCAACAGACTGCCGCCCGCTGCGCTGTCTTGTTCATACTTTTGGAGATGCCATAGTAAGGTGGGGGCAGCCTTATGTATCAATCAATCAATCAATCAATCAATCAATCAATCAATCAATCAATCAATCAATCAATCAATCAATCAATCAATCAATCAATCGATCGATCGATCGATCGATCGATCGATCGATCTATCCCCAAATCAAATTAGCGAATTGGGCCTAACGTTTCCCGCTGGCCCTCGATATGTGGTGCTGAGCACCCGAAAGTATACTACGTACACTCTTGCCCCGCTGAACTCCTTAAATTCAGCTGTGCTCATGAACACAGCAAGCAAAGACGTTACATCTTTCTTACACTGGCGGAAAAATGGTTCAACATTGTTTACGGTCATGTGAACGAAAGGCACCCAATTAAATCATTCTGCTTATATTTTCGTGTTTCTAGTCTTACGCTACCACTGTAACAGTTCTTATGCGTACGAGAAGATTTCTGCTGGTGTGTGATGCAGCTGTTTTCTCTCCGTGTAACTGTGTCAGCGCGTTTCCTGCCTTTCAGACATTTCACCCGCGTTTTCATTCACTTACACATAGTGGGGGCATCGTTTCAGCCCGAGGCAGCACCCACATATCCCCAACGTGGAAATATCCGTTGCCAAATGCTTGAGAGACCGGCAGCCACTGGTCACAATCATGATGCCTGCAGAGCTAGGAGTTGCTGCGCGGATTTTAACTTCTCTGCAACAGTAGTTCACCCACTTCGCGCGACGTGCAAAGGCGCGTTCCCGGGCACTGAAGTGTCCAGACTCCTCGTTAGCCTAAATAATTCCACCAGGTTAGGAGTGTATACCTCGCTCATAAGCGACCGACCGGCCGTCGCCTGCTGGGCCGCGCCTGCGCTTTGGCAGCTTAAGAACAAGAATTGTACCCTCTTCAAACCCCGCGTGCACATTATTAGGGGTCCGACTTTTCGCCTTTTATTTTTCGCAATTTCGGCGGACTTTTTTCGGTGTTTATGCGGTTAAAACCCCACAAACTTTAGGTGATCGCCCACTTGGTGTGGTATAGAGTTGAGGGGAAGTGCGAGGGCTATTGCGAAGGGAAGAAGGAGTGCTTGTGGTGGGGGTTCGGGAAGGAGTTCGCTTGGAGCTGCCGCCACGCCGTATCGTCCGCTCTGTATAGAGGTGGATGGGTGGTAGAAGGGAAGCGTTTCTCGTTGGAGTCTGTACTATTCGAGGATGTGCGAGTATGCGTGACTAGCGTCGTTGAGGTGTGTGTATGCGTGAGTGGCTCTGTCCCTATAGTGCGTCGTTGAGGTGTGACCGCGCCCGTCTCCTGGCCTGTATTAAGGGAGTAATTACTCATTGACATCCACCCGAGCGCAGCCATACGGCTTCAAAAGAAAGCTAACAGCTCTGTCAGAAACTTCGCACTTAAAGAAAAATTCGATCTGGTCCGAGGTTTGAACCCGGGTCCAATTTTTCTTTAACTGCGAAGTTTCTGAGAAAGCTGTTAGGACCTTTGCAGCCGTATGGCTGCGCTCGGGTGGATGTCAATGAGTAATTACTCCCTCACTACAAATCTACTCCACCTTGGGGGATTCCCCTAAACATTTGATCTCCTGGCCTGTAAGTTCTCGAGCGAGGGCGACAACTATACCAGGTGTTTACCTGAAACACCTGGTTTGGCTGGTGCATGTCGCTCAAAGGGTCAAAGTTTCAGTGAGAGCGAACGACGGCCCTTAACCCTTCAGTGCCCAATGTCGCGAACTCGCGACGTACCGTTTGCACGCGGTGTACTATAGCTCATCCCTGCATGGAGTTAGGATACAAAATTTGATGTCAACAGTCGGCGCGTGTAATCAGAGAGGGGGAGGGGGGGGGGGGGGGGTGTACGGCTTCCAGGCAGCGTCCGACAATCATTCGTCTCTCATCTTCTGGCAAACATTGCGGAGAAATTAGGAATACATCTGTTGGGTTAAAACTCTGTTCGCTGTCTGGACCTTCAAGCTGATTCCTTCGAGATGGTCTTTAACAAAACTCGGAAAAGCTTCGCAAAATGGACCAAGTGTTAATTGTTGCTAAGTGGCGACTTACGATTTCTTAGATTTTAACGACGCTAACAAAATTTTCGTACTAGCTTTTCAATGTGGGTACATAAGCCAGCATAATGAGGAGTTATTACCTTTTTTGTTTGATTCTTGCATAATTTCTGCAGTAAACTGTCCACTGCCTCGTGTGGAAGGCGGGGATACGTGTCATTTCAGCATTTCTCACGTGCCACTGCTGTTGCCAAAGTCGTGGAAGTGACGTGGTTATTTGTACTTGACGCTGGCGAAAGCGCTTTGCAACAAAAGGTCTGGCCTTGCTGTGGGTGCGCCGGCGACCTTTTCAACGACCTAGCGGCTCTCCAGCGGAGTCATGTTTTAGAGGGGGGGAGGGAGATCGATAGGTCTGGACCGGGCGCCTTTTAAGATTAATCCGTGTGGCTATGCGGACATAAATGCGCACGACACAGCTGAAAGCACGAAGAAGTAGTACACAGAAACATAGAAGTAGTACATAGTAGTACATAGACCGAGTGCAGAAAAAAAAAGCGTCGCCAGAAGTTGATGACTGCTAGAAATAACGGAGAAATGTCTCATTTCATCGACAGCTATTCATCACGAGGCTATGGTAATTTAGCTTCACGACATGGGCTTCTGCGTTTACGAAATTCGCAGAAGCGGCCTCGTAAGAACGATCATAATGACAAATTTATGCAGAAAAAAGGGGGAGAGGGGGTGGTAGGGGGACAACGATGAATACCGACCTCGCGGTTGAGAGCCCCCTAAAGAGCGCCTGCGAAGCTCAGTGCGCAGCGCGGCGAAATATCGGGGCCTTCCAGGTTGCTGAGAATCCCTGGATGGATGACCTCGTTGTAATTCGACGCACGCACTCTCCGTCGGGTATTATAGTTGCTGGCTATAGTCGTATACGACTCAAGTCCGCAGGGAAGCTCCGTCCGCATTCAGGACCACCGAACGGAATTCCTCCGTGATAAAAAGTAGACCGTTGTTAAATCTTTTTCTGTTACCAAACAAAAACCGAATCACGGGACAAACTTATAAGCTCAATGATTTTGGTGCCTCTAGCTTGTTTGATACAGTCAAACATTAAAAAAACTGATTTCATTCACTGTTGTGATTGGTCCGCGTAGTAATACAGGACGCCGCGGACCGCGGACCGCGTACCGCTGTTACCAAGTGCTATACTTTTTTTTTTTTTTTTAAATTGTAACCTACTTTAAAGCGCTCCTCTGGTGCACTCTAGTAAAGCTTTCTTTTATTATTATTCGAACGCTAGCTTTTTCTTTTTATGTGAAGGCTTATCATATGCACAAATTTGTACTATACCTGTACTCTCGGGGACAAAATATGGACCGCGGGCTCCGTAAACGAAGCCGACAGCCCTATTATTAGCACGTGTCTGGAGATCTCACTTGCGGAGGTGAGTAACAGTATTTTGACTTTGACCTCCACAAATGTAGTCTCCAGCCGGCTGCTAATAAAAACTACAGATAATTTTGCTACGCTCGAATCAGTGCGAAAGCGCAGATCTTTGCTGCGTAGAAGAAGGATGAACATGCAGGGCCGCGGGACGGAGAGCTCGCGCTAGGCGAACAGGCAATGCGAAGAGACAACGGACGATTTTGCATGGTGTTGGTACCCATCGGATGGCTTGGTCCGAAACCCTTTTCCCGAGCACCAGAGCCGAGCACCAGGACGGGGGAAATCTTGTGCCCTTTAGAAAACCGGGGGGATCGAACCCAGCACCACCCGAATGCAAGGCGGATGCTCTACAACAAGGCCACGCTTAGAGCTATTGGCTTCGTTTACGGAGCATCTGGTCCAGAGACTTTTGTCCCCGACTATGTATTCAAAGTATCCGTGGAGGCTGTTTTCATACATGACCTGGGCGGGCTCCAGCTCTATACTGCTTAGCCAAATTCTCATTTGGCAGGTCAGAACAATGGATGAGAAGCAAGAAAGCTCGGCGACTCCGTAAACTAAAAGGACGAGCCGTGCGTTTGTGTTTTGTGCAGGAGTGTTGAGAAAAGCCGTTCAGGACAGTTAGTTCGGCGAGTAGGTTTTTGATCGTAAAGAGATAGTGCTTGTAAAGCGCAACCAGACAAAGCGCGAAAGAAGAATCGGAACAGCAGGCAACGTTGTGTTCAGTGTTTTAGTGAGAGACTCGCCACCAGCAGTGGGCATCCATGTGCAAACAGCAACTTTGTTGTGTTACTCTGAGGCAGGCACGCATCCAAGGTCCACGCAATTAAGAGGAGAATACGGACTGCCTGATCTGAAGAGTGAACCACCTTCCAGTCGGCCGGCAGTGTGGACTGATCTATGCACTGGAGGAAAAGGTGCGGTAAAAATGTGGCTAGCTTTCATGTTATATACAGGGTGATCCGTACTTATCTCTCCGGGTTGTAAAAAATTCTCCTGCGCAACCTACTAGACTATTTGGGCTCAAGAACAGGCCGCAGAGTTGCTTATGATAGTCTGCGTTTTTCGATAAGTAATTTAACATCAGAACTTTCCTTGACTGCCCGGAATCGGTGAAAAACTGGAGTCATCTGCGCGCAGAATTTTCATCAAGACGAGCGGGATAGCCGATTTGGGAGGCTGTGCCTTCTGGCGAACTACGAGGCAACCAATATCACTGCTTGAAGCTGGGGTAGGTCTCGCCGTACCCCAGATGGCGCAGCCTGTTAAATCTGCTGCTCCGCTCGCCTAGACGAAAATTCTCCGTGCAGAGGACTCCAGTTTTTCGGCCATTCCGAACAATTCAGGCAAGTTCCGGTGTTCAAAATTATGTACTGAAAAACGCAGACTATCATAAGCTACCCCATGGTCTGTTCTTGGGCCCAAAGAGCAAGTAGTTTGCGCAGGATAATTTTTTGCAACCCAGACAGATAAATACGGACACCCTGTATATTGTTTCGTCTGGCATGTTGCAGGTAACACGGAACGCGATAGTGTGGCAGACTAGCGTTTGAGACCGGGACGTAAGGACATAAGAGCGTTTGACTCATGCGCATGCACTGCGAAGCATGCTATGTTCCTGACGCACGCGGTCGCGTTGCTTCGTTTTGCGTAAGCTACAACTGGCTACACTAAAACGGTCTACTTTAACATATGCGGGCATAATAATTTTATATTCGCTTTCTGACTCAACGACGTAAGTTCCGGCTTTCCAGCGATATTTTTTTTTTTACTTTCTAGACGCCTTGAAATGCATGGGAAGGCTTCCTGGTTTTTTGACGGCATTTCGACACGTCTGAAAAAAAAAAGTTAAAAAGTCGGAACTATATAACTTCGAAGAATCAGAAGTACAAAGCGGCGCTACCCACAGATGTTGGTGCTTGGAAATCCAGCGCATATGAGGGGGGATATTGCATAAATGAGAGTGCGCCGCTATGGAGCGGTAAATGGGAGCACTTATACAGACCGCTGGAACGAAATCCTTGCGAAACACGGATAGAGAGAAAGAAAGATGAAGGGTGGGGGGGGGGGGGGGGGGGGGGGAGATGGAAGCCATCAGGGATGGCGCCGGCTGGTGCTCTGCAAACTAAAGATAGGCGCATAAGGATAGATGCCGCGTGTGCTGATATGGCGCATTTATAGTTCTTTTTGCCTAGCCTCGTGGTCTTTTTCTCTGCCTTTTTTTTTTCTGCCTTTCGCATCGGCAAAACATCTGAATCGTGGCATCAGGTGGCCGTGATTCGGTACTGAAAAGGAGCGGTACTCTTGCTGCGTGGGTGTACACTCCGGAAAAGATTTTTTTTTTTTTTTTTCCTGGCTGCATGGTTTGCTGTCGCGTGTACGAAGGTAAGCCCACAGATCTCACGTTGGCAGAAACCGCGGGTGCGTGGCTTTCCACGAAACATTGCGTAGGAAGCAAATACATTAAGATGAAAAAGGGGAAATGAGCAAGCTGGCAGTTGCCACCCGAAGAGATTCATCGCCTATCTGCCGCATATATAGGAGAGCGGAGAGAAGGGATTGAGTTGAGGGAGTAATTACACCTTAACATCAACCTGCGCGCCGCCATACGGACACCGAAGAAAGCTTATGCAGCTTTCTCAGATACTTCGCAGTTGAAATACTCTTCCGTTTTCGGGGCTCGAACCGGAAGCACCGCCTGTCCGGGGCAGTTGCTCCATCAACAAAGCGAAACAGGACGTTGAGAGTTCGCAGTGCCAGGCCGAATCGATCAGCAACTCGAAGCAAGAATCGCGTTAGTCCATTGTACTTATTCCGATCCCCCATGATAGAGTAGGTTCCAATTAAGGGAGTGATTAGTCATTAGCATCCACATGAGCGCAGCCATATGCGGCTACAAAGGACACCCGGCTTGTTCAGCTTGCTCAGAAACGTCGCTTCGCTTACGCGGATTGTAATGAGTAATTACTCTCTTAATTGAAATTTGCTCCCCTTTGGGGTGATCTCCCAGAATACATTAGACGAAGAGAAAGGATGGAGACACAATGAGAAGAAGAAATAAAACGCTACGCGACGACACTCTCTGACATACATATGGATGCATATGGCATAGCGCCCTTGGCAGCTATGGCAGCTATGCCAAAGGGTTCCATGGACAACGTGTTTGGTCTGCTCAAAGTACGATCTAAGAACCATTTTTTCTAAGCTATTCAACGCATAGACACCATGCACCAGGCAAGGGGAAAAGCTTACACCCGGTGGTAAACCAATTGATGTACCAGGCGATACAGGGGATCGAACCTCGGCACCTCCCACGCACGAGGCGCATGCTCAAATTATTCGGCCACCACTGAGGTCACCATTGAATCGTTCCTGAATCCCGAGAATCCTGCATAAAAAAAAAATGAAAATCGTTGCTAAAGGCGCGCCGAGAGCAGGCGAGCGTGCGCTTAAATTGGACCTGCTTGCGCGCCTATTCCTTTTGGAAAGCTCGATTTCAACGAATATCGAGCCGCGGCCGGCCGCCCAGCTGGGCTGCCGTCACGCTCGGCCACCAGTGTTCGAAGAGGCCAACAAAGCGATATCTCCGTAAAAATGTTGGCTGCCCTCGGCCCGAGCTTGCATGCGGAGCTATAGTCCGAGAGAAGAGGCACGGAAGGCTCGCGCTTTTTATCATGCTGAGGCCACGAGACCCATTTTCTTTGCGCGGTACGCGGATTCGCCTGCGCCGAGCACATGTGGGGCTGACAGGACAGCCCGGCATAGTACACAAACAACGGGGTCGCAACTGTATCCGGGCGCCCCCCCCCCCCCCCCCCCCCCCTCCCGCATCTAGTGAGCAAAAAACAAACAAAAAGAAAGGTAGGAAAGAAAAGGGTTGGTTCAGCTCATAAACTCTGCCAAGGCGCATACTCTCAATTGCGATCCGCCTCCCTGAGGGCGCACACCGGATCGGCTGCCGGCGCCGTTAGCGAACCGCGTCACCGTCGGGACTGGAGCTGGCGTAAGTGGCTCTCGAGCTGTGCACTGTTGCGTCGCGTGCAACGACGGGCATTGTGCGTGACCGCTGCTGTTTTGTGGATTACAGGTGGGTTACTCGCGTGGGTCAGAGTAAATTACGCGTTCCCATGACGAGGTTCCCGCGCTTGCTTGCCGCAGTCCAAAATCTACTTGTCAAGAGAGAGGGTGAAAGAAAGAAATTAAAGTCAGGGAGGTCGGTTTAGGTTTAGGTTAGGTTAGGTTAGGTTAGGTTAGGTTAGGTTAGGTTAGGTTAGGCTAGGTTAGGTTAGGTTAGGTTAGGTTAGGTTAGGTTAGGTTAGGTTAGGTTAGGTTAGGTTAGGTTAGGTTAGGTTGGGCTCGATTGTGTTAGAAGCAAAAGGTGCGGTATCTGCTTCACTGGGCTGACGCCTGCACCGCACCTTCAGGGTAAGGATGAAGGGCGCGAAACGGGAGAGGAGTAAATGAGAAAGAATAGCAAGCACGGTCTAGGGCTTGCGGGGTTGTGTCCGACCTACTTGGATTCTGGGCCGTAGTGTCGAACTTCACCACACACCTGCACGATGCGAACTACCCTGCTACCGCAGGGAAGTCAGCTCAGGATGATACCCCACTCGGGAGGCAATGAAAGAAGCCATTAAAATAGGGATAGTAGTAGCAGCTATAAAAGACATGTCCTTTTAGAGCCCAATAAGAAAGGGTGTCAGGCAGGGAGACATGATCTCGCTATTCACCGCCTGTTTACATGACGTGTTCAGAGGCCTGGAAGGGGAACACTTGTGAATTATAGTTAATGGAGGCTGCCTCCGCAATCTGCGATTCGCTGTTTGCATCGCTTTGCTAAGCCAATCAGGGGACGAAATGCAAAGCAAGTTGAATGATTTGGACAGGTAGAGCAGGACGGCGGGTCCAGAAATTAATATACAGCAAGCAAAAGTGATGATTAAGAGTCTCGGAAGAGAACAGCAGTTTACGATTGATAGCGAGGCGCTGGAAGTGGTAACGAAATACGTCTGATCAGGCAGTGCAAGCAGTGCTAAAACGGGGGCTAGTTGGTTTTGCATCGTGTTAAACGCGCTACTTTTCAACACCATCACACGAAAAAACACGCACGAACGGAGAAGCGCAGGTCGACGAATTAGGGCAGGTAATGGCCACAGTTCCGGATCATGAGAGTGAAATAACTAGAAGAATAAAAATGGGGTGGAGCGCATAGGGCAGGTTCTCTCGAATCATGAATGGCAGTTTACCAATATCCCTCAAGAGAAAAGTATATACAGCAGCTGTCTCTTACCAGTACTCACAGAAGGGTTGAAATGCGGGCCAGTTGGTTTTTCCCAGTGCATTGCGGAAACAGTTCATCGCAATCCCTCTCTTTACAATCTTAGAGTGCGCAGAACCGAAAGGTAACAAAGCTTTCTTGCTTCTAGGCGAGAACATCCAGCATAAATGGCCATCGTCAAGGAATGTTAGTTGCAGTTCTAGGAACCTGATAGAATGATTGCTAGGGAGTTCATGAGTAAAATTAATAGTGCGTGAAGAAGCTTTAAAAGCAGTCAAAACATCGTCTACTGTACTCACCTCTGGACAGAAACGTGGAGGCTAGCGAAAAGGGTTCAAATTAAATTGAGGACAACGCAACGAGATATGGAAAGAAAAATTATAGGTGTAACGTTAAGGGACGGGAAGACGGCAGAGTGGATGAGGGAACAAAGGCAGTTTACTGACATCCTAGTCGACATCAAGAGCAAGAAATGGGCTTGGGCGGGGCATGTAATTCGAAGGCAAGATAACCAATGGTCGTTAAAGACAATGGATTGGATTTACAAGAGACAGCAAGTGTAGCAGGGCGCGGCAGCGATTTAGGTGGGCGGATGAGATAGAGAAGTCTGCTGGGGTACGGTGGCCGCACCTGGCGCAGAACAGGGTTAACTGGAGAGATATGGGAGAGGCCTTTGTCTTGCGGTGGGTGTAGTCAGGCTGATGATGATGATGAATATGATGAAAGACGTAAACAGGGAAATAACTTTTAGCCACAGTATTGCCATGGGGCACGACCGAGGCCACGGTTCTACCGGCGGGCTATCTGTCATATTGCGATGCGATACCGGTTTGTCGCCTATCCCATGCAAATAGCCATTCCCAATCCTTACCACACGCTTGTTGGTTGCGGCACCTTGTCGAGCACAACTTGCCTCGGCCTTGCGTCCCAAAACCGTAGCATGTACGCCTTCGGTCATGATGGCCACAATAACTTGTTTGGTTTCATTCTTCGTTGCTGTTGTGATGTAATGCACCGCGAATGGCTGCAGCTCATATCTGGAACCTTTTGCGCCAAGCCTCTTGGCGTCGTCTCAGCCTGGCATGAAAAATGAATGCGGAGAGTTATTTTCGAAATTCACGCCTCATCGTTTTAAGGCGGAGCTCCGATAAGTGTGCGTCTTCGTTGCTCGCTTTACAAGTGTGAACGCTTTTATTCTGAACTTTTTGTAGTTTTTGCATAAAAAACCGAGCATGGTCAATGGCCGTCCTGAAAACAGTGTTGGGACGCGATGTGTGCATGCGAGGACGCAAGAAATTTTGGCTGTTTCGACGAGTTACGTGCACCGGAGAGGTTGCTTTGCCTGCAAGCTTCTCGAAAGCGCATATATTTTGGCGCGATGTCGGCAAAATTTGTTGGGTCACAGCGCCGATGGTAACCGCGTTTTCAAAAAATACTAAAAACTGATGTGGATATTGCTTACAGTGGGCTACACGCCTGTCAATAATTAAAGAGCCTAACAGTAATAGTTAAAAAGTTAACTATTGTATATTAGTTAACCAGCCTGCTAGTTTGCACGTCTTTTCTGTATTATGATAAATTATGTTGTCTGAAGGGGAGGAAGAACAGCGACTTCTGGTCGCCCAGGCGGTCGACATGCTCGGCCTGTAAATTATGGCCGAATAAAGGTCTTGTACTACTACTACTACTACTACTACTACTACTACTACTACTACTACTATGTCGTCTCAGGTGAAATATCCTGTATAATGCGGTGCTACTTCCCTTTTATATTATTATTATTATTATTATTATTATTATTATTATTATTATTATTATTATTATTATTATTATTATTATTATTAGCTTAATCCCTTTTTACTCCCATATAGGCGTATTTGTGGTGTAGTGATGTGATCTCGACCGCACAGCGGGCCGTACATAAAGTCGCTGGTGTGGAAAAGGCGACGCAGAGTAACTCAAAAAGGGCCACTTTTTCCACCTGCAGCGGAGGTGAGATCGACAAGCACGCTTGGTGTGGCACAGCCATGCCATGCACGTCTCAACGGAATGGAAGCTGTTTCGATATACATCGGCCGCTTACGCCGGTGTTATACACACTCCGCCGGTTCTCGCGAACCTGCCCACTGTCGTCAGGGGATGTGCGGGCAGGGCCACTATTATTTCTGCTGCCTTTTTTAGCTTTCTTACGTACGTTTTCATAGCAGCCTGTTATGCGTTAGTGATACAGGCTGGGGCTTATTCTCTTTCATTTCTTTTTTTCTAGGACAACTGCACATTAGCGAATGTTTAGAGCACCTGGTTCTCTTTGATGAACGGAAGTTAAGGCTGGCACTATACAGCAACATCTGTGTCATACATAGTGTTCCCACGGGATCTCACCGAACATTCGGTAGGTCTTGATTCGGCTGCTTATCGAATTTTGTAAACGATGCCGATCTACTCGACAAGTGGGGTCGCTCAATATTACTTGGCATCGCTGTGGGACGGTCCTGCGCGTATGGGTGCAAAGCAGGCTTTAAGCCTTGATTTCCACCGTTGCTTCTCGCTTGTGTCGTTCTTGGTCCGTCTGCCACGCCTGGCGCGTTTAAATAACGATGAGATTTAGACGTGGCCGGCTGTTTCCGCCGTGGGAACTCGACCCACTCGAGCGGAGCGATTGCTGGCATTGCTTTCTAAAGGAGGAAGTCCTGCCGGTGCCCTCTCCTCCTGTGACTCGGTTTCAGGAGGAGAATGACCTCTTTACACCCCAACATCCTAAGCCCTATACATTTACGTCGACACGCGCAGAGTGAATAGAGTTGCTCTGCGCAAGAAGCCTTTAGCCCGCGCTGCGGGAGAGACTCGAAGAGACGCCCGCGCCGGTCGCGAACAGCTCCCGTTGACCTTTGCGTCAGCCATCCATCACGCCTCGTCCAACATCTGTGACGACGCGTGCACAGTCACTCATAAGTTAGCGGCAGTTGGACGACGCTGACGCGCGCCGACCATGCGTCGGTATCGAGCCACGTCGCTTTGTCATTGGGCACTTATGCGCCCGACCGGACCCGACCGCAACCCGGAATGGATGAAGCACGAAAGGAGTTGCGTTTGGCTCACTTAAAATTAACGAACACAGGGTAAAAAGAGCAACAACACTATGGTGAAAAAACAGCAGTGCTTATAAAAACCAGATTATGTCGTACGCGAACGTGAATCACTACGGGCCCGCAGTCGTGGGCTGAGAGTTATAAAATAGATAAATCCATAAAACGGCGCCGCATTGTGGATGTATAGAAACAGGCGCTTCGGGAACAAAGCCGATTGTGTGGTTTTCTTTTCGTTGTTCTTCGCGGCGTTTAATGTAAATGCGATGGAAAGAAAGTTATTCTGCTCTCCTACTCTTCTCCGGCGCGAATATCGGGCCCGCTCTCTGGATCTCTCTCTCTCTCTTTTCCCTCCACTCCAAACGCCTTTGGATTGCGCGCAGCATTCGCTGCACGCATCCAAAGGGCGCCGCCAGCTGCGTGGTTTGGTGGGAGGGGGGGGAAAGGGGATGGAGGCGTCGTCGTCGTGTAGCTGCTGTGGAGAACGGACGGCTGCAGCGGCCACCGTTCGTGCTATCGCGATGGACGGCCCTAATGGCGCACGCAGAGCGACGCGGGTGTAGCGGTCGCCCACGTCAACCGCGTTTGTGTGCACCGCTGGATAAAGCCGCCACCGCTCCTCCTGTGGCCGAACGAAGAGTCACAGAGCCGTTTGTCCTCCTCCACGACACCTGGCGGGGAGCGAGGCGAGAGTGATCGGGAGCGGGTTGTTCCGGCTGGAGACCGTCAAGAGAGCCGCCGTGCCCTGAGGCTAAGCTTCCTCTCGGCGTCACCACCACCCACGGTGAGATGGAGAGAAAAAAAAAGCCTGCGCCTTCTTTCCTGCTTTCTCAGCTTCTACTCTTCATCTCTGGAGGGAATTGGAGGGGAGGAAAGCATTCCTGGCCCATTTTTTTGATGTCCTGACGGAGAGGCTCTCCTTAACTGTGCTATGTAGGGCGTCCCGTAATTAGCTATTCTTCCCTATTCAACCTTTAACTCGAGGATCGATTGTGGCATAGCTTTAGGGCAACTGGCATGGCTCTATGCGTGCGGCGATGTGGAATGTCAATTTGTTTTCCTTTCCCTTCTCCAGAGAGCCAGCAATTGCGATGTGTCCTCCAGTGATCGTTTAGCGCAGTTCTGAACTGCGTTATGCAAGGCAGCGACAGAGGAAGGTAGGCTGTGGTAATGTTTCTTAACATCCTCGGGAGAACGTGGCCAGTAAAACTAGTGCGATCGGTGATGATGCTCTTGCGATTATTGATATATTTTAGAGGGGAGGAGGCGAGAGGATGAATGGGAAGGCAGGAAGAAGTTCGCGACTCCTCCTCCTCGCCACCCCGTTGCCGAGGGTGCACGCAATGCTCCTCATCTGATCTTGTCTCCCTCACCCTGGCGCGCCCCTGGCGACCGTCGCAGCTCAGAAAACAGTCTGCGGCCACGTCAGTGCCGGTGTCTTGTGTCCTCGAGCAACTCTAGCCAGAGGTACGGGGCTTGAAGAAGAGGCATTTTGTCTGTGAAACATAGCAAGCTCCAAATGCAGCGAGTCGTTTTCATATAACGCTGAACAGGGTTGGGAAGGGGGGGTTAACAGATGCAGAAACAAGGTGTGATCCTTTGTCAAAAAAAATCGACAGGAGATTAGGGTAGTCGGTAATGCGAAGTTTGAGAGCAGCTCTTCATACGCCACCTGTCACCGCTTGCAGGTGGCGCGTTATGCTGCAAGCCACTCTCCGTTTGTCCATTCCCCGCTGTTGCCCTGGCAGGTGGCGTTTCGCTGCAGCTACTACGTGCCACTGTTGTCAGATGGCGTGTTACGTCGACTGAGCTGATGACAACGACGCAGAATCCACGAAGGGACGCCCCCCCCCCCTCTTTCTCTCTCTCGCTCTCTCTGTTATCTACTTATGTTCATTATTTACCATACTACACAAGTAAAAATCGTATATATATATATATATATATATATATATATATATATATATATATATATATATATATATACCATACTACACAAGTAAAAATCGTGTATATATATATATATATATATATATATATATATATATATATATATATAGCACAAAAAGATAAACGTACCTGGTTGCTAGAGGTAAATAAAATGCGAAATTCCGAAACGCTTCATTTATGAGTCTTGAAAAAGGACAGGCTCTGTCCGAAACGTCGACTCCCAATAAACGTTTGCTTAAAAGAAGCGTTTCTCAATTTCGCATCTTATATGTGTGTGTGTGTGTGTGTGTGTGTGTGTGTGTGTGTGTGTGTGTGTGTGTGTGTGTGTGTGTGTGTGTGTGTGTGTGTGTGTGTGTGTGTGTGTGTGTGTGTGTGTGTGTGTGTGTGTGTGTGTGTGTGTGTGTGTGTGCTGGCATGCGCAATAAGTACAGGGATAACACGAGGACGAGTGTGTGTGTGTACACACACACACACTCGTCCTCGTGTTATCGAAACAACTAAATATCTTCGAATCGATGCCGATATGGGTGCAGCATTTTACTGACGGTGTTAAGTGGCGCTTGCAGTGAAGGCAACCAACGTTTCAAATGCACACCGCCGAACGTACTAATGTTCCCTTCCCTGCCCCCACCCTGAGCATTCATCCTTCCTCCAAATTCAGTTTTCCAATTGGCGGCTTCCCAAAGAGGTCTGGGAAGGAACGGCATCCACATAGCCGCGCGCGAGTATGTTTCTGTGGGTTTTCTTTTTATCACCACGCCGTAATTCAGTAAGCGCAGGTGCTTCGAGAGAACAAAAGCAGGGATGCTCGTTCCTCACAGCGGCCGCACGTCGTACGAATGCTGCTTCTTGCGGCAAGCTTTATCATTCCTCGAAACGTGGCGACAGGTGCGTTAGGGCAGCCCAATCTTTACTCTTGGTTCTCTCCAGAGGCTGTGTTTACAGCGTGGCCAGCGGTGTTTGAGGTATTGTGTGTGTTTGCATAAAATTTTTAGACACCAAAGCATGCGGAAATCCTCTGTGACACTTTATAGCAAATTCTAAAGGAGCGAGGCACTGAGGAGCAGGAGGCCCATTTCAAGCTGTCTGGAGAAAAGGACAACTAAGAATTTTAACAATCTCTTGTTCGAATAGTAGGCATGCGCAATAAGTACAGGCTTTAAATGATTGTTTTTGTAGAAAGGAGAAGTTAGACATAGTGGGCGTTGCTCGAACTCGTTCCATAAAGAGACGTGTTACTTTACTGCTACTTTGGTGCCTGCATCCAGTGTATTCATTGAAGGATGGATTAATTTTTGACGCATTGTTTTGTACGAACAGCACGCGCACTGCATGGATTGTTACTTGCATGGATTTTTACTTGCATATGGATTGTTACTTGCATGGGAACACCAATTAGGCATTCCGTTTTTTCTTCACAGGCTGGACTCAGGGAGCGTGATGAACAGTTAAGAGTAGCGAGATAAGCTTGTGGCAATGACTGGAACAGGCTATGTGACAGTACAATGCGTATTCATTTTCCAGAAAAGAACTGGATGGCCTCCTTGGCTAAATGCTACAAATAAGTTTGACGGGGCCCAAGAGACTATCACACGGCAAGAGCACAATAAAAAAGTGAAAGTTTAAAAAGAAGACAATGATGAAGACAAAAGGGAGAAATTAACTGCGATGATAAACAGCAATCCTATTGAAATCAAAATACCAGGCAATCAAGCGAAAACCATTTAAAGAAACGGAAAAGCATATAAGAAAACAAGCAATATTCATAGATCATAAATTCACAAAGTGAGAACGCAACTGTTTCCTGTTAAAGCCCTTATTGAGTATATATTGGTTTAGCATTGTTGGGAGGTTATTGGTCAGTGCCTGGCATTTATAAGAAATACGGAAATGAAGAACTGCCCAAGCATCAGTAATTCTAGTTTTTAATATTTACTCGCTCTAAAGATGCCATACACGTTGGAAGCATAACAACTTCCGTAGAGGAAAAGTAGACAGTGTAATAGCAGAAGTCATACTCCTTGTCTACATTTATGATATTAAACGATTTAAATGCATTCTTTGTAGCTTCTATAGGTTCAGTATTTGCAATGAAGCGGATAATTTTTTTTTTCGGTAAAACAAAGAGTTTATTTAAGTTATTTTTGTGGCTGTACACCACACTAGGCTACAATATCTTAGGTGCGAGTCATTCAGGTGCACCTTGTGAACAGCGAACCACGTATGCCGCGGTCGTCATTGCAACCGATCAAGAATTTCAAGCCTTAAGTGCCATTGCTCTGCACCGCCAAGCGGTGATTTAGTTTGACATCTCGAGGTATATGAGAGAGAATAACACCCACAAGAACACAAACAAACACACGCTGCGCCTGGATTCACCTCCGTACTAGGGCTTTCTTTCTTTGCTACCGGGTAGACCTAAATGAGAGGTTCCTTTACGTTTGCGGATAGGAAACGGACAAAGATGAAGAATAAGAGAAGGAGAGGCAAGACAAAGTATATAGCGTGGGCGCAGAGCATTGTATATACAAAGACACTACAAGGGGTCTTACAACATTTCGCAGTTCTCTGCGACGCTAATCGATGAGGCGTATACTTTCTGCAAGCTTTGCAAAGTGCTCCGCCTAAAGAGACAGGTGAGCCAGCTGTGCGGCCCGCAGAATGCCTTCGCTGCGATGTCGCGGGACCAGCACTCGTGCACGGCCACCTGCAGACAAGTTTTCCAAGAATCCCGACGATTGCGACGGTTATGGATCATAGCCGTAACGGATGAAAAAGAGCATAACAGACAGCGTGACAGAAGATATGGAGCACGCGTGGTTGTTAGATCAGGTTTCCTCCTGCACTGCAATCGATGCTGTGAAAAAAACAATGGTTCCTGTAGGTGGGCGTCGTACCGCAGGTATACATTGAAGACTGCACCGATGCCTCCTGCGCAGGTGCTTGCTTTTTTTCGCCTTGACAACGGAAGAAACGAAAATGCTCTTAACCCTTGAATGGCTAGGCAGTTAGTGTCCGGTAGTAAACACTATCAGTGTCTACTAGTACCTCGCCATTGCTGGCCACTACAGTGCAGTAACGTAATAAAAAAAAATAAAAGAGAGGTGAAACGCAAAAGTGCCCGTGTGCTGTGTGATTTCAGTGCACGTTAAAGATCCCTAAATGGTCAAAATTATTCCGGAGCCCTCCACTACGGCACCTGTTCCTTCCTTTCTTCTTTTACTCCCTCCTTTACACTTTCCCTTACGGCGCGGTGCGGCTGTACACCGAGACGTGAGACAGTTACTGCGCCATTTGCTTTCCTCAAAAAGCAATATTTTTTTTTTTTCAATCGTACTTGATACGTCGAGCCTTGCAGGGTCAAGATGGCTGACTTCCACCGTTGGCCTACTTATCCGGTGTCGAAGGCAGAAAGAAAGAGGTTCGCCCGCTCTTCCTTTTTGAGGTTGAGGCGCAATACTTATTTAGTTACAGGCGCGAAACACACGCAGGCACAGGGAAGGTATGCGGGACTGAGCGCCTCAGTCCCGGCTGTGTGTGGTCTGTGTGTGTGTGTGGTTCGCGCCTATAAATAAAGATGAACATTCACTAACTAGTCCAACAGGACGTTCTTTTAAGGCGCAGTACGCTCGTACTTTATATTCAAAAGGGCGACACCATAAACACACACTCGAAAAAAAAAATGCTCTTAGCTTTTCAGACAACCTCGGGTGAACTTGTGAGCGCGCATCCGTGTCTTCCACATGCGCAGTGCCTTTGAGAGGTTCTGAAAATATATAGAGGGAGTGTTGGTATCTTACGAGCGTCGACCTGAAACGTGGCGCATTTCAAACCGTTTACACGTCTTCAATGCACGGTTATTTCGTTCTGCCCAACTATTTACTGCAATCCCACTTACCTTGTTTTTGTCTCCTCTTCGCATACTTGACGAATGAATGAACCGAATCACAAGGGCTTCCTTTTTTCTTTCCTGTACGCGTTTTCTTCTCTGTATTCGTTTTTTAACTTCTCGCTGAATAGAGTTGTTCGAGGTAATGCATGTCGGCCGGCTTTGTGCTCTACTTTACGTCGGGCACCTGGTGACATGAATAATTGTCACCGTTCGCTTCACTGGTGTTCAGGCGTTTACGCTGTACTCTTGCTGTTGCACATTGCGATTCATTTTATTGAATACAATTTCTTTTTTGCTTAAAGGATGTCGTAACAGCTGTAGAGTGCAGCTTTTAAAATTGGGTTATCTTGCCAGTCGTATACATAGTTCAGACATATCTACGAATATCGTATGGTGAGTTATCTGAAATGATCAAGTAAAGTCACCAATTAGTCTGTGATAATATCTGTGTGATATGAATCACGCCCGAGGTCGCTCTGCTGCGATCCTCATTCGCGGACATTTCTTTCGTCTTCGGAACTTGTGCACCAGGGTGAGATAAGAGTTCGGAATACCTTACAACAGTGAAAACATAAGCAAAATCGACGAGTTGCAGTCAATAGACGGTTGTTTCTACACACCTAAGCGCATAGCAGTGACAGAATTAAAGAAGCAATTGGCATCACAGTTTCAGGTTCTTTTTTTTGGTGGAAAATGTGCGCAGGCCCTTGAAAATGACAGAACTGGAGTGGGTATGTTCGAGTGTGCTTCGAATAATGTGTGATGGCGTTGTTCACGTTTCCGCGTGCTGGGTCGTCAAAGGACAGTACACAGAACCGCCGAAAACCGTGCGCACTCACATCAAACGACCGAGCTCGGTAAGCATCGCTGTTTTGAGAGAACGCGTGACTTGTAAACTGTCATTTGATGTCACAGTGCGCGAAAACCTATACCGAAACTGTAAACAGCGATGTTAACCCGCGGGAAAGCGGGACGCTCGCCACTTTTGAGATAATTTAAAATCTATGACGTCGACGATGAAGCCTATTGTGCAATGGGTTTATAACAAAAAAAAAAAGAAATAGATCTGGTAAACAAGACCAAAGGATTGTCAATTTTCCAGGCTGCTTCGCAGAAAACAAGCTAGAGAAGCTTGCCAATCACTGTCTCTTGAGTTTCAACTCGTAAAGCTGCTCGTTTTTGCGCTTTTCTGCGCTCATAAATTTTATTAACTATGTGTTACTTTAAATATTATTATAGATTTATAATTGTTTGTGCGAATGAGGTCAGCGTTTCCCGCGCACTATCCTCTCTGAGCAATTAACCGCGCCCTTTTATCGCAGTTTCTTCGTGAGAAGTGCTTGGAAATCTTGTACTAAACATGAGGTCGCCGTGACACAATTCTTTTCGTTCGATTCTATCCTATACTTGCCATCCGCCCGTCTGTCTGAGTGATTCTAGCGACAGCGAGGGCATGGGGCTGTTAACGTGCAAAGAGTATCAGAATGCAATGCAATTCGAACGAGAATCTGATATCAACCTCCCCCATTTTCCATAAATATCGAAGCACCATATCTTCATGCACGCATTCCGTAATAAGGCTCGCAATTACCGAGTAGCGCTTCACATCAAACAGCGCCCTGTATATACCTATAGACCCTTCTAGTCCAGGCAGATCATGGATTTAGTATAGGCTTGGTGCGGGATAAAAATCTCGTTAGCGTGCAGACGTGCAAGTAACAGCGACCTCAATGTATATTTCCACAGCAAAACTCGTACACCAACGCCTGAATATGCCGGCGAACCACTGAGGCACCGGAGCAAACGGCGCTGTTCCGTGCGCGCCGATCCTTGGTGGACTATATTTCTTGGCTCCGGCGCAGTAAGAGTTGATTTCTTGAAAATAGCCAAAAAGGAAAAAAAGAATTGGTGTAGCGGGGCATCGGCAGCTTGGCGTCTGTGAACTCTTTTAATGCGGGGAGGGGGGCACTGCCTTCGCGACCGCTCTTGCCGCGCACCTTTCTTTCGCAACAGAGGCGTTGGCCGTTTCCTCGGCGCGTTTCGACAGCAGCCCATTGTCGGTGCGAGCTCATATTGCGCACTTGGCCATGCAGGTGCTTGAGAAGCTGTCCGGGCTTTGTTCCTTCGTTTCCTTCGCGTCGTTATTCTCGACCGACGTCATCGGCGATCATAGCCTTCTTCCTTCTCACTCACCCCTTTCCCCAGCATATAGAGCAGCAGCAGCAGGCTGAGGCTGATCTTTCTCGGTGTTTCTTCGTACACAAACTTCTCTCTCTCTCTTTCTTTCTCTTTTGTGAGCTTGCGCTTAGGCGTGTGCTTTCCGGCCCACTGCCTGATTCCTGCACACTGCCCGAGCTAAATCTATCTGCTCTGTAGCTGCGCCAGGGAACCCCTATACAACGGGAAACTCATGGCTGTTCTGATCCGCCAAGATTCTTGCGTAGAAAAAAAAAAAAAAGGTGTGCCACGCGTTGTACTAAGTTCGACAGTCTAACTGATCTGTACTGGTATCAGCGATGTTGTGATCGTTTCTGTCGCTGCTTGGATTGCCATTTTATTGCAGCTTTATTACGGATGCTGGTTCGCGTTTAGCGTCACTTCGCTACTTGTGTAGTGCACTTCCATACGACAGAAAAAACAAATAACGCTTTAAAGTTCGCGGTCACAGTACACGGGAGAATGCTTTACTCATGCTGCAAGTGGTGTAGTATACAGAGATCATATATTGAACATGGAACGCATTGTCCGGTTCCTGGTTACAGGCCGGGTTAAAACTCAACGCCCTTAAATTTGCGTCCTTCACGCGTCATCGTAACTTTCAGGTTCACCGGGTAAAACATCGTGCATGCCGTTGTTATTTCGTGAAGTAAAAACTTTTATTTCGCTAAATTCCTGAACTGGAATGCAGCAGTGCCCTTTTACACCTGCGCAGTAATAGCGCGTTGTCGGCTATGCTCTGTATATCTTCGCTAAGCGCTTTACACTGCCACACTCAAACAAGCGCCGCCGCGGTGGCTCAGTAGTTATGGTGCTCGGCTGCTGACCCGAAAGACGCGGGTTCGATCCCGGCCGCGGCGGTTGAATTTCGATGGAAAAGAAATTCTAGAGGCCCCGTGTGCTGTGCGATGTCAGTGCACGTTAAAGAACCCCTGGTGGTCGAAATTTCCGGATCCCTCCACTACGGCGTCGCTCATAGCCTTAGTCGCTTTGGGACGTTAAACCCCATAAACCAAACCAAACCAACTCAAACAAGCACGGGGAACAGTGGGCGCTCTCGCGACACTATTTTTTCGTCTCCGCAAAGAGACACAACGTCTTCGGTGGCAACTGCTTGTCAAGCGAAGTGCGGTACCATCGAGGTCGCCATCCACTCGCCAGGTTTTTATGTCCTACACCGCTTCAGTGCCCGTGGTTTCGAGAGCACAAACCAAGAAGCGCTCAGTGGATATCGGTCCTTGCTGGCCAAGACTATGCCTGTAGCGCCGACGGCAGCCGTGCAGGCGATCCGGGACTAGACAGGGTGACAGGAGAAAAATGGCAGCAGCCTAGATCTGCGTAGAGAGCATTGCAGTCGGAACAGGAGGGGCCAGAGTAATGTCGTGAAAGGAAGAGTGGGCTGGAGGTTTATGTTTTGCGGTATGCGGGGTTTAAAGGGACCCTGAGGGCAACTGCATCAAATTTTTGTTCTCAATAAAAGTCTATTCTATAGACGGCTATTTCTGGGTTATATTGACGTAAGTACGTCCGCCAGAACAAGATTCATTTATAGCTGAGAAAACTATATCTATAAATGTATCCGTTGCTCGATTCAAACTCTTGACGTCTACTATACCGAAAAGGATCCCGTCAAAACCGTTGTGACTGTATATGGCGGTCTACTTTCGTCTCTGAGATTCGCGTAAAAAACTGTCGATGCACGGCAGTTTGCTTGCAAAATTGGCAGATGATGGCGACACCTGTATTTAATATTTTTACTTTCCCTATGTATTAAAACTTTTTTTTTTTAGTGCAAGTAGCGTCTCAGTCGTTCGAATGCGGTAACCTATCTATATGGGCCCACTACAACTTGTGCTTAGTATCCGTCAAACGTTGTGCTATTACGGAAGCCGTAGTGGAGGGCTCCGGATTAATAAAATTTCCATGGTAGATGCATTCCGCATCCGTAGAAACGCGGCCACCGCGCTCGTGATTCGATCACGCGTGCTTAGGCTCAGCCGCCGAACACCAATACCGCATGAGGGTGGTTGTTTGGATTTCGCGAAGAATGTGTGCCTGGGTGATGCTGAGAAGAAGATGGAGACGCGGTTAAATTTTGATGAAATTTTGAGCTGTTTGAAGAGTTTCGATCCTAACATCGTGTTTGGAAGTCATCGACTCGTTCCCAGTTTTAAAGACTTGGTCAGGCGGCGAGATGTGCCCGCCAAGGATTATCGCAGGCTAGCTTATGAGCCAGCTCATTGCACGTCCGCAAAATCCCTCTGGATAGCGTCTGCAGAAAATTATTTTCTAACAAGAAAAAGAACGGCGCGCATGAAGCGCTTCGCTCCAAAGTCGTGGCATTTTAAATTTCCAACATCGTTGCGAGGAGGCAGCGAAAAAGTTAATCAGCTCCAGTTAAAGGTCACGTGGAGACGCCCTTTTCTGAACCCGAGTGTGTCACCAGCATGCCCATCCAAGCACGCCAACGTCAACAAAGCAAAGGCTGTTCGGTGTCTACGTTTCACTTAGTGGAGGATGCCTCGAATTACGGCTGAGCTCGTCGCCTGTCTAACTTTCAAAGAGCTCGAGTCAGATTTTGCTCAGAATTACGGCAGACTCGATGCCTGTTAAAATTTTAATGAGCGCCTGTAGTTCGGCGTCGATGATACGCTTTGTTGACATTTCTTTGGATTGCAGCAAGCGACACAGTGATATAAATCCCAATGAGCTCGAAACGTTAAACGCCAGTACTTTTCTTAGGCAGCGGTATATTAAACTGCAAAAAAAAAAAAAAATCAGGCGACCATACACAGTCATGCGGCATTTCTGCGTCAGCAGTATGGTTTTAAATTTTATGCTTCGAATTCGTTTTTAATATCCGCCTTTAAATTGCATAATTTCGATTTCTCGTCGAATTTTTCCAGATTGAGATTATCGTGCCGCGGGGTTTTGCCGTGTTTTTCTTTGTACTAAAGGGTATTGTTGCTGCCTCCTCCATTTTCCGGCCTCAGGCTGCTTCGAAATGTTGGATCTTGATGCGTTTTCCGTTACGCTTCGGCACGGGTGTCACGTATGGCTGCAGCGGCAACGCTAGCCGCCATTACAGACGCTATACCACGACTGCGGGCAAACGCTGGCGCGAGCTCTTGCCCTTCGCTCTTTTATTAGGGGCTCTCTTGCTGTGCGCCTCCTCTTCTCTCTCTTTCCCTCCCGCGCTCCTTCGCTAGCTGCGACCGCGATGGGCAGCTCCGGCGCGGCGGAGCCACGCTTCGATGTATGCGAAACGCAAAAGGCAACCGCGCGTTGTGTGATGTCAGTGCGCGTTAAAGATACTTAGCTGGTTGAAACTATTCCGGAGCCCTCTGCTACGGCACCTCTTTCTTTCTTCCTTCTTTCACCCCCTTCCTCACGACGCGGCTGGCGTGTTCACCTAGAAGACAGCTACTACGCCCTTTCATCAAAAAGCGATTTTTTTCCCCGCCGCAAGCGTTAGTTCCTCTCTCTCCCGCTCTCTCCCATCCCTCCTCCTCCTTCCTCGCACTCCATCGCTCCGGTCGCAACGCCTGCAACAACTTTAGCGGAAACGTGGGCTATACTGCTAACGCAGTAGAAAGTGATGATCAGCAGAAAACATTTTGTGAAAACTGCAGGTGTAATAAAAATTCAGGGGGCACTTTGGCTGTGTAAAGTGCTGCAAATCGAAAGCGTTTCCTGGTGCACTTTGTTTATAGTTTTTTTATTTGTCAGTGTATTTTTTGTTTTCTTTTTATATATTTTGGTTCTTTCTTATTTTTATTTTTTATTCTTTTTCTTTCGTTATATTTATTTTTTATTTCTTTTATTTTATTTATGAAACCCATGCATTCACTGGATTCGCCTTTATCCATGCTCAAACCCTGAGCCTTCGTGGCGGAGTGGTAGCGTCTCCACTTCAAATGCCAAAGGCTCTGGTTCGATTCCAAGCCTCGACACAGTTTTTATAAGTGTCTATAAGTTATAAGTGTTTTAAGACTTTCGCCTTAATAGCTACAGTGTAACGCGAACACGACAGTTGAAACACCAACAGCAAGATCTTCGCCGGGGGAACCTCAATGCTACCGCTGGCTAATTTCACTTTGAAGGCGTGAAGACTGTCATTTTAAAAAAGTTAGTCAACCTCGCTTATATTTCCTCTCCAGAAGCTGATATGTTCTTGTATTTGAGCTGGCATATCAGTTCTTTCGTTCGTGTTACATTTGTTGCTGATAGTACATCGCAGGCTAGACTGAATATGAATAGTAGTACATGAGCTTGTAAAAAATAAAAATGAGGATCCTGAGTGGTTCAGGCTTGCTCGATGAAGCTTGCGAAAGCCTAATGCATGAATGGCCATTTCTTAAGTCATGACTACCTGTCTCCATAAAAAAAATGCATGTTGATGCACGAATCGAACCTGCTTATAGGCGCAGTTTTTCAGCTGCCACAAATAGCTCACGGAATAGAGATGTATCTTAGAGCTATGCAATCTTGGGGCTGCGCTAAAATTAATTTCTTTGGACTGGTTTCGCAGCAGCTACTCGTTGTCTGGACCTATTTGGCGCATAGAGAAACGGAGTCAACGCGTCTCCGTTAATGACAGTTTGATGACACTGCAGGCGAATGCCTCTCAGTAACGGGAGTATAGCACGGGTCATTGCCATAACGCCAGTGCGTTGATGGTCGCAGTGGCATGCGTAGCCAGTACGTTGAGCAGGGCAGGCAGCTCATAGCGAACGATGACGTCGATAACGGTGATGACGCTATCTTTGTTTCTCATCCAACCGATGACGGAAGGGTGGCAAAAAGAGGGAAGAAAACAAGACTAGTTCCCAAGACCTGTTCCCCTGCAAAGTCGGCATACGCATTTGCAATGACGCACAGTACAACGCACTTCGCACCCGCAAACCAGGAGAACGAGGATGTGTACCGTCTCACCGATTTAGATACATGTTGAAGTTAATCTCATAAGACAAGAGACAGCCGAATGAAATAGGGTATATGAAAGATGTGCGCCGGTGGTGATCATGCGGGCAAAGAGAGAAAGAACATGCGGGCAAAGAAAGAAAGAAAGAAAGAAAGAAAGAAAGAAAGGAAGAAAGGAAGAAAGAAAGAAAGGAAGAAAGAAGGAAAGAAGGAAAGAAAGAAAGAAAGAAAGAAAGAAAGAAAGAAAGAAAGAAGGAAGGAAAGAAGGAAAGAAAGAAAGAAAGAAAGAAAGAAAGAAAGAAAGAAAGAAAGAAAGAAAGAAAGAAAGAAAGAAAGAAAGAAAGAAAGAAAGAAAGAAAGAAAGAAAGAAAGAAAGAAAGAAAGAAAGAAAGAAAGAAAGCGACCAGCTTCGCAGTTTCATGGAAACCTTTAAAACCAGTTATATTCTGCTGCCATCGAAGCGGACATTGTAGAGACATGTGCCACGCGGTGTACAGACCCGATCACACGTGTCTAGAGCTTTGGAGCGGTGTTATGTGCGAGGAAATAAAGCTAAAAGCCGGTAGCGACTCTTACTGATAATTCTTGCGCCACAGCGCAGAGGCAGCAGAACCGCACAGGCACACGCGCCTTGTTTCGAGCAAAGCAGCTGCGGTGATGTTTGACTGAATTTTTTTTCCGCAGCACACCCCTCGAGCGCTAGTCAAGTACGATCGGGTCTGTGTATTATGGTGTGGCCCCGAATTGCGGTAGTTAGCTCTACGTGTGGAAGTGGGGCTGGTACGTGCCGAATGCAAAAGCAGGCCGTGTGGCTTTTGCTCACAAGTACTGTCCCTCATGTCCGTTTTCTTAACTTGCTTCACCACTGGCCCTCGCCGAAACGCGCGAAACTGCAGTTTGATATGTTTAGCCTGATCGATCGCTGGCATTGAAACAATGAACTGACCGATTTATCTGTTGCGCTTATTCATATGCGAAGCGCGTTCAAGATGCAAGACTGCATATTTATCGTCACAATGTGAGCAACGAAGGGTAACTGTAGCACTCGGCGTGTTTGCTGTGAATGCTTAACGGAAAATGTGGTGGTTTTTAAGGGACCGTCTTGCTTATGCCATTCGCCTGATGAATTATTTAAAGATATGTATGACTGAAGCAACTAAATCTATTCGCTTGAGAGTCTGACAACCTCCGCGACTCGTTTCTGAGGTCATCCGTTTTCGAGCGACGCTGTCATCCAGCCACGTGGCCATGGTGTGGGACACCTGTTCTCCGGTAGGGAGGCACCATTTTCGGGCACATCGAATGTTCACGCCTCTGGTATGGGCAGGACGTTTCTCGCTCATTTTCTGCCTGAACTAAGACTTCGATGAATGGCAGTAGTACATAGCGGCACATTTGCCCCGAAAAATGCTGCCTTCTGCAATAATAACACCTCTGAGCAAACTTCGTCTGGTCGTAAAAATGGTGTCATTGTCGCCACCAAAGGCGGCGCCGCTGGCATCGAGGCAAACTATGAAGCCATTGCGCCCAAGAGCACTGGTTGTACCTCCAGTGCAGCTACTGCGAACACTAGGGGCTGGATGCCACGTGCGCGGGAAGTTTCCGCGTTATATTTAGATCAGAGCCGCTGTGTGCAGCGACAGCAACAAGCCTTTTTTTAGTGTGTTTACCAGAATAGCGCTCGGCAGGCCTGCAGCGTAAGTTGGAAGCTGTGGTGTACACGTGTACACTTTTTCTTCCGCCAGTCAGCGGCGAGCGACGCCTGCGAGACACTCGGGAGCGAAGAAGGGCACATTTGCTTTCCCTCCCGTTCCTGGGTGCCACCGCGACGCAGCGATGGCCGCTCACCTTAGAGGAAGGGGATAATGATTGCCACCTAGAGCAGTAGTAGTAGTAGCAGCAGCAGTTTATTAAAATAATAATTAAAAGGAAGAAAAAGTTTTTGCTAGCCCCGGCATCTGTCATCGCAACTGGGATCACCTGAGTTGGGACTGCGGAGAGGGATAGCAGACAGACTGGAGAAATGAAATGAAAGAGGTGAGGGGACATCCAGAAAGGATAAGGGGGAGGGGGATACGAGTATTCTATTTGCACAATAACATATGTACAGGTGAGCAGTATAGTCAGCGAGGCATTAAATACGCCGATTGCGCGGGAAGGCGCCTCTCTCTTCAACCGCCGCTACCCGTGAGTCGTGGGACGGCAGACGATTATTGCGATGAGCCTCCCGCCTCTTTTCCTGCGGACTGAACGTTCATCCGCTTAGTGCCTTTTCTTTCATGCTTGAGACTAATAAATGGTTTCTGAGTATCATTAACTCTGGATATATTTGGCCCGAATCTGCGTGGCTACTACTTGCTGCACTACAAGTTGAGGAACTAAGCGCGCGGGTGACCGCACGCGGCTGCGCTCTGCTCCGGCGGAATGTAGCCCCGCGGAAACGAATCTCATGAGCTCTCTCCGCCCGTCCTCGGAGCATCGACGTCACCCAGCCCTGGCCGGCTGGCTCGACCGAACATTCGCCCTGACGTCCATCACTCTCTAGCGTAGCCTTTCAGAGGAACATCTCGTCTCTCGCTAGCCAGCATTATTTCTTCAGCAGCAATAAACGCCGCTCATGTCAGCACATAATTGTGTTCCTTAGCACCCAAGAGCGCGGTCTGCCGTGGTCGGCTTGCGCGCTATTGCGCTCACGATCACGGAATTTGGTGGCGGGCTGACTATCAGCCGCTAGCAAGCGGAGAATATACATATAAGTCGAGAGTTGGACGAAATGTCGTCTGGTAGGGGACGATCATATAAAAACTTAAAAATGGACGCACGGTCCCTGCACTCTCTTTCCAAGCGTATTCAACGCCGATCCACTGCCTGTGTTATCGCATTGTGAACTAAGCCCCCGTACGGGAGCCGAAACGTCATTTTTGTTTTCTTTTTTTTTTTTTGGTCGGCGTCCATATTTCGGCGTAATGTTGTTGTCTCTAACCTGTTGCAACGGACAAACTAAGAGCAAATCGACAGAGAGGAAAAGTGTAACCAAAAAAGCCGGCATGGAAATAAACACTACGAAGCCTAGCTGTTTTTAAAGACTATCATTGAACATTATATGTGGACAGTGCGACGAACATAGCTCTTAAGAGCGCAGCTCTTAGGCGCCCGTCCGTGGATTCCACGGCGTATAGTCGGCGTAACACGCCACCTGACAGCTGTGGCAGGTAGTAGCAGAGTGAAACGCGACCTGCCACGTCGAGAGCGAAGGAATGAACAACCGGATGGTGGTTAGCAGCGTAACACGTCACCTGTCAGCGGAAGCAGGCGGCATGTGAAGAGCTGCGCACAAATTTCGCATTACCGACTAGACTGATCATCCGTCAATTTTTTGAGCCTGCATGCACGTAAAGGATCTACGTGGTGGAGTAGTAAGAAATGGAAACAGTACTCGTGGCTAGCGATTCAGGAATAGCGGTGTGTCGTATACCCATAGCTCTATGGGCGAGATCTTCCACCTCCTATCGCCACCGCTCCCACTCCAAAGCTTAGCAAGTGGAAGATAAAAATTGCAATTGTCTCCTAAGTATATATATATATATATATATATATATATATATATATATATATATATATATATATGTGTGTGTGTGTGTGTGTGTGTGTGTGTGTGTGTGTGTGTGTGTGTGTGTGTGTGTGTGTGTGTGTGTGTGTGTGTGTGTGTGTGTGTGTGTGTGTGTGTGTGTGTGTGTGTGTGTGTGTGTATTCTAAAGGTATTCAAAATGCTTAGCGTTTATAAGAATTCCCAATATTCTAATAAACTACTTAATGAGGGAAACCCTCTCCAGAAAACGTTAAGCATCCTAAAGGGTTCGAACCCGGCCGCGGTGGCCGCGTTTCGTTGGGGGCGAAACACCAAAGGCGCCTGTGGGCTTCGCGTTTTCAGTGCCCGTTTAGCGTCCCCAGTTGGTTAAAACTATTCCCGGAGCCCTCCACTACAGAACCTCTGTCTCTCTTCTTTCACTCCCACCTTGCTACCATCCATCACGGTGCGGTTGAGTCGTCTACCGAGATGTGAGACAGTTACTGCGCCTTTAATTTCCTGAAAATCGGTTTTTTAATTTTTTGCTAAGCATCCTGAAGAAGGCGACTGGAAAGAAAGCCCTGATTAACGGTACTCTTTCCAGTGAGCACGCAACAGCGCCATCTCGCACACAAACATAACAAACACAGGATACAGACGATGAAAAACGGCAAAGAGGCGAAGCGTGAGGAGCCCCGACGACGCCTCGACTGATCGAGTACGTGGAGTATAATGCGTCGCCGCCGACGCCCGGCGGCTGACCGCGTATGCCGCGCTCTCTGATTGATCAGGCCCAGACTTCGTGCGGCGGGGCGGTGCGCCGCTGTCACGCACGGCGCGCTGTGTACGCGAAACAACACGTCGTCACGCCGGGCGGACAGAGCGATATCTGGCGACACACGCGCGCGCGAGCTGGACCGCGAGAACTGTGAGCTGCGTCGACTGACGCCTTCGCCCGTGAGTCTGGATCTCTGCAGTCTGGCTTTACGCGTAAGACACGTCCCACGTGGTGCAGCGCACTTTGCAGGCACTCTCAACGAGAATATACCGTGGGGATCACGCGAGAGGTACTACAGGTCTGGTGAGAAGTTTCTCTTTCTATAGCAGCTCAGTTCAACTGTCGCCTTGTTATTGGTCTTGTCGCTGATATTTTTCACTTTTGCGCACCACAGGCATTACGGACAGGGACACTTCATTAGCATGCAACCATCTTCTACCGCCCGAAGTATGAGTCATACCAGACAGAGTCTAAACGCGAACACACCTATATCTTATTCCTAGATTGTGGTTATTGCCGAAAAACATGCGCTCGCTGAAAGATGCAGCAAAACAAACCATTTCAATTTTCTTGTTGTTGTTTTTTTCCGCACATTTTGGCGAATGTACGTTTTTGCACCTTTCCAATAAGCGCTCCCTCGGCGTCGCCATATTGCCCGCTGGGCTGTTGTGTACGGCTGACGTCAGCACAGGAGATGCAGCAGCGAAACCGCTTTGCAACTGCGCAGAAAGGAGGCGGTTTCGCATCCTTCTCGCCCGATGCAAAGGGCTATAGGATATTCCTTCGCCAGGCGGGCGTCTCTCGAAATCTTGGATTACAATCCTAGAGTGTGTAACGCGGCATCTATGTGTAACCGGTTAACGGGCTTGCCCTTCGCGGCATCTTTACACATGCAAAAGTTGAAAAGAAAAATGAAACGCACTAGACGAAATAGTTTTCTGTTCGTAGCTGCAGTTCTCGTTCCACCCCTGCCACGCAGTACATATTGTTTTTTGCAAATGGGTTTCATCTGGCGCACGATCGCCTTTGTTTCTGTCAAGCCTGATGTAGCAACAAACATAAAAACGGTTCTTGAATGCGAGCTAATTGCTCCCTTTCAGTATCCACGAAACTGCAGCTATGCTTGTACGTATACCGTTCGTATTTGCAAAATATCTTCCTATATCTCAGCGCCATTAGGTACACGTCTTATAGTTTTCTCTCTTGCGCGTTGCTGTCTCAATCTCGTGTCAGAGCCTCGCCTGATTAGGCCGTAAGCCGTGCCATGTAGTAGGGTATACTCCAGGCTAATTTCGAGAACCTGACTTTGTTCAACGTATGCCGGAATCGCTGTACACAGCCGTTTCTGCCGCCGCGATGGCTCAGTGGCTATGGTGCTCGGCTGCTGTCCCGAAAGACGCGGGTTCGATCCCGGCGCGGCGGCTAGAATTTCTTTGGGGGAGAAATTCTAGAGGCCCGTGCACTGTGCGATGTCAGTGCACGTTAAAGAACCCCTGGTGGTCGAAATTTCCGGAGCCCTCCACTACGGCGTCTCTCATAGCCTTAGTCGCTTTGGGACGTTAAACCCCATAAACCAAACCAAACCAAACCTTTCTAACCCATCGGAACGAGGCCGGTGAAGCCGTGGATCCAATCGGAGGTTCCTGTGTTATTGACCAACGAACTCGAGTCAGTCGTGGAAATGCATATCATTAATAACTGCATACCCTGTACAGAGAAAACTGTGGATCGAATCGCAGATTCCCGTGTTATTGACCAAAGAACTCGAGTCAGTTGTGGAAATACAAATAAGTAATAACCGCAAACCTTGTATACAAGCTCCTATAAAACCCTTGCTTGCTGATGTACCGTTGAGAGAGCCATTCTAGATCATTTTTGTTGTTGTTGTTGTTGTTAAGCGTACAGGTTGCAGACAATATTGGCTAAAATTTTCCGTTATTTTCTTCGGAAACATTTTCTGCAACTCGCCGCTGCAGTCTTCCAAAAGCATGAACCTATTTCTCTATGAGTCTATTTCCCTTCCCGTACTAACGTTCGCCAACGTGGCACGGCTTGGTGCACCCGCTGTTACCTCAACTAAGTTGCTAAGGGTACAGAAAACCGCCGTTGTTCTGTGTGTATAAGTTGTCTCACGATTCACATTATGCGTCAATGTTCGATTACCTATGCAATTTTCTAATGACTCCATGCGATCGAAGAAACGCGGGTGCTATCCATTCCCTTAATTTGTGCACCACATATACTATACACGAGCACAGCGCGAGGGTATTCCTGGGGGCAGCCAGCGATAAAAAAAAAAAAAAATACGGAGGAACACGAAATGCGATAGCGTGACCGCGCGGCAACATGATTTCGTTTATGGTCCGATCGCACTATCAGCCGCAGCTGTTGCGTCAAAATATCCGTCCGAGACACTGTGCGTGAGACCAAAACGGCTGATGTGGGCTAAGTTGGATCAGGCACGTGAGTGATTTACATCACTTGTAGTTTTGACTCGGACCACATTTTATTCCATTTCTCATATTTCAGAATAGCGGATCATTGAAAGGATGTGAAGTGACGGTATTTCTCATTCATTTCACATTTGCTTTCTTCGAAAGTTCTTTTACATTTAGAACGACTTTTTTGTGCATGTCTCTGTCATAGTGAATGGCGTGATAGTGCTGCGGAGCCCGCTGTACAGGCTCCCCCCCCCCCCCCCCCCCTTGCCTACTCGAAAAAAAAAATTGAAGAAACGCAGGAAGATGTTATTTTTTCTTTTATGCAAGCCGGCACGCCGACGTCAGTTGACGGGCCCGGCGAAGAGTGCTGTCAACGCTCGGCAAGGTCAGGAGCTGCGCCAGTGTGTCAGCGTGAAACAATATGCCTCCAGTCGACGTGCGGTTGCGCGCCAGTGAATTTTCCCCGAATAGCAATGCTGCATGCGCGGTGGAGCCGCCCTCGTCAGAAACCTGGCAACGTCTCCTTAACTGCACTAAGCCTGGTCCGTGCTACGTGGTCGTTATACACTGTGATAGAGAGTGTACGAGCGCTGATTGTCCCGACGCTCAATCCATAGCTGTGATGAAGATGGCCATCATCGACTGGCTTCTCCGGAACAAGGTACCATGCGGAGTCAGTTGGCGGTACTTTATTGCATGGCATCGGCGGATACAGTATGCGAAGAGTCGGGCCTGCAAAAGTGGCGTGGGACTTCGATGACAGGGCTAGGAGGTATGAGAAGTTGGAAAATCGCGGAAAAGATACAGAAAAAAATGTTACCAGTGGTACTTACAACGAGTTAAACCCAGCTGGTAAAAATGCATGCTTTATTTAGTTAATGGCTTCTGAAAACCGAGACAGTTGGCTATGGCTAAAAAATTAGATTAGCGGTTCTACTGTGAAGTGTCACTTGCTCTTCAGGCAGCGTTGCGCCCTGTTTCGTGAAGCAAACGAAAAGACCGACCACTTTTCTGTCGTAGTTTGTTGAGCCTCTGTCTTCTCTGTTTGCGTGCGTGGGCTCTAACTTGGGGCAAAGGGCACGAACCCGTTCATCCCTTTCTATTCCTTGGTGACCCATTTCGTGAGTACGGGCGTGCATGTGTGGGTGCTAGTGCAGGTATGTGTTTATTCGTGCGGGGATGTTTCCTGAAACGTGTTGGTGACGAAGTTACGGAGGGCGCTCTGGCTATCCGTGAGCACTGTGAACTTTCGTGAGGCTGGCGAAGGATGACTTCGGCGATCGCTTGTGCTTCAACTGCAGCGGGTTCAGGAACGCCAAACAACAAGATCCTCGCGGAATCTTCGCATAGGGACGTCAGGGCGACCTGAATGATGGTTCTTCGGCGATTTTGGGCTGCTTCCTCGCGCCCTTGGCACCTTTCTTGACTGCAACTAGTAGCAAAAGGAAAACAATGGTGGCCTTTGCGGAAAGAAACGAAATCAAATTTACTCCCCCCCCCCCCCTCCCCTTTTTGAGCAGTGCCGGGGAGGAGAGCGGTGACTATAGGAGGGAAAGAAGGCCATATTATCACTGGAAATATTTCAGTAATTAGGAACGGGATGTGAATGCGCAGTCTCAGGAAGAAGAAAGACAAATGTCAACTGTTGCTGTGGTGTGATTTACAAGGTCCCACTGTCATGCGGCCGATTTTACATCGGGGAGACCGGACGGTGCGTCAATGATCGGCTACGCGAACACGCGAAAGACATTGAAAACAAGTCACGCCGAAATAACATGGTCATTCATTTCGCAGATTGCGACAAATGTGAGACGTTTTTAGACCAAACCATTATCATCGCCAAGTATAGAGATCACACCTCACGCCTGATATCGGAGGCCTTTGACATTCACGCATTAGGCAATTCATGTGTAAGCCAACCATCGGTGGCTCTATTCCCACAGGAGATCGCTTTTCTTAATCATTGATGATATCCCGAATGTATGCCTTGTCATGTTTGCACTGCAGTTTTCCCTTCTATGCTTTATATTGCACCCCTCTTTCGCAATAAACCATTTGGTTGTGAGTTAAGCGCATGTGTTTGTCTCATCTTCTTCCGTCCCGTCCGCCAGCGCTGTTTTGCCGTACCATTCAAATGGGAGATGCTTTATTCGGTACTAAAATTTGACGCCGTGCATATCAGATGCATTACGTTGGCGAGAAGTTAAGGTGTTGAGTCACAGATTTCGTCCGGAAGCGCCTCGTGTAATTAACCTTCAAGTGCGTAACTAACGGGTGGTGCTGGGCTTTGAACATTCGTTTTACTGCTGTGCAGAATGAGCCGGTTCACTTGGTGAAAACGAAAAGGCTACTATTCTGGTTTATATCATCAAGCAATGCTCGTTATTGTGTAAGTTAATCTGTGTAAACAGATTAGACTCAAAACGAAATCGGCGGGGGAATGTTGTTTTTCGAACTTTTGCAGCTTGTAACTAAGGGGGTATAGGTTTATAGTTGGTGACTCGTGGTAATGACAGATTTTTTTTCTTTATTGCATGGAAGTCAATCTTGCTTACCTCCCAAATGCCTTAAATACACGAGTGAAATTCCGGGAGAGTTAACCGCAGAAAACACCGTCCAGTGCCTTTTAAGGTTAATTTTCCCAGTTGTGAGTCAAATTCTATATTAGCGCATGCTTGGACTTAGTTTGAGCTCGTAAATTTTTAAGGACGACAGTCGAACGAAGTTCCACGAAAGGAGGAGTCGGTGAAGATTAAGTAGATAAAAAAATGATACCGTTTCAATGCTCAAATTTTATGAGCCAGAGTCTGGCCATAGTCAGTCACCATGTCTTCAGTGCCAGGGATTTGAATCCAAATTTATTTCGACGCTTTGTGCCTGAGGGTATGAGAGAAAAATCTGCCTTTTGGAAATATAAGTGCAGCTTCTTCCAGCTCATTAGAAAGAACACAGCATCATTGCAGCTGCGAATTGCTTTCCTTGAGATCGTCGTGCCTTGTCGTAAACCAACTAGGACATATATACGCCACCTTTAGGAGTATTTTATATAAAAAGAAGATATCAGGTTAATTCTCCATTGAAACAAACTATGTCGCATGGAGTGAATTTTACGCAGTAATGAATCATTTCTTCTTTGCTCACAAATATCAGCCCATGGAAGCGCACAGTCCATTTGAATATAATGACAGAGCTTTTACAATAACTTGTCTGAAAATTCTGTCCTTCGACCTCAACGGAAGACTTTCTTATCACAGTGACAACAAAATTCACTGTGAAAGAGCCACGTCTCTCGTTACAACAGTACCGTGCAGTGTTACAAAAAACGTCCTCTTTGCAACTGCAGACCACGTACGAGCGCGCACGAAGACAACCATAGAAGGACACAGGCGACACGTACAAGCGCTAGTGGTGCCTGCGTCTTTCTGTGTCTTCGTTCGTATGCGGTCGTACGTGGTCTGCAATGCAGCAACAACTCGCCCATCAGTCTGTCCTTTTCACTCTGGGAGGAATGGCGCGGCAGGAAAAGGCATGGACGAAAGAAAGAAAGCACATACACAAGTTTGTGCATGCGTTTTCTTTCTTTCGTTCTCGTCATTCCCTGCCGCGCCATTCCTTCCAGAGCATGTCGCACCAACTTGCCCAAACCTTTACGCTGTGCTTTTCTACGACGTCGAGGTTTTCCACCGTTATGGCAGATTTATGTCTGAAGATACAATAAGTTACAATATGGTAGTGTACGTGGGGTTTAACGACCGGAGGCTGCTTGTGACTTATGAGAAACGCCGTGATAGAGTGCTTCGGATTAATTTGTATTTTGGCCTCATTGAAACGCAACAGCGATAGGCGGGATTCGACATCCCGCGATCTTCTGGTCGGTGGCACCATGAACCTCAGCGGGTGCAATGAATTATGTTCAGCGGCAAAAGCTTTTCTCTCGCCTTTTTCCCCGAGGGATATGTGTTCTATGAACGAAATTCCCACTCTAAAAGTCTATTGTAGCACCCTTACAGCGTGTCTGGATTCCTTCAGCCGTGTAATGCCCGCAGGCAGTGTAAATGTGGGATGAAAGCAATGAGGCTTCCCGCACTTCGTCTTTTTTCTTTTTTGCATCGCATTGCAGATTTGTAAAAAAAAAACAAAAAAAACTGGCTAATCTATGCATAGAATATTATTTGCTTGCTATCAAAAGCTGGAACTGGTAAAATTCACAAGCATCTTGAACAAATGAAACTGCGCGCACATACAATGAGTCAGAATTCAAAATCACTCTACCACGCGCTGATGAATAGCGTGGACGGTGCAATTTCAACTCCTTTCGCTGAGGAGGTTAGCTTCTTTAACGATTGATATTACGGTGAGTGCTCTGTATCCCAGGCAGCTGACGTTTTGTCTTCGCGTTGAAGAATCATGCTGGGAAATTTGGTTTTTGTAGTTGCTTCGAGTATTTAATATTGCGTTCTTTTTTTGTCGGCAAGAAAAAACTACTGACTTTGATGCAGTATGTGTCTTACCCGGTACTCAGTGCATTTTACAGGGTTCTCTAAATCCCGCATCTCGCGCCACCGTTCAGGGCGTGTTTCTGTTATTTGTCCGAGTCACGATCGGCAGTACATACACTACGTTCTTCCGCATGACGAGTGACCGGCCTCCGCTGCATGGTGACTGTTCCTACCGCGGCGCCAAACTTACAGCTGTGTATGGGCTATAAATTGAGAACGGCGAGGTGCATGCTGAATGAAAGGGACGGTCGGGATGAGCCCGGAAGTGTCTGTTATTGCGTCCGCCCTGTACCGCGTGTCTTTAGCGTGCTGTCAGATAGGATGGCCGCAAATATCTACTTAGACAAAAATAAAAGAAAAGGTGGACTCTAATTCCTTTGCACTCATTCAGTTTCGCTGACTGGTCCCTCATGAGCGCAAGCGAGGCCACGCAAACAAGCGGGGGGAGACTTTTCCCTCACTCCGAATAACGCGCGCCAGCGGTATGTTGTAGGGTAGTGCGAATATTCGGAAATTTCGAATACCGAATCCAATATCCTTCCCTTCGATTATACCAACGAGTCAAATAGTGTATGCTCAAAATTATTAGAAACGTATTAGATATGTCAAGTTTTCGAACACTTTGGAATAATTGGCGCAAATTTCGAATAAGGCCTGGTGTATTTTCCTTCCCCGGCTATTCCAAAAACAAGGGACCACACTCGTACATGCCGAGTGCCATGCTGCCGCGATCGGTATGCTCGGGATAGAGAGTTCAGCGCCGCGGTGCGGTCCCTTCGCTTGGCGGTGTTCGTAATCCTCATACATGGCCTCAGAGATTGGAAGACGCGGCAGGGCTCAGGCAGGTTCAGCAAACCCGGCCTTTATGCCTGTCCACGGAGGCCATGCCTCATACGTAGTTCTCGCCCTTCTCATGCTCTGAGTTGTGGCGCTATAGTTTATCTTCAGTTATCAAGAACAAAGAGTACTTTTCATATGCGCGTAACATGACAATGACAAAGTTAATGCACTGAATTCGTGTTGCGACTGCCGGAATGGAGATCAATGTTGCGTCCTTTAGCAGAATCAGCTGTAACGGCGAAAGCACCGCTTCGCTGTTTCTCACGATTGCTCAGTGAATATTCGCACAAGTAGCGCGTATTCGTAAGAATATTCGGTTCGGTTCTCTCATTATCCGGTTTTCTCATTATCCGAAGAGACAAATGGGCAGGGACGCCCTAGAGGAGTACCCTGGATTAACTGAACCTCTTTGGGTTACTTAACGCGCGCTGATCGCATAGCAGCGTTTTTGTATTTCTCCTCCATCGAAATACGGCCTCCGCAGCCGGGATTCGATCCAGCAACCTTTGGATCAGTAGCCGAACGCCAAAGCTACTGAGCCACCGCGGCGGGTCCAGACATGGCAGTAGCTGAATCGCATAATTAAGTTACTTTCCGCGGACTGCAGCGAAGTAATTAAGTTACTTTCCTGGTCTACTAATTTAGTAATGTATTGCATTACTTTACGGCAGTAATTTCTAAGCAAAAATAATTAATTTCTTTCGAAACTAATTCATTATAATGCACCCCTGCTCTTTGTATCGAATTTGGTCTTTCATACCCCCGATGGGGCGTCTCGAAAGCAAGATCGACGAACGGCAAGCTTTGGCCACCGTAAAGTATCAGCAAGTGGAGAGAGAAATGAGGACTGTACGTCTGCGACCGCCGGTGTCCTCTGTAGTCGGGTCGCTGCCGACGGGAATCCGACGGAGTTTAGTTGGCGTGCCGACGAGCAGAGGTCGTCAACGTCTCGAGCCCTGGCTCCGTCGCGTTGATTTTCTTCTTTAGTTTTTTTTTTATGTAAGGGATTCTCCGCGCTGCCAGGCCACTGGTCCTCCGGCAGTTTTAAAATAAGTACTGCATATGAGGTACGGCGGAAACGGCGGTTAGCCGACAGCGAGGGCACAAGACCTTGGAAGGCCGCGTTGTGGCCGAAACGCGCGGCTGAAACGCGGGCCTCTCGGGTCTGGGCAGGGGCGTGGGTCGGGCCAGTTCAATTGCGCACTGCGCGACGAAAGACAGATGCCCCAGAGACGGACATAAAAGGGGGAACGCGCTGCCACATCTCTGTTCGTAGCCCCGGATGCGTGTTGGCATTGTTTCTGCGGTTGCTGCATGCCTTTTTATGCATGTGTTTGTGCCATGTGTTGTTAACAATGAGCGGAAATGCTTACCGGCTTCGTGGAACGGGAATAGGTGGATACGCACATGGTGCGTAGCTACCAAACGTAAGCTCCGGAGGTCGGTTCGTGGTACCACCGAAGCATGCAATAAATCGACTTCGGAGGCTTGAATAAGTGTATGCAGTCGCGGGCAGCAAGGCGTTGGGACCGCCGCTTGTTTGTGTCCTAAGCGCAGTGAAAGGGACGAGCGTTCGGCCATGCTTCTGTTTTCGTTATTTTGTTGACGTTGTCTTACCTTCATGGAAGGTGGAAGGGGGAATAGTTGGCTGAGACGGAGTTAGACGGGAATAGCAAAGACTCTGTGCATCTCGTCTGGAGAGATGTTGATGCTTCTTTTGCACTTTGTCTTTTTTTTGCACAAAAACAAAAAGTAATTTCAGAGTAAATACATTACTTTGTTACTAATTGTACTGTAATGACATTTTTTTGAGCGCAGTAACTGCTAATGTAATTTAATTACACTCGCGCAATTTTAGTAAAGTAATTAGTAATGTAATTTAATTAAATTACCTTCAAATTATTTTTCAAAAGTAATTTCTCCATGCATCGGCGGGTCGCACCCCGGATAGCATAATCACATGCAAAGTCCTTCGTATCGGTAGCACGCTGTGATGGGAGGTGCGCTGAAGGGAGGAACTGGCGAGATCCTTTTTTGAATAAGGAATGCTTTCTTCGGTTCCGAGATAGGAACGGCATGGTTGTAATATGATATCATGTCGCTACCATTCGTTCCTTGTTTGTGTCAAAGAGTTAATGACTGGCCAAGAAACTAAAAGCGGCTTCCCGAGCTATTTAAAAACTATCTTTTCTGATGCACATTCTCAGTGGCGTTGCTGTGAGACGAGGGGGTTAAGGAATCTGCCGGACGGGAAACTGCGGAGAAACCGGGCACTGACCCAGTCGTCTAGGGCGGGAGCGGGGACCGGAACCAGCGAAGGAAGACTGCCATTCCTGCCGAAGACTAACCGAAGCTAGCAGCAGTATGCATCGTAGAAGCAACTATATTATGCTGGAAATTTCACCTTCTGTGCCTCGTGATGAAAAAAAAAGAAACACCTCTTACTACTAAACCAGAAAGCCGGCGTCCTCAAGAAACTTCAGCTGTACCGCATGCCTCTCGGTTTCTCTTCAGTGAGTATAAGGACGTCGCGGTTTTGAAGCGAAAAGCTTCACTAGGCTAGGCAACACCGGGTCTGGCGTGCGCCGTGATCAATTTTAGCCACAGCTGCGCATGCGCGAGCTCGCCGCGTGACGTCACTGGAGAGGCGCAGGTGATCGGCGGAGCCGCCGCGAGCGCAGCTCCGCCGTCGTTCGCGCGCTCTGCGCGTGTTTACCGAGTGTGCATCGGCGCGCGCTCGGCTCCCTCGTATGACGCTTCTTGCAGCCGCGTGTTTACCACAGTTACTACGCATGCGGAAGGAAGGCTATATAACGCGCTTGCCTACACCGTTATCGTGGTGCTCCCAGTGCATTGTGCGCGAACTGCGACAGCCATGACGTCAAACAAAGCATAACTGCAGCGTTTCGCTTCTATATCCAGGCTTAACCAGAGCTAAGCCACTGCCATTTTTATTGGCACATCCCACCTTGACCGGTTGCGCAGCGGGGTTTGACTTTCGTTGCGTAAGTATTGGCAGGTCAGAAGGAAACGTTTCACATCCCCCTCAACGGCACTGCTTTCTCCTGCCAGCATGCATGGACAGCTTGGAATGGGAGATCGTTCCACAGAAAGGCCGGCCGAGCTAGAAGGCGCTGAAAACGGTCATCTGGCAAACAAGCAAATTCCTTCATGAAAGGCATGCTGTGTAGTTTTCATGCGTGATACGAACGTGTTTCTGGCGAGTTGTGTCCGTTGCTGTGTCGTGTGGACGCGAAGAGGCCAGCAGAGCACTTTGCAGAGAAGAAGAAGAAGTAGCGTTGCTGCAGGATCGGCGACAACAACGTCTACAGTTCTCTTGGACCCGAAAAGACGATTGAGAGTATACAATGCGTGAGTCATATATTACGTTGCAGAAATTGTTGTTTTGAATGGGCTACTCTTGAATGACATTAGCAATGTGTCATGATATAGACGGGGACGCAAAGTCATCTCAGATACGTGGCAATAGAATGTTGGCGTTAGGTGCGACGGCGCTGCCGTCAAGCAAACGGAGACAATTAGATGGCGTCGCGTTCAACAGAGAAGACATTGGACAACCGTGGTTACTTTTTCAATCTACTGCCATGCATCGTGTGCGTATGCTTTAAGGATGTGTTTTAGCAATACGTCTTCGCCCATTTTGTGCCGAGCATGAGACAGTGGATCACTACCTGCTGTTCTGCCGCCGCTTCTCTTCTTTGAGGAGGCGCCTATTAGAAATTCCGTTTCACCAGCTGAGTCTGCCTGTGTCCACTGCGGTTGTTCTTTCCTTTGGCGCTTCTTCGCTTGGACGAAGCAACAGGAGTGTGCGCTGTGGTGTTCAAAATTTTCTTCTAGAAACGCAGCGACTCCCATGCTAATTTTAGTTATACTTTATTTTTATATTTATTATTATTGTTTTTCTATTTATTTTTATTTTTCTGATTTTCAAAAAATTATTTCGTTATTTTTGTTCTCTCTCTTTCAGTCAGTGCAAAATTGAACCATTACATGCATTGCATTCAAATTTGCACAAAAAGCCATCGTCCCATCTTCGATCTCCCAGCTAACTGGTCCCCTGTCGTTGCGTCGTCCAATCTGTCAGCCTATACCCTATTGCTACTCCTTTTTCTCTATAAATGCTCGTCTTTCCAGCAGTTCACCACCTGTGTCTTCGCCAGTCCCCCGTAATGGGTATGTGCCGTTTTATTTGAGGCCAACCAACCAACCATATAACGGCAACGTTACGTGAGCACAGAACGTCTGCTGTATCTGTCTCCCCAGATCTACGGACAGTCGGGAAAGTGAGCTGTGTCTCGCCTTCCGAAGTTGCAGTGGTGTGAGGAGAGTGTTAGTTCGAATTTTACTAAGGATGTGTGCTTGTCCCGTGTTGAGTGACGGGTGGGTCGAAAAAGCAGCGGCGTCAGGTTCGGCGAGTCGTTTAACTAGAGACATCGCGTTGATTCATCTTCCCCGCAGCACTTAGAGCGACCGATGTAAAACCTATTATTGCTGACCATATGACAAAGCCGGTGCAGTACAGTTCCTTCCGCGAGTTTCCCAACACAATAATGAAACGTGATCTAAAACCGCACGTTTGCGCAGCGGCAAAAGTTCAAACGTCATGCACGCACCGGCAGCAACTGTTCCTGTGATTGCCAGCACAATGATACATTCTCCCGGATTTATTACATCTGATCTGGGTTTTTGTTCCTAGAATGCGCGTTCTGATCTGTAGTGTGCAGCTGTGAGCCTCGGATGTCTCGCTGACTGCGCACTTAAAATTTAAAACGCATGCACTGTGCTGTCAGGCGACACGCCGCTTTTATTGCTCCCCGTGTTGATTTGTATCAACGGTTCTTACTGCGTGCTTTCCTGTTACAAACGAACCGGCTTGGCGGGGTCGGTGCCACTGGTGGCTTGCAGGCGCATGTATGTACCATCAGCGTCTACTGAAACGAGATCTGAAGCGTGAACTCGAAAACACAACGAATGTTACCTGCTGGAGAGGAAATACACGCGGGGTCCATTAACAGAGCACTGCTTGCGGCTCCGACGTGAAGGTCAACGGTGCCAGCACCCAGTCTCCTTCCTTTAAATGTCTCGTTCTGCTGTGCCTCGCAGATGGCCTGTGGCGATGAGGTGCGCTGAGGAGGAGCGGAGCCTGCGGTGGTGCCCATCCGGCCGATGCCGAGCTCGTCGAGTTCGCTGGCCCTGCCGCTGCTGCAGCCGGCCGCCGACGAAGAGGCCGCCGAGCACGATGACGCCACGGCCGCCACGGCGCGCAAGCAGCTCTGCCTGCGGGCCGGCGACCAGACCGAGAGCGGCGACGCCGGAGGCGACGAGGACGCGGGCTCCTCGCACTCGTGGCAGGTGTACAAGGGGCTGGCCTTCTCCTCGCTCTCAAGCTTCTTCTTCTCCATCTGCACCGTCATCGTCAAGAAGCTCAAGTGCGTGCGTAGCCGCGAACGGGAGTTTCTGCTGGGTATCTCGCTACGTTGGCCCCAGTCTAAATGCCGTATCAACGCCATTTTGGGGGACAGGATGGCGCTAAGTTGCTAGGCACTCTAGCCACTTGCTAGCCACGTGTCTTTGCTAAGGGCCGGGGCAGCGGATGAGGGAAGAGCCATAGTTGGGTTCTAGCATTAGTGGCTGTTGAGGAAAGGAACTGACGCAGCAACTGTCTCGCTTCTCGGCGGACACCTTAACAAGGCTGTGAGAAAAGGGAGGAAGGTGGGAGTGAAAGAAGAAAGAGAAAAAAAGAGCACAATTGGGCAGACAATGGAAGGGAAATGAGGGGCTCGTTATGACATGCGTACGAAGGAAGCCAGCAGTCATCGAAACCAAGGAGCATAGGGTGGAGATATTCCCTGTGCTCCTTGGCTTCGGTGACTGTTGGTTTCCTTCGAATATGGGACGATTAGGAGAACTCTAAGCACGAATTAGCCTGTATGGGAGTTAAAAGGGAGTCAGGTGTCCTCTAGCGCACTCCCCTTTTAGGGGCAGGCTGTGCTGCCGATGTACGGGGGTAGATCTCGATAAATAAGTACCTGATTTTTTTTTTTTTTTCACTTAAGATGTTCCGCAATTTTCAAAAATAGGCTTTATTATTAAAAGAGCACTTTTTTCAGCATAGCATTGTCAGCGGTGTAGAGCAGCAGAATACAGTTAAAACGTGCGAACTAATAGACTGGTTAAGTCTCCTTATTTATTGAGAGCTGTGTAGCCCACCGTAAATAATAGCTGTATCAGTTTCTAAAATTCCGGAAACGCATTTACCCTCGGCTCTGTGGCCCAACAAATTTTGGTTATTTCGGCGAGTTACGTGCACTGGAGGGGTTCCTTTGCCTGCAAACTTTTCGAAAGCGCATTTATTTTGGCGCAATGTTGGCAAAACTTGTTTAGCCACAGCGCTGAGGGTAAATGCGTTTTCGAAATTCTATAAACTGACATGGATTACGCCTACGTTGGGCTACACGGCTCTCAATAAATATGGAGAATAACCGACATACGTAGTTAATAAAGTAACTACTCAATACCAGTCAACCAGACTGTGAGTTGGTACTTCTTAGCCATGTTCTGATGCGCTACACCACTGAAAGTTTTCTTCAAATTCAAAAAACCTATCTTTAGTAGTTGCAGAACAAAGTGAGCCACCTTTATACGGACTGCTTGCTCTTGGCAACGGAGACATGTTCCCACCGCAAAGCATAACGTGATGCAGTTGGCAATGGGAGGAGGCTTTTAAACGTGGCACTGGAATTTTTGAGGTTGGCAAGTAGGGATTAAAACTTCAGTTGAAATCTCCGTAACTGCTTGAATTTCGCATGATGTGAAAAGGGAATGTGTTTCCGCTATTAAACGTAAGTATTCCGTATTTTTAGTGGTGGAAATCTACCCCAGGTCTTGGGCATAATACCCTGCCCCTAAAACGGAGTGCGGTAGAGAACGCCTTACTTGCCTTTTACTCCAGTATGCATGCTAATTCGTGTTTAGAATGAAGGGTGAACTGGAATAGGGGTGTCCCCGTTGCTTCCATGCATGCGTTTGCGTGGTCAGCATCATGCCTCGTCTGTATTTCAATCAGTGTTTCAGAGTGACATATAGGCACAAGCGAAATTCTCTTACGCCAGCCCACAGCTTACGAATTAAACCGTGGAACGTAGTTGATTCGTGGCACTCGAATCGTTTCGGCCCACCAGCGCCAGACTTTCTTTTGATCTCCGCCATGAACAATTCTGCTGGTGCAGCTACATCCCCGCAGCCGAGCTGGCGGTGGTGCGCTTCCTGGGCATCCTGGTGTTCACTGCGCCCCTGGTGGTGGTCAGCCGCGAGCCCCCGCTGGGCACCAAGGGCGTGCGGCGGCTGCTGATCCTCCGCGGCCTGCTGGGCGCCACCAGCCTGTTCCTGCGCTTCTACGCCATCCACTACATGCCCATCGCCGACGCGTCGGTCATCATCTTCAGCGTGCCCGTGTTCGTGTCCGCCCTCGCCAAGCTGTTCCTCAAGGAGCCGTGCGGCTTCTTCCACGTGGCCGCCGTGCTCGTCACCCTGGTCGGCCTGGCGCTCATCACCAAGCTGCCGCTGCTGTTCGGCGGCGGGGGGCCCGTGCAGGCGCGCGGAGTGGTGGCCGCGCTCTCCTCCACCGTGTTCGGCGCCAGCGTGTACATCGTGGTGCGCAAGGTCAAGGGCGTCCACCACTCGGTCATCATGTTCAACTTCGGCTGGGTGGCCATCCTGGAGACGGCCACCATCGCGCTGCTCACCACGCGCCTCGAGCTGCCCCGCTGCGGCTTCGACCGCTGGCTGCTCGTGGTGCTGGGCGCCTTCAGCTTCGGCGGCCAGCTGCTGCTGACGCGAGCCCTGCAGCTGGAGCAGGCGGGGCCCGTGTCCGTGGTCCGCTCAGCGGCCGACATCGTGTTCGTGTTCGTTTGGCAGGTGGCCTTCTTCGGCGAGGTGCCCGACCGGTACACCGTGTCGGGCGCAGTGCTCGTCACCGCCTGCGTGCTCCTCACCGGCCTGCGCAAGTGGGCCCTCACGCTGCCGGAGAGCTCAGCCACACGCGCCGGGCTCGCCTGGCTCATCTCGTGACACCGCAAAGAGCCTGCCTACTCGCGAGTCGGAACGCACGACACGTCTGCTTCCCCTCAGCCATGCACGGGTGGCCTCGGTCGGCGCATTCTCCAAAGTAAACTCGCAGTCTCGCTGTGCCTATCACCCGCACCTGAAGGACTGACGCACTGGAAGCTCTGCTTGTGCGAGAGCCGTGCAGGATTCGAGCAGGTTTATATCTTAGGCAGGAAGAGCATCCCCGAGATCGCGTTTATGTTCACCGACTGACAGATGCTGACGAGCCGAGCTGGCCCTTGCCTGCGCGACAGGTGGGGTATTTTATGTTCCCGTCGTTTCGGCGATGATTTGGGCTAAAACCGAAACCTAGTTTCTGCCGCCGCGTAAAAGGCGATGTGCACTCACTGCTTAGGCAATGCAGCTTTGACTTCTGGAACGACTCATGAAGCGGTGCGGGCAGTCTGAAAGGCCTAGGAAGAGGTGATGTGTCTAACGCACGGTACTCGACGCGTCGTGAAGAGCTGGGATCAGCCTCTCGCGCGCCAGTCTCCAAAGTGCTTCCCCTTTATAGGTAGCTGCGAACGCATTTGCATCTTAACTTCCTGACCGTCGTTCGCTGGCTTAGCTTGCAGCTGCGTTGCCACGGCGGTGCAACGCGTTCCTCGTGATAGACGAAGTGTGCTGGACTCAGCCCCCGACGGATGTTGGCCTGCGTAGGTGCTCTCCACAGGGCTCAGACGCGCACGTTGACGGGACGGGTACGAGCTTTGTCGCTTCAGGAGGAAATTAACTCGCGACACTTGCTTCCGTGCGCGGAGGGGTCTAGGAGCCTGGCCGGCGTTCCTGTAGGGTTTGTGAAGGTGGACGCTTTGCATCCTGTGGTCAGCGCCTCACATATCTCATATCGTGCTTGTACGTTCCGTACGGATCTAGCTGTGATAATAATTTTGAGATTTTGCCCGTGTCTACAGATGAGAACAAAATAAAGACAGGTTGATGTTTGTTATGGATGATGTGGTGTCACCTTTTCTCGTGGCAGTCACGATGTGATGCCACACGACGATTAGCAGGTGGAAGCAAAAAGGTAAGGATCTTGGCTCGCCTGTCGCTGAACTGGGCGGCTTTTGCGTTGCGACGGCTGCTCCCGTGCTAGTTTTAGTACAGAAGGAAATATCGGGGGGGGGGGGGGGGGGGGATTACGCGTCCTTTGGCTCTCTGCTTGCGTCACTGATGGGGGGTTAAATGTTAAGCTTCGCCTGTAAGAATGGAACACGACAGTCTTGCGACGCTGCCAGGGAGTCTGGGAGGGGGGGTATGTGGTTCTGCTTGCTTGATTAGGCCTCTGCTTTTCTTGTAACAGGATCCATGAAGTCGGTGGGTGCGAAATTCGGCAAGCGTGTTCGCCTTCGTATCTTGGCCAAACCCAAGTTGACCCACCCTGAATAAGCAGAAAATACGGCGCGGCCTCTTGTTTGGTCCTCGCGACATGTGTGATACTTTTTACCGCCATAGCGTTAAAAGTCCCGCTACGCAGCAAATCCGGCGTCGGCGTTGTTAGCGAGAAATCACGGGCATGGCTCTGACAGGTGGTCCCCAGAGGAGGCAGGGGCACCTAGGTCACGTGACCTTGTGGCGTCATCCCCTCCGTGGCAGGGGGGAGGCTTTTCTTTTCAAGACCTGGGGCAGATTTCCATCACCAAAAATACAGAATACTTACGGTTGACAACGAGCACAAATTTTCTCTTCAAAGCATGCGAAGTTCTAGCAATTACGAAAATTTTAAACGAGGTTTCGACCCCTTCTGCTTGCTAACCCCAAAACCTCTGGTGTTGTGCGTTCAAAAGCCTCCTCCCATTGCTGACTGTATCAAGTTACTATGCCTTGTAGTGGGTACACACCTCCGTTGCCAACAGTAAGCATTCCGTATATTTAGTGATCGAAATCTACTCCGTCGCGCGGGCTGCATACCCTGTCCCTAGAAGGCAGTGTGCTAGAGGACAGCGTATACTCGTTTTCTACTCCCATATAGGCTTACCCTAGTCTGGAGTATACGCTGCAGTATACGCTGAAACAAAATTTTAGTTGACAGTCGTTTCGTTCCGTGCGCAGGGCTTCGGGGAAGTCTGGACAGGCATACACATATTGCAGCAACAAGTTGGTTTGATCTGTCTTCGTTTATGGGGTTTAACGTGATGGCTCCAGATAATTTCGACCACCTGGGGTTCTCTAACTTGCACTGACATCGCACAGCACACGGGCCCCTAGCATTTCGCCACCATCGAAATGCTACCGCCGCGACCGGAATCGGACCCACATCTTCCGGGTCAGCAGCCGAGCGCCATAACCGCTCAGTAAATAATGTAAATAATTTATTATTCAATGGCTTTCTCTCATGTTTCAGTTTTTGTTACCATTTCAATTTCATTTTTTATTCTTCAGTCAGTCAAAATCAAAGCAAACATCATTGGTACAAGCATCTGTCTCCCGAGCTCCCCGGTGCTATACATACATACATACATACGTACAGTCTTTGTCAAAAGTAACCAGGCTGCATGGTTTGCTTCTAGCTTGTATAGTGGAGGCCTTGTGGCTTTCCTAAAGATCACAAGGTGTTGGAAGGTAAGAAGACCCGCAGTCCTTACCTTTAATGACCATTTCAGCTTCAGGGAAGCTGTAAGGGCGCCATTGTACGAGCTAGAAGCAAACCATGCGGCCTGGTTACTTTTGACAAAGATTGTACATACATACATAAGCACATACATACATACATACATACATACATACATACATACATACATACATACATACATACATACATACATACATACATACATAGTGGTTATTGTGCTCGGCTGCTGACCCGAAAGACGCGGGTTCGATCCCGGCCGCGGCGGTGGAATTTCTTTGGAGGAGAAATTCTAGAGGCCTGTGTACTGTGCGTTGTCAGTGCACGTTAAAGAACCCCAGGTGGTCGACATTTCCGGAGCCCTCTACTACGGCGTCTCTCATAGCCTTAGTCGCTTTGGGAGGTTAAAACCCCATAAACCAAACATACATACATACATACATACATACATACATACATACATACATACATACATACATACATACATACATACATACATACATACATACATACATACACACGCACACACACATACATACGCACATACATACATACATACATACATACATACATACATACATACATACATACATACATACATACATACATACATTACTGTGCATCTTTATGTGAAGACTTCTACAAAATTTTCCGCCTCAACCGCTCGATCGTTTGCGGTAAAACTGCACACACAGCTTGTCTTGCCTTGCAGAAAGTTTGACAACCGTACTCACTTGGTTTAGCCGCGCATGATGCAAACCCGCAATCATTTGCGCCGCGATTGATGAACTGAATGCCGCCAGCGCCGCGCTGGCTCCAAAGGGCGGCGCTGGCGTCATCAGTGATTTCCGACTGACGACTTCGAGAGCGACGCGACTACGCAAAATAGATAAGTACTTTCTTTTAATATTTTTAAAGTAGGGTGTGTTTAGTTTTTCATTTCATTTATTTTCTCCTTAAGGGCCCGAAGGCATTACATAAGGGGGAGGCATGATGTACATGATGTACATTTCTTGAACGTGGAAAAAGGTGAAGAGAAAGATATAATATACAACGAAGGCAAGCACAAACAAAAGCAAGAAAAAAAGACAGTAAAAAATGCAGAAATACATATAAGTGAAGTAACAGCAAACAAGCAAGCGCAAGAGAAACAAAATTGCACTATGGCGCAGAAATGCAACTAAACTAAGTAAGAAAAGAATACAAAGGGGACAGTCTATTCAGGATGGCTGAAGTTTTAGCTTATTACGCAATTGCTTTCTGTCTCTGCATTCGGCTATGTTTTCGGGTAAGGAATTCCATAGGACTATTGCATGAGGAAAAAATGAGCTACTCATTGCAAGGGTGCGGGTGGAAATTCGTGCTGGCTTAAACGGGAAGATCTTCTTAGTGGTGTTGTTAGCAGCTCATGCCTGGACCATGGGTGATAATAGAATGTGCGAAGAAGGCACAAACGAGATATGATGCGGCGTGATGCGAGGGACGGCAAGTCGAGGTATCTTTTCATTGAGGTGACGCTGGAATGTCTTGAATAGTTCGAGGTGATAAATCGTGCTGCGCGGTTTTGAATGGCTTCGAGGTTTGCGGCGAGGTATGATTGTGACGGGTTCCAGATGGCTGATGTGTATTCAAGCTTTGGTCTGACGAACGTGAGATGTGCTAGTTTTTTAATGTCTGAGGATGAGTCGGAGAGACTACGCTGCATGTAGCCGAGAACGCGTGAGGCTTCGGAGCAAATGGTTGCAATATGTGCAACCCATGATAGCAATGGTGTCATGTGCTGGCCAAGATATTTGTATGATGATGTGTAGGCAACGGGGGTAGAGTTGAGGTAGTAGGTAGTCTTAATCTGGTTGCGAAGGCGGGAAAATGTCATGACTTTACATTTGGTCGTGTTTAAAGGCATGAGCCATGTTTCACGCCAAAGTGAGATAGCGTTTAGGTCTTGTTGGAGGGTGCACGTGTCGTCTTGGTGAGTTATGGCGCGGTATACGATACAATCATCGGCGAACAATTTCAGTTTAGATTTGATGTTGGAGGGCAGATCATTGATGTAAATTAGGAACAGTAATGGGGACAACACGGCGCCCTGAGGGACACCGGATGTCACGCTCGAGAGTGGAGATGTGTAATTGTTAGCGCATGTGAACTGAACACGTCCTTTCAAGTAGTGTTCTAACCATGATAACAGTTTTTGTGTTAAACCAAGGCCGGACAACTTTAGCAACAAGTGATTATGAGAGACACGATCAAACGCCTTCGAAAAATCTAGAAAGATGGAATCAATCTGGTAATGGTCGTCCATTACCAGGCTGTTGTGGGAAGTGCAGGATAAAGAATATAATTTAGGTCAGTGACCTATATTCGGCCGGGTCTATTCTGGCCGCCAGCTATAGTTTTTCAGTGCTTATTTGTGAGTTAACTTTTTAGAAAGATAGTTATTACTTTCTAAGTGATCGATCGGCATTTGCGGTAGGAAGAATTTTATTTTATTTGTACACGTGTCTTCAAATGTTTTCTTTTTTTTTTTTTTGAGCCCGTAGATATCTTAGCATTTGGTGGTAGCAATAATCGAGTGCTGCTAAGATGGTTAAGCTACTGAAGGTTAAATGTAAGAAGTGTGAGGCGTCGGTGAATTTAAAAGAAACGCGATTCGAATCGGTGGAGGAGGCCGAAGGCGCAGATTTTATGTGCAAATGCTGCGTATTAGGTGCACGCCTGGACTGGGCTGAACAGGCGAACAGCAAACTAGTGCTACGTATGGATGCTCTAGAAAGAGAGTTACAGGTAGAGAGGGCAGAGAAGCGCAAACTTCAAGAGCAGCTTGGTCAGTTGGAGTCAAAAATGGCTGACACCGGCATTGGAAGCCACATTGGCGGACATTTCAGCGCCAGCCACGTGGATGGGGCTTGCACTGGCATGGACAGCGATGCGCAAGTAAGTCAGACATGTTCAGACAGGAACAGCTACGCACAGCTGGCAGCTAGGAAGTCTAGAGGCGATGGAGAGAAGGGGGGGAACAAGCTAAACACAAGGAATGAGGTCACGGTCACAGATAAGAGGCAGCAATATCCGGAAGTTAGGAGAGAGGAGCAGAGTACGCTAGTGCTTATCGCTGGTGACTCAAACATGAGGGGCTGCAAAAGAGTTATACTGGAGCGCGTAAAGGGTGATAGGCGGGTAGCAGTCGGGGTATTCCCAGGGCGGACAATGGACGAGGTACTGAGAGAGACAAAAAGTGAACTTTCCAAGAATGTTGCAAGGCGTAACTTGGTAGTGGTAGCGGCGGGGCTAAATGATGTCCTGAATGGTGACGCCGCACAAGTAGTGAAAAGATTAGCTGAGGGAGTTGACGGTATAAGGGCGATAGCACAGCAAGCGCAGATCGTGGTGTGCACAGTGCCGGAGGTACAAAAGGAAGGAATGGAGAGGTTGATAACGACGCTGTGAATCTTAATCGAGAGATAAGGACGCTAAGCCTCGTGAAAGGCTTTGAGGTGGTAGACGTAGACAAGGAAGTGCACAGAGCAGGCTTGGGCAGAAGCTTTAGACGAGATGGCATCCATCTCAGTGGAAGGGTAGGAGAAGAGATAGGCTGGCGCCTGGGAGGCCGAGCGGTAGCTTTTTTAGGGGGTCCGCGGTGGCTCAGGGCGTAGAGGTAGGTAGAAGCGAAGTAGTAAATGTAACAATGGCGGCTGAGCGCAACAAAATGGCTACTAGGAGGCCCAGAAAGAAAACTACGAAAAAGAAATTTAACGCCAGGATCAGTTACATAAACATGCAAGGGGGTAGAAAGAGAGCGAAATGGCTAGAAACAGAACAGCAGTTAAAGGACGAAGAAGTAGGTGTGTATGTTCTATGCGAGACACATCTGAGGGATCTAGAAGATCCACCTTTAATCGATGGCTATGTCTGGGAAGGGTGCAACAGAACGACAACGGAGAAGAAGGGGGGAGTAGTAGGCATGCTGATACATCAAGGAACAAATCGGCAAAGAATAAAATCAACTTGCAGAGAACATGTCTGGGTATGAGGTATAATTGCTGGTGAAAGGACATAGCTAGCGGTAGTTTATTTAGAGACCGGGGACAAATGCCGGCAAGAAAATAAGGATCTAGTTAAGTGCCTCAATGACGATATAAAGCAGTTTGGAGACGGTGCCGATATTATTCTGCTTGGAGACATGAATGACCACATCGAGGATATGGATGGAAACACAGATTGTAACGGGAAGTTAATGCTAGGCTTCTGTGAGCGGCACAACCTAGCTATTGTCAACAGAGAAACTAAATGTGAGGGAAAAATTATGTGGGAATCCTGTAACAGGCAGACAACCATTGACTACTGTCTAATGTCGCAGGGCATCTATAGCAAGCTGGCAATAATGTAAATATACGAAGAGGGGAAGTACAGCCTAGGAAGTGATCATAAACGTATTAGTCTACAGTTGGGAGTCAAAAGAGAAATGCAGTGAAGTCAAAAAGACAACGCAAAATTAAGCGACGAACAAATAGCGCTAATAGCAGCCGACATAGAGGAAGAAATCGAGAAACGCCCCATGGAAAAGTGGGATTACAATCAGTTAGAACTACCCATCACCACAAAAATGAAACAAGTGAAAGGAGTAAACCGCTGGAGAGGAAAGAGGAAGCCACGAAGCTGGTGGAATATGGAAATTAAGGAGGCCATCGAACAACGATGGGCGGCTTCAAGGGAACACAGAGAAGCAAAGAGGGCGCAGTTATCTGAAGAGGAAATAGGCGAAAAATAGGAATCTTATCGACAAAAGAAACAGAAAGTTCAGGTCCTCGTCCAGGCTAAAATAAAGCAGTCCTCTGATCAATGGCTGGCTGAAGTTCGCGATGCAAATAAAGGGGGGCCAAGAAAATTCTGGAACCATATAAGCTGGTTAGGAAAAACAAATCAAAGAAAGCAGGAACAGATTAAAGATTCTGAGGGAAAATGTTTAGAGGGAGACGACGCTGTGAGCTACATTACGTCAGTTATAGCTGCGTCATTTAGCGACGGCAATATGGTAATCTCCTCAAGGGAGGGAGCAACACAGGACAGCACAGTAGAGAACATCTTAGAACTGACTAGTCTTAACTGGGAAAAGGCAGAAGCGAATATTCCTGAAACCACATCCGCAGGGACAGACGAAATTCCAATTAAGCTGATTAATGCACTTGGCCCAAGAAGCAAGGAAACGCTGGTAAAAGCATTGGAGACAGTCATAACAAATAAGGAAATTCCGCACAGCTGGAGACAGAGTAAAATGAATTTGATTTATAAAGGGGAAGGAGACAGGATGAACATAAATCCTTCCGTCCGATTACGATAATATCTGTTATATACAGGCTGGCGATGCAGGCGGTGAAATTAAGAATGCAGTCGTGGGTAGAAGGTAATAGGATGCTCGGAGAACTTCAGAATGGGTTCAGAAGGGGTAGGCGATTAGATGATAGCCTGTTCGTGCTTACCCAATGCATAGAAATAGCTAAGGCGGAAAACAGACCTCTGTATTTAGCCTTTCTGGACATAAGCGGTGCATACGATAACGTGAACAGGGAACTCCTGTGGAACATATTAAAAGGTGTAGGTATCGGTCATGGGGTAATTGATTTCCTACAGGAAATCTATCGAGATAATAAAGTTGGAATTACATGGGAAGGAATAAAAAGTGCCACAACTGTGGGGGTACACAAAGGACTAAGGCAAGGTTGCCCTCTATCACCGCTGCTGTTCATGCTTTATGTGATAAATATGGAAAGAAGGTTACAAGAAAGTAATCTAGGTTATAATTTGTCGTACAGATTAGACGGAAATGTAGTTGAGCAGCGGCTCCCGGGTTTAATGTATGCGGACGATATTGTACTGTTAGCAGATAGCCAGGAAGATTTACAAACTTTGGTTAATTGCTGTGGAGACGAAGTAGACGCTCTAGGTTTCAGTTTTAGCGCAACTAAGTCAGGTGTGATGATTTTCAACGATACAACTGATCAGGTGCTTACAATACAAGGCCATGAAATACCCAAAGTGGCCGAATACAAATACCTCGTGATATGGCTGAACGAAGGGCAGATATACACGGAAAAGCATCTCTTAGGGCAAAAGGACGAAGATACGCCGGGATAATGAAACATAGGGCATTATGGGGTACAACAAATATGAAGTAATGAGAGGTATTTGGAAAGGAATAGTGGGTCCGTCCGTCCGTCCGTCCGTCCGTCCGTCCGTCCGTCCGTCCGTCCATCCGTCCATCCGTCCGTCCGTCCGTCCGTCCGTCCGTCCGTCCGTCCGTCCGTCCGTCCGTCCGTCCATCCATCCATCCATCCATCCATCCATCCATCCATCCATCCATCCATCCATTTCAAAGAACCCGCGCACAATAGCTCTATGCCGCGCACTAACGAACGCTCGTCTCAGCGCCTTTCACGTCGGGGCGCTTTCCTCTGGAGACAACAGATGGCGCCACGCCACCGCCAATCTTCGCAGCGCGTCAGGAACTGGAAAGTACTGCTTGGTTGAAGTGGATGCAAGAAAAATCTACGCTCGAGGTACCGCCAAAACAAGACAGGTGTCAGTGCTGAACACCTTTCTGAAAAAGGTGTTGGTATCATGGTCGACGCCGCCAACGTTGGGCGCCGCTACGCATGGAGGAAGGAAAGAACTTCCTCCATGCCGCTACGTTTCCTCCATGGACGTCAAAACATGCGGGATGTGCGAGAGCGCCGCTGAAAACGAACACCTGGTGACCTGGTGCTCGTGTGCGAGAAGCCCTCCCCCGTCTAGGGCACCTCGATACAGCATCACCTTGCCGAAGGCGCTTGGCTTCGGCTCAAGATGCGCTTTACCAATGCCGTACGTGGCTCGAGACTACCACCAAGTGACGGCTGACTCTGTGGTGGGGTGGGGTGCAAGGACAGCTTGAGCCCAAAAAGTAACCTCCCCTTGAGCTGCCGAGCAGCAACTGTGAGCACGCTGGAACGAACACTTTCATCGAACACGTGATCATATCTTATGTAAGACGTGTGCTGCTTATACCGACAGTGCTACAGTGCTGCGCCCAACGTTTTTAGATCCCTTTCAGTTTGAAAGCTGCGGTGCGCGGATTGTCGCCTTTCCGTTTCTTTCCGTGCTGTGGCGCTCGCCACGCTGTTTGCCCGACCAGCGTGACCCTTCGCGTCTACGCCATGGTCACCGCCGCCTGATTTGGAGCAGCCAGCAGATATCAGCATGGAAGATATCAGCTGTCCTGTGCCAGTTGTTGGCAGTGACGCTTATCTTACAGTATAAAAAAACTTCAAGCAAGGGTGCTTAAAGCATCCCACCAAAAAGATGCTAGAGTTCACCAACATTGTAAACAAAGCAATCCCGAAGGGACGTTTTTTGGGAGCTGCTAGACGAGCTTGAATTGCAAAACAAATTGCTAATGGTTAGGCGGGGAAATTTTTAAAAGTCTTCACGATAAAGATGGTCTATATATCAGACGCTAAGTACATTTACAAATAGCATATTTACACGTAATTAGACATATCACACTACAGCTTTTATTTCTGCACAAAATGCTAACATGTAACCTTAGCATTCTACTGTTTCGAAACCGAAACCTATCCGAAAACATTTGACCCTCAAGGTGACGTTAGCAGTCGCAAGGTGAGCGGCATCATCAAACATGGCTGGCGAAGGCAGCTTGTTCTTGGACGCTACTCGAGAAAATTCGGTTCCATGCAAAAATGATACGCCGGCGCCAACCTACAACTGGAAAGATATTACGAAAGAATTCCGGGAGGCCACGAGGGAGCTCGAACTGGGTGAACTCGTGCACGACGAAATGTTCACTCTGTTCGAAGCGATGTCTGCTATCGAGATGATGGACCCGAAAATGGATGCTGGAATGATGTGCAACTTCGGCAACAAGAAAGTCATGAATTTCGACCAGGCCGTGGCTGCAGGTGCACTCAAGATAGCCGACCTGACCTCGGCCGAGCACATCGGCATAATAGACTCCACGCTGGCGTGCCTTGTAACGTGGTTGGAGGGGCACTCGCTTGCGCAGACCGTGTTCACTAACTTATACTTGCACAAACCGCACCAGGTTGAGGACAAGGTGATGAAGGCCTTCTCCATCTGCGTTCTCAAGATGGTTGACATGATTAAAAACTTTGTCACCAAGGCAGCCGTGTTCGAGGAAGAGGACTTCCAGCCTGTCGTGTACGGTTTCAAGCTAGCGTGGGACGTTACCGAGGTTCGGGCCGCAGGGATGATGAAAGAGATCGAAGACGAGCTTTCCAAGAAGGTTAAAGCGACCAGGGCGAAGCCCGGTGAAGAGCTTGACGTAGCGCAGTTGGCGTGCCACGAAGAGGCAGTGGCGGTCTACTCGAGGGTGAAGTTCTGCCGCTTCTTCCAGCAGGCACTGATCGCCTTCAACAAGAAGGGTAGCGATGGCGTCGACGAAGTGGAGCGCCTCCTACAGCAGTGCCTCGAAGTGCTGCCCGTTCTGCGGCGCACCATCGCACTGGGCGTGCAACCTGACCCGAACGCCGAGGGTACCAACCGCGCCGACTACCCGACAGTGATGGGCTTCGAGCCACTGGTGAACCAACGGCTGCTTCCGCCAACCTTCCCGCGTTACACGAAGATCAAGCCGCGCGAGGATACCATGGACTACCTGGAGGCACTTATTGCTAGGCTGAGGCACGTGTGCCGCATCGTCGACTGCACTTCGTTTCACTCGGCCATCGATTTCCTCGGCGAATTCAGCAAGACCTGGCCTTGCGTCTTGTCGAGGTATACTTGGCACACCTTTTTTTGTCACAATCCTCTTTATTTGCTTAACGTGTTTGGAGTACATTAGTGCTGTCGCTAGTCTACAAAGCCTTGCAAAAAGCAGCCATTCATGGTGACTAGTTCCACGAGGCATCAGCAGTTATGGGCTACACATACGCTCAGAAGTGCATTCATTGATTAAGGCTTTTGTGCGTGTGCACCAGCACTGAGGCGGTAGCAGTTCCTGTGCAAGGTGTTGTATTTCTGTCCAATGCTGTACATCCCTTCTTAGTTTGCTGTTTCTTTTGTTCTGGTGGTGTGATGTCATTAGTAAATGTCTCTGTGCAGGTCTGTGGTCCAGCTGCTATACTTACCCGGCCCGGGCAAGGTCCTGGGCAACCTTAGTATGGTGGACGTTCTCAAAGACTCGGTTCGCTCCTTTATCCGGCCACCCGTGCTCTCACAGCGAGGCAACAATGCCCTCGGCAATCATCCCCATGCCCGTGAGCTTGTCGATGCTTTTCTTGCCCACTGTGTGCGGCCCTTCACTTCCATGGTGCACATTAGTGGCCACAACAGGGCGCGCCAGAGAGACAAGCTGACGCACCTTCTGGAGGAGCTTGCTGTGCTACAGGACGAAGCAGACCGGCTTGACACGGTGCTGCACAGTATAACGCTCAAGATGGAGTCATCACTGCCACACCAACCTCAACAACAGCTGGCCTGCTTCACCACATGGGTGCTGCACCATGTCTTGCGCACCATGATCCGCTACCTTCTGTCGGGCTTCGAGCTTGAGCTGTATTCTGCACATGAATATGGCTACATCTACTGGTACCTCTACGAGTTCCTCTATGGCTGGATGATTTCAGCACTCTCGCGTGCCGACGCTTTTTTGATGGAACAGGAGGCACGTGCCGAGCAGCTTCGTACAGGACGGCCCGCCAAGAAGGGCAAACGCCGAAAGAAGCCCTGCCCCCATAGTCGTGAAATCTTTGTGAGCCAGGCCTACCAGAACCTGTGTGGTGGCTACTACAAGACGTTGGCAGGGTTTACACTTGATGGAAAGCTGCGGAGACCGTGTCCAGAATTTGACAAGGAAAAGGTACCTAGCAGTGTCTGCATGCACAGCAACAAGTGCAGATTAGATAAAAAATTTACAGCAGCTTGAAACAATAATGAGTTGAAGGCCAATCTTAGCTTTGCTTTCTTTAGCTTTTATGTCGAATCAACCTCTTTTTTTTTTGTCCACTTTCTCCCTTGTCCTGCTGTAGTCTTGCCGATCATTCCCCCACTTCCAGCGAGCCTAACTATACGCAGAACTGTTACTTTTACGATACCACTTTTCGTATAGCGCTCTACCTTGTGATCACGAAGTTAGCATTTAGGAGTGCAACCAATGTTGTTACATTGTCATCAATTATGTCATATTGGATCAGTCAACAGGTGTGTTCTCACTGCCATCTTGAGCGGCAGTGGTGTTGATTGAGTAGGGTTGTACCCTCACCTAACCTCACTAATGCTTGATGAGAGAAGTGCTATCGCAAGTAACGGCATGTTGTGGTTGTGGACGAGGTGTCACTCCTGGCTGCACAAATAAAAGAGAGTGGAGAAAAATTCAAGTTAAATGAGTGCGATACAAACACCAAATTTTGGTTGTACATTCTTTCTTTGTGATAATGCACAAGGCATTCGCATGCATGAATTGACGCATGGTTTGGTTTTGGTTTTAAGGGGTCTAATGTCCCAAAGCAGCTCAGGCTATGAGGGATGCCGTAGTGGAGGGCTCCGGAAATTTCGACTTCCTGGATTTTTTTAACGTGCTCTGACAACACACAGTACATGGGCCTCTAGAATTTCGCCTCCATCGAAATTCGACCGCCGGTTGCGACAGTCGAATTTTGATGGAGGCGAAATTCTAGAGGCCTGTGTGATATTAAAGTTCAGTGTACATGAGAATTGTGGCTTCTTCTTGCGTTGTCATTCCATCTCATTAAGCAGACTTGCTTAATTAAGCGTTGTAGGGAATTGAACTGACAAAACAATGATTATATTGCATTTTTTTATGCCTCATGTGACCTATATTGAACTTTGACGTCACAGGCATCATTTGGCTGTAGAAACTTAAGCAGCATGTGACAAGTAATTAAATTATAAATTATCAGTTAGGCAAGTACCAAGTGGCAGTCCATGTATGCTAATATATTGCGCATCATTATGAAGAAGAAGGCACACAACACAAAAATTTGTGTCTGTGCTTCTTTTCAACAGAACAACTAAAACTCACTCTCGTACCTTTAATTTCTCTGCATCTTTTGCATGTTCAGTGAAACATTGGAGCATCACTTGTAGAACACGTTGCAAGGTTCTTCTCACGAGCGACAAAGCAGTGTTTCGGGTCCCGTCTAATGCCATGAGCAAGACGTGTACTTATTACAAGAAGTGTGCCTTCCACAGGCGTTTCTTTCCTGGGCACGAATCCAGCCACGATAGTCTCATTTCAATGGAGGCTAAATGCAAAAGTTTCTCATGTGCTGTATAATCTCAGCACATGTTGAAGAACAACATATAGCCTTAATTAATCCACATCTCTTATAGCCCATGTGTTGCTTCAGGATGTTAAACCCTGCAGTTTGCATGTGTTTCGGGTGTAGCTTGTCTGCTTGGTGACCATTGAATCAAAAAAGCAATTGCCATAGAAGGACATAGCATTTCTCATGTAGTTTGGCTCTTTTCAGCTGTGGTGTCTAAATTTAATTATATTTATTTGCTCATGATTCTTTGTGAGTGTTAATGTTTGCTCTGAGAGAAATTGCTTTGTAATGGCTGTCTGCATACAATTTTCTTGTTGTGCTGCAAGATAGGTATTACAGCACAGATGTCACTTGTGTTGCAGGTGCGCTACGAGCATCGGTTTGCACCGTTCAACAGCATCTTGACACCACCCCCCGTGCAGTATGCCCAGTACAGGGAAATGACCGACCCGTACAAGTACCAGCCACCTCCCACACCAGAGGACATGTACCTTGCTGCCTGCAAGTGCTTCCAGAATGCACGCATGCTGCTGGACAATGTGCCTGACCTCAACAGTGAATTGACAAGTGTGATGAAGGTGGCCAAGACAAACTTCATTGTTGTGAAGCTGCTCCTCAGTGGCCACAAGAAGGATTCAGCCATCTTGCCAGAATTCGACTTCAGTCATCACAAGAATTTTCCCATCATCAAGATTTGAACGGCAACACGGCACACATCTTTTTCTCTCTCTCTCCCTTTTTCATTATGAACGCAGTTCAGCACTGTCGCATGTTGGAAAGGTGGCTGTGCACATAAAGGACTTGTTGGGTTATCTTTTCTTGCACATGAAATAATGCAGAATTGGCCACCTCAGTTATGCAAGTACTGCTGCATTACAGTTCCAGAATAGAATGTGCATCAAATCATCAACATTGGTGTATTCTTGCACTATGTGCTAGGACTGTATAATTTTTCAACTATTGTTGTTATTTTGCACACAGGGGCTTACATTAGGGACATATGAATCATTTTTGGTTAGCACTGTGAAGCTGGCTAGGAGCTTGATGGCATAGCTTGGTGCTAAATGTCAAGTACTAAGTGAGTAGCAGATGCGGTCATGGCACAGAAATGAAGCATTCTCAAGCCTAGTCTCAGCTGTGATGTCATTTGAAGCAGATGAGGCAACTGCAGAAACATGCTGTTTGCCAGTGGCCATATTTGCAGAACACAGTGATGCTAAAAGAAATGCTTTGCGGGAATAGTTCAGCCAGTTGTGCCCAATATTATATTGCTGGGCTGGATCAAAGGTTTTAGTGACAAATGTATGTGACTCAGATTGGTCGTGTTGAATGGCACTCACTAAATACATCACTGAGTGCCAAGATTGCTCTGTCATTTTTATACATGCTGAACATGCACATAGAACAGTGTGTGTTCGAACTGAGTTGCATGCTTTTTGAGAAATCTGAACTGCAGTAACTCTATGCATGCAGCGCATTCTATTCAGTATGGTGGCGTTATGAAAGGATACAGACAGTGTTGTTATTTTGTTATCAAGTATGAAACTGTTGTCATAAACCCTTGCTAGCTATGCTGTTTCTATTTGTAAATAATGTTTAATATACAACTTAAATAAGTCTTAGTAATGCATCATGATCGGACACAAGTCATTGTTTCAGCAGCAAGAAGGGAGAAGGGTGTAGATAAAGAAAACATTTATTATTTAAAATAAAGTTTTTTGCACTTGTGTTTCAAGTCTTTGAAAATTTTGCATACAACACATACTCACTGGTGACATGGCCAGTTTAATGGTGTAAGGGGTGCGAGAAAAGTTAAAGCATTGCGATAGTTATGCATGAATTAAATTGTAAATTGTAGTTGTGTAAAAAGTAGCCTTGGTGTCTGCACAAGGGCATAGACAATCTGCTTGCCTTTGCCTCACAAGTGCTTATGCCTGTTGTGATTAACATGCTCCTGAACAGCAAATCCTGAACAGCAAATCTGAAGTATGCACCTGCTTTTCAGTAGCAGTCAGCACTGCATTCACTCAGACAACAGCAACGAAGCTCAGTTTCAACAACACTCAACTTCAGCAATGCTTATCTTCAGCAAAGGAATAATGGCATTTTATGGACCCTGCAGGTGGGCTGCAGTACAGGCAGGTCACCTGCTTTCCTGCATCATGTAGATTGGCCAGCCTTGCCCCCTTTCCGCAGAGAAATTGAGTTCGAATGCGGGAGAGAAATGGGTGGCAGTTAGGAGAAATGCATATAGAGTAGGCATAGCTGTGCAAGGTTGGAGCAAACAAAAAAATTACTCTAAGCTATCTGGCACTTCGTCCCGAAGTGTGTACGTGGAGTTGGGGCCCTCTTGTAGCCTTTCCTCCCCATTCCTCAAATCATTTGCTGATACCCTTACTAAATTCTCCATTAAAGTGGCATTTGATGCATTCATAAATTTATTGATTTTAATTTATTTATTGAGCCTGTCAATTCATCGCCGATCAATATTATGTGGAAGAGTTGAGGGACCTCGATCCACAGGGCAGTACATAACGGATGTCGACATTATCAAAGATCAATATACCGGTTTTTATTCAGGTGATCGTCGCGCAAAGCTGTGTGCGCTGTGTGTTAGAACGTCGCGTCGGCGGCCCTCCATTCCAGCGGTGTTGATGTCGGTGTCCGGGCGGCGTTGTGGCTTTGTGATTGAACGGCGGCCAGTTGCCCGTGGAGACGCGCTCTCGGTCAGTCTGGCCGGCCGACCGTCCGCGCTCCTGTGCTCAGTCGGCCCGATCTCGCCACGCCGTCCGTTGGGGGCTCCGCACTCTCGCCGGCCGCGTTGCCGCTGCTGCGTTCGCGTAAGTCATGCTTCACTGCATGCTTTTCATTCTGGCCCTCTGCGTGGACAGTAGTGCTGCTGATTAAATGACTCGTATAGCTATATTTGTAGTGGTTGTAGTTTTTCGGTTTAACATACTCCTAAACTGCACGTGGGGTATGAAGGACATCGTTGTAGATAGAGGGCTTCGGATTAGTTTAAACCACTAGGGTTTCTTTTATTATTTTTTAGGTGCACCGTGGTCGCTCAGCACATAGGAGCGTCTTTTTCATCCGCCTCTATTGAAGTGCGGCCGCCGCGTCCGGGATTCGATCCTGCGAGCATGGGCCAGACAACTTGCCACAGCTGCTGAGCGACCGCAGTGGCGCCATTCATTGCGATTCATATGTGCACAGCCAGGAAGCACCTTATCGTACATTCTGATCTAAATAGAGGCACCGGCGCTCACATGGTTTAGGGTACAAGATTAGGGTATACTTCCGGCATGGCGCGATTTCACGTGCGATGTCGAACACGGTCGCGAAATATGTGAGGGTTTGGGAAAAGTGTCACTATCGTCGGTCCGAATGGCTTTGTACCTTTTATTAGGCATGTGATCTCTTGTATCGGCTCACGAAACTTCCAAAATGTATCGCAGATGTTTGAGTGCTTGTATGTAGTAATGAACGTAGTATGCACCTGGACGGATGAAAGAACCACTTGAAGTCCCCGTGCACGTCATCGACAACGAAATGAGAAACAGATGCCACACAGCTTGTCTTCGGGCAGCGAGCTCGAGCTTGAGCCGAACTGGAGTGTAAACACATCAACGTGTATGGGACTTCGAATCTACCAAGCACAGTAAGGACGTGATTGGCCTCTCGTAGAGGCAAAAATTGATGTTCGCACTAAATTGCGCTAGAGTAATCACGGGGTCTATTTGTAGTAGTAGTACGAAACTTTTATTGACAAGGAAGATATAAGACTCGAGGAGAAATATACAATAGGTGGTGTCTTCATTTCAAGACTCCACTGGCCTTGGCCGCCGCTTTAGCCTGCGCAACGAGTGCGCGCCGCTGACCAACCTCTGAGCTGAGCAGAGAGGTCTCCCATTGCTCCTTCGTTATGTGCTGTGGGGTCTCCCTCTTCTGAGAGAAATTTCCTACATAAGAACTGCTCTGCCCCCCCCCCCCCCTTTTTTTTTGCGATTCAAAGATGTCCATATGCGCATATCTTTGAACACTAAGTTCATTAACAGGAATTCAGGGCAGCGCCCAGCCAGTTCCGCTGAGCATAACTTCCTATCACGTTCTTTTCTGCCGCCACTCGGTCATTACCTTTTTTTTCTTGCGTCACGGATGACTTCAGCGCGCTATTCTTGAATGCTCAAAGCCATGCGCCACTTGGCGGCAGTCAAGGGAACTAGAAGCGGTTGTCCCGAGTTCCTGTTTACATTAGTGGGCACGAAACACGCATGGACAGGACCTCTTAGCAATATGGCGCTCCTGATTTTTCCCTCGGACGGAACTGCTGAAAACTTATTGGAAGACATCAAGTGCTCCTCCCTTCAGTCTCTTGAGGAGCATTTGAGTTGAACATAGACGGCGCCAGGACATTCGTGGTGGGGTGGCGCGGAAAAGCACGAGGCGAGGGGGTGGGGGCAAAATGTTGGTAGATATGATGCCTCTGGGGCGTTGCTCTTCGTAAAAAATAAAACTAATAACCAATACGCACTAGTGAGAGCTTCACATACCTGTCAGGGGGCCGGGCTGCACTATCATAGTATATGAAGCGTGCGGCAGATTTTCCTTCGCTCCGGCAAATTTTTGGAGCGGCGACCTTTCACCTCCCCTTAGCTCCGTCACTGCAGCTGAATGGAAAACTCTTCAACATCATTTATTCGTAGTTGACCGTCCGGTATAGGACGCACCTAGCCTTCCCTTCCACGCTGTTCCTTCAATAAATCATTGCTGATTTATGATACCTGCAGATCGAAAACTGCGTACGGAGTTTTCGGAACTGTTCAGGAGCGACAGAGGATGAATTTTTCTGCTGAAAGTTCCACCTTTTAAGAAATATGGCGATTTGTTGGTTCAAGGCGATCACACGCGTTCCGTCTGCTGAGTGTTCGCGGAAACTGTACTTCACTCGCCTCCATTTATCCACTTCGCGGCTGTCACGCAACGACGTGCTGCCATATTTCGCGTTAGCATTTCGCATTAAGCGAAGTGCTTAATGTTCTTCGCGAATCGCATCTAGTTCCACCCCCTCATTATAGCGCGAATTTTTTTTCGCAGCTTCGTGTCGTACAGGTAGGGTTCCTAGGGACCCTAGTACAGGTGCTGCCGGTTTTGTCCGCCATTTTGTCTTCTGATTTGCGTTCCTTGACACTTTATAACGCAAACAAATGTGCCATATGTACCCATTAAAAATTGCAGCGTGCAGTATATAGTAGATCTTCGTGCTTGCCGAATAAAATGTTGCAATGAATAGCTTTTATTGATACGCCACACAAACTCCAAGAGCAGTGGTGAACGTCCGGGCAACAGCAAAAAAGCACACCGGCTTTTGTATGTGCATGTATGTATATATTTCGCTTTTCGTTATGGGAAACCATCGAAGTGTTCCCATATTGTTTAGAATATCCGAAGATTCGATTTAACCGATTCGTCTTTACGTCGACTTGCCGTTTATATTGACTTGGCTTTCACACATTGCATATATTTACTAAATGGCATCGCTCGCATTGTGTATTTGGTAAGGCAGAAGAAATTACCTTGATTTCGGCGACTATGCCACGTGGAGCGATGCTTTTTTATAAATATGCATTGTGGGAAATCCAACTGAACATGCTTACTAATGCGTATCTTTGACGTTGCATACTTCGAACCGCATTGCCGATTAAGAAAATTTAAAAACTGGGTACACCTTCGATTTTGACGGCTTTACAAGTTAATATTGCCCCCTAAAATCCAAAATAAAAATGTTGGTTAGTTAATTTTAGTTAATTAACCGCCTATAGTTATCGAGTCCATAATGCCCGCCTTGATGTAAAATCTACCTACACGGCATTAAGGATAGTTGCCGGGCCAGTTGCCGGCATTAAGGATAGTTGCCGGGCCAAATCTACCTACACGGACCGCACCGATGCATAGCACGCAGTTATCAAAATAAAAGTCTGTAAATATTTAAAAAAAAAATCACTCCTTAATTGGCTTTCAGGGATTCTGCGTCTGAGCAGCCGTGGCCTCGAGGTATATATGGTCTTTGGAACTGATGGTCTCGAATCGCGCTGCCCTTGTTGCCCTGGCCTCGGGCTGGACTTTCTCAGGGTGGACAGTTTGGAAAAGGAGTCCGCGCCTTCAAACTCCGTCACTATGTGAGCTGTGGACGGGCGCGAAAAGGGGCCGCAAATGAGCTTCACCGCAAGACACGAATTTGATGTTCGGCGGTGGGGCAAATTACGGGTCCCGTCGAATCGCCGGTCTGTTGAAACGCCTTCCTCTAAAACGATTTTTGGCGTGGAAGCCCTACCGTTGTAGTTTCCCAAGGTAACGCGCCCCCTTTGTTTCGTGCTAGTAACAGAATGCCAGCGCTACTGAACTCTGCTTCTGCCCTCACTATATTCTTTTAGCGAAGAGCCGCACTGGCCAACCCCCGGCCTTTCTTTTTTTCTGTGGCTAAAGAAAAAAAAAAGCGTTGTGCGTATGGGAATGCACCCAATCCACCGTTCCTCCGCAAATCACTATTAATCAGCTCTGCAGGGCTGCGGCTCGACTGTGGTCAACACCGTACGTGTCCCCGCGACAGATTAATCGGGACTTGCATCAGGATCGTGACTCGGGGCCGGACTCCACCGGATCCACGTACGCAGCGGTGTTCGCAGAAGCCACGCCGGCCCTGACCTGTTTACGGGACAGGGAACGCGACCTCGGGCTCTGAGGCTGGCTGCACGTGACTTCAGAGCCATTTGTTGCCCGGAGCGACAGCATAGCTTTGGGAGACGCTGAGAAACAAGGGCGTGAAATGCGGAGAGGCCGGAGCGTTCTGTCACCTCCTCCCCCGCACCCCCTTCCGGCCTCCCCAAATTTCATTATTCTGTGCGTTTACATGACCGCGACAACGTCGGGTAGAGTTAGCCTGTTGGGATCAAATTTTCCCGTCGGGTTCGTGTAAACACTAGCGGGTCGGGCTGAGCCAGCCAGCCTCATTGCAGAGGGTAGGTTCGGCCCAGCCCAACCTCAGGTGCGCCGGTGTTCACTGTCAAGATCTAATTGTAAATATGCAGTCGTCGAGTCGGGGACACCTTGCTCAGCCCGACTCCTGAATCGACCCGCTGCTGTCGGGTAACATGTAAACGAAGCTATTGAGAAAGAATTTGCCATGCCATTAATGCGTTAGCATTAGAAGGATCTCAGGGACTCCAGAACGGAGGGGAAAGGAGGAAGTCGCCTCCCCCCGCCTTTATCACCATCTGTTTCCGCTCATGAAGATTTCTGCCACAGACTTCAATTTTAGGTTGGTTTATGGGGTTTAACGTCCCAATGCGACTAAGGCTATGAGAGACGCCGTAGTGGAGGGCTCCGGAAATTTCGACCACTTGGGGTTCTTTAACGTGCACTGACATCGCACAGTACACGGGCCTCTAGAATTTCTCCTCCAAAGAAATTCAACCGCCGCGGCCGGGATCGAACCCGCGTCTTTCAGGTCAGCAGCCGAGCACCATAACCACTGAGCCACCGCTGCGGCCTACTTCAATTTTAGGACGTTATCAATGTAAAGCACAGCGTGGCTGAGCTGGTCGGTTTTGTAGCCACCTAAACCAATCATTGCTAACAGAAGTCGCTGAATGACTGATTCTTGTCCATGAGCATATGATTTGCTGAATTGAAACAGTCAGCGCAAACTTTCTTAATGCAGTCGGTCATGTGTCGTGTGTACATCTTTATAAAGCTGCCCACTTTATTTTAAGTTTTACATGCATTAAACAAATGTATCTTTTAAGAATACAGAATGAAAAAAATATTAAAAAAGAAATAAAATTGGATAAATATATGAACAACAGTTTTTCAAATATCAACAACACAACAAACTAAACGTCCTATCCCTCAACACACACAAAAAAAGTTCCGGAGTCCGTGAAGGACCTGCGCGCGATCTTTGCAAGCGGAAATGCCGACCGCCGTCCCTCGGTAGCCAGTGGCAGCTAGGTGGCCTACCTGCAACTGTGGATGGTGGCAACCCGCCCACAGAGCTAAGTATATCACTTAGTATATCACTCTAAACAGGAAGGAGTAAAGAGGGATTAAACTTGTCCTCTAGTGTACACCCTTTAAAAAAAGAGTGCGCTAGAGGACAGCTTACTCCCTCTTTACTCCCACGTAGGTGTATTGGTGTTTAGAGTGACACTACCTCGAATGTGACAAATTTTTGTGTATGTATACCTCGGATGTAACAAATTTAGTGCGTTGGCGTCGGCGTATTTATCAAACCTAAGTGTACCATTTCAGATATTAGGAACTTCAGTGCGTCATCCTCGGATATAACGAACGTTTGGCTGCTATATGTTTGTTTTATGGGAGGTGGGGCCTCTCAAGCCACAAAACCGAAACCTTTTCTCGCCTTCCTTACCACCGTTTGTTGCACAGCGTTTTCTCGCATAAGTTTCTCGCACTTCATATGGTTGTGTGATTGTACATGTGTGGTATAATAAAAAAAAGCAAGCTAAAAATAAAGAACAAAAAGAAGACGATCCACTAAGAGTTTTTTTTTTCTCTCTTTCTTTACTTTCTTGGATTTATTTTGTCGCTTCAAGATGGAAGCACTGCGCGGTGGTAACTCTCGTGCATCAGAGTGTATGCACTTGTTTTTGCTCACTTACTGTGCACTAGCTCACCATCGCAGATTTGCCTGAAAGTAACAGATTCCACTTTTCAGATATGGGCATAGCTTCATACCGGATTACGTCTGCTGGGTGCGCAAGCGCCGGCGGAAGTATTGCATGGTCACGCTGGACTGAAGGTGCGCTCTGCACATCCCTGTGCGACCTGCGCAGCGCATTCCTGAATGGTGGTGTGGTGGTGTGACACTTTTTAAGGCGTTCAATAGCTCCTGGGCCAAGGTGACGAGGGCGCGTTGCAGGTTCAGGTCCTGGGAGGTAAGCCAGATGAGCCACGGTGGGGGTGGCGGGAAAGGGTAGGCGGAGGACTGGAAGGCTACGTGGCACTGTGTAAGGCAGTGTTCTATGTCTGCATACGTGTGTGGACAGTTTGGGCACTGAGGTGTGGAAGTGTCCCGGTGTAGATAAAGTTTGGCTGGTGTACGATATCTTATGTGAAGTCACTGTGTAGACTTTGTAACCATCATTAGCTTTGCAACTGAGCGTAGTTTTCGCTTCTTTCCTAAAAAAAAGAAGACAAGAAAGGAAAAAACCGCGACCTTTTTGTTTCCTCCATTTTCATTTCACTCTCCTCACTCAAAATTCGTTGTTCGTTTTCCCAGATTCTTCAATTTTTATTAGCCGCTTAAGATAAGCCTGAATGAATTTTTGTCCTGGTTGGATCTGCATAAAACCCTGGCCAATCCCCCACCGCGGCCCCCACCGCCTCCGAGGCCCTCATCCTCTCATACTGAGGCCTTTTCACTACTCGCCAGGCAAGGCTTTTTGGTCTGCGGCAAAACCGCGCTAGGGAGTGTCTGGCCCCAATCCTGTTCAGTTTTGCGAGCGTGTGCGCCCAAACGCCCAATGTCCACGCGACATCGGGGTAATGGTAATAGGGTAATGGTATGCAATAGGTTCCTAACGAAACTTTTAAACGAGCAAGAAGAAGTATGAGGCATTGAACAATTAATGAATTAGAGAATGAAGTGGTCGGAGTTATGGATAAACTTTACTTCAGAAAAAGAAGTTGAGGTCTTCGTGAAGTGAGGCGGTCAGGAGCTCTTGGCCCCTGACGATCTTGATGGCTCGCTCCCTGGCCCGGCGTACCTCACTAATCTCGAGCTGAGAGAGGTGGTGGTGAAAACATTTATATAATCATAGGGACAGGTGTTGGGGGTCGTGACCTGAAGGGTCACGCCCTTACAACCACTCGATGGGATGCCTTCAGGCACCTCACTGGCGGTCCCGCAGCCCGGGCGTGCTGCGTTAAGGCCGTTTGGGCCTTGAGGGTGCAGCAGCCGGACAGGGTCGCCTCGTCCCAATCCTCTCGGAGGCCCCGGATGGCCGCGTTGCTTAGCTCAGACTCGGAGTCATAAACGCTGCTTGAAGTGCTGGTGTGGCGGTGTGTTGGTGGTGTGGTGGTTGTCGTGGTGTAGCAGGTCGCAAAGCGGCGGCGCAAGGCGGCGCGGCGGTTGCAAGCCGAAGCGAGCCAGGAGCCAACTGCCTGCAGTTGGTCAGGCCATGTCAGGCCACAAGGCCGTGACGCTTTAGTGACGCGTGACGCGATTCGACGTGATGTTGGATGCAAGTTTTAAAAATGCAGAACAGTTACGAAAAGTTTGTAACGCACGGCGATCAAGTAATATCAGCTTTCAGAAGCAAGTCTAGGTACCTATGTGGGTCGAGTGCGTCAAGCCAACGGGCAAGCACGTCCAGGCGGCAGTGAGCGACGGACCGACGGTGTGAGCGGCTGTATTTTTTTGCGGCGTCTGCAAGCTTCGTGGGCACGTCCGTTTGGTGTACTGCTGTGGTGCTGCGACGGTTGTTTCTTGGTAAGAGCGCAGTTCGCTATTCTTGCTGTACTGTCTGCACGTAAATATTCCTCTGTGTCTCGCTGGGGGGCATAGCCCTAAATACGCATATTTCGAACAAGAAATAGCGCATAACTGTAGCATTCGGCGCGAGGGCCGTTTGTTTTATTTACTAAAGCTGCACACGGCGGCTTCAGAACATGTGAATTCAACTATGATATCGCCTTTGTGTGAATTTGGTTAGCTACGCGTAGCATGCGTTGTGAGAAATTGTGTATTTTGTATTTTTGTTAGTGTTCATTAGGTTTATCTCAACGCAGGGATTTGCCGATATGCAAAATTGTGGCTTTTCTATGTTCTCAGGCCATGCCACCGGGAAGTGGGGGCTACGGCAGGTACTGCTGTGTCACGTGGTGCGGCAACAATGAAAAAACTCGAAGGAAGCCAGGCACAAAATTCTTCTGTTTGCCACGAGACAGCAGGTATACATTTTAATTGCTACTTGTTTTCAACGTAAGCTGAATTTCTGTGGAGACGTCAGTCTGTGCACACATGTGTTATATTTCTTTTCATTTACTTTCAGTTCTACTCGTCGAAAGCATCCACATTCAGTTTAAAATACCGTTGTAAACTTCAAGCGTAGCCGTATTTATTTTTGACGCTGCACATCTTGCAAGTGCACCCATCACGTCTGATAGCTGAAACATCGTCTTGGGACAACTACTGCCTGCTAATAATTTCTACCGATCCAGTGCTGTTTTGGTTAAAATCACCCTTGGTGTCACCTTCTGCCATGTGTTGTGCGTAAATCTAGACATTCTGATCTGTACTTGCACTTCAGCACCACTTACGGCAAATTTGCGGAGATATGTTCAACAAGCATCAAGTCCGATACCATTGCTAAAGAATAATCTCTCTCCCCAGGGCAAAAGCATGGGTGCAGTACGCCGGGCGTGACGAGCTTCTTTCGAGGCCAGCTTCTGCACTCAGCAGGTGCTATTACATGTGCAGCGAGCACTTTTCTGCTCACTGCTTTATGGACCCTGCTCGAACAAAACTCACAAAAAGTGCAGTTCCCACTGCGCCTCCACCAACGTGCTCTCAAGTTATGCTAGATCGGGGTAAGTTTCATTTTTTAGAATGTGACATATATGTGCATTTGTTTCCATAGGAAAAAGTGCTGTTTGTACTACTTTTAAACATTAATAACTGCAGCGGCGACCCAGTGGTTGAGCATCCACCTCTGTTTCTGGTTTGCAGCTTGACAAGTTTAAGGCCTAATTCTTTATTTGAGGCATCTCTTGAAAGAGCGCAAACACTTTGTGTTACTGAAAGCCACTTATGCTCTTGGTAAATTGTATGGCGATTCGACTGTCCCACCCGACAGAGCCTTCAAAACGTTCCAGGAGATAGTCCTCCTTTCTGTCCAGTGTTTAAAGCGTCTCACACCAGCGCAATGTTTCCTTGGTTCGATATGGCAAACTGTCTGGCATACATTTCCAGTTCTGTTTGGCACTTCGCAGGGAACATTTTTCAAAGATGTAAACACATACTGTCACATACTGTTGTGCTGGCATATACCCGTTTTGTTGATTGCAGCTTGAACCAAGTTCGATTTCTGTCCTTTGTTTCTGCTTTGCAGCCTGAGAGGTTTAAGGCATAACTGTTCAAATAGGACAATCTTTTGAAAGAGCACAGTTACACAGGTTTTTTTACATTAGTGAAAGCTTATTTCAATCCTAGTTAATTGTTTGCCACCTTGTCTGTCCTATCTGACAGGATTGAAATGCTCCAGCAGATAGTCCATCTTATTTTTAAATTCAGATGCGGTACGAGGCTCAAGTAGGTTATTTTTCTATCTGAGGACCAGTTATATTTGCCAGGTGCAGTACAGAATTGTTGCGTTCGCTATCCATAATGTCCACTGTGCATCATTTCCGGGCACCATTTCTGCCTGAAATGAAAGTGCAGACACTATATTTCCTTTGAAGTTCCTTCTTGTAAAATGATACATAAATTGTTACTATGCATGGTTTTTCATGCTATTTTAACCACACCCACAAAATAATTTAGAATAGCATATTTTTCCTCACTTGACCTCGTTTCACAGTTCACCAGTGACTAATGTCAAAACTCAGTTTAGGGTTATGTAGTCGATTGAAAAAACTGGGATATAACTGGTGCTTTTTCCCTTCCTATGATTTCTGCCAAGGAATGCTCACTTAGCGTTGCAGTAATTAACGACTGAGTAGCGATTCTCTTCCTGTGTTTTGCGTTCTTCACGTGACCTACGCTGAACTTTGATGTTGTAGTCCTCGCTCGTCTGTTCTATACAAAACGGGAGAGAAGATAATCGGTATTGAATTATTTAGCTGTCTTATGTAAATCTTCTTCCCCACTGTCGTTGGTAAAGCTGATAAGGCTGAATTCAAAGCAGTTGCTTTAAATAACCTGCTAATTACATGACATAACCTCATGAGGGTGTTGCCTGCCATGGCTTCGTTTCATTTTTTACTGCAGGAACATTTTGTAATGCGTGCTCTTTGTATTATATCTTTGCCTCGACTGTCGGTTTTCTTCTGCATTTGTTTGGAATAGTTACTTATGCCTACCTGCTTTTTTGCTTGCTTGTTCTGTGAGACATTTTTTGTTACCTATCCTTAGTGCATTTATGCAACCTGTTTCCCGGACATCAACAGTTTCATTTGTTTATGTACATATATTCACTACACTGTCTTTCTTGCCCCAACTTTTTCTAATGCACCCGCACTCTTTTCTGCTATGCCCACTGGCCTTGAAGGTAATTAAATGAAAAAAAAAAATGTCTCCTGCTCATCCATGTGTAACATTCTGATAAGCATCATTACAAGCTATAAATCACAGATCAAAGAATGGTGTGTCTATTCCTTTAAGCACGTGAAAACTTGTAGATTAATTTATCAAGGTGGTGTTCCTCACTTTTCGTAATGGTCATAACTGAACATTTTTGGCAGATATATATGTATATATGTGTGTGTGTGTGTGTGTGTGCGTGCGCGCGTGTGTGCGTGTTTGTGTGTGTGTGCGTGTGTGTGTGTGTGTGTGCCTCTTTTCATGAACTGTAAAATATGGCTTGGTTATGCCATCCTGCTTGAGCAAAAGCTTCATGCCAATAAGTTTTCTCAAGTTTGTTTTTGAAGCATGTTTTGCATAATAAAAACACACCTCAATCAAGATCATGTGTGATTGTGTCGTTGCATTTACGTTCTTTTGCGTGACTCCAAGCGGTAGGGTAATAGCTTGTAATAGCAATGCAAAGTTCCGTGCACTTGACACCTGGGCAAACCTGCACGAACCGACGCTATGCATGCAAGAACGAAACCGAAAATGAAAGTAGAGCCTCCAAGATTCCTGTTATGGCCTATCATCTCTGAGGCCAGTGCGTTTCCCCGGGTCCGCTAGGTGCGCTGTGCGCAAAAGTCGGCCGCTGGGGCCTACGGAAGTGTCCGCTCTTTACTTCTATATTACTCTATGCTTTAACTTCATGCAAGGCGTGAGATAACACACCCAAAATTTGTGAATGGGAGCTCGACAGCGGTCGATAGACAGTTATGCGAATATTGGTTCTCGTGCAGTACGTCTGTCATATTTACTGTTATCTGCTACACGTACGAGCACGTGTTTTGAAGCTTCGGAAACGCGGTGCGGTAATCAGACGATGCTGCTCTAAGATTGCAGGTTATCCTAACAGTCGGTGCCTCTGATCGTGAATACGGATCGTGCTGCAAGGGTGCTGTTATGTGCTTCATAATCTGGGAGCGCATATTGTTGGTGCTCAAACAACGGGCTTAGGATGCAGGACCAACGTGTTTCATTTTTCAGGACGCCAGCAGGTACACGACAAGTGAAAGGCACAGGCTCTATATATATATATATATATATATATATATATATATATATATATATATATATTATAGCTACACCTTTTTCAAATATTGGATGTATGGACAACTACACTATTTCAAATTTCATTCAGGACATTATTATTTTGACCATAGGCGTCATATATTTATCACAGAGTGGGTCAGTCGAGAAATGCAAAAAGGAAAATATAGCATGATGGTCGATCCTAATGCTGTGCACTACATAGCAGTTATGAAACACAAGAACTAGGAAATTATAAAACACAGTAAAGTTATCGTTAGTAATCATACGCACGTTAAAGAACCCCAGGTAGTCGAAATTTCCGGAGCCCTTCACTACGGCGTCTCTCAATGCCTGAGTCGCTTTGGGACGTTAAACCCCATAAACCAAACCATACTACTGACGAGGCAAAAGAAACGCACTTTAAACTTAACGTATGTAACTAATGAAGAAGTACGTGATATACACAATGAATTTCCATTCTGTTTTGCATTTGTGACTGAAGACTGCTTTTGTCAACATTGTCAAGTATTTTTATTCCATTCGTGGAAACGCTGACCATAAACATTTTCTTTTCATGCACAGTCTTTGTCAAAAGTAACCAGGCTGCATGGTTTGCTTCTAGCTCGTACAGTGGAGCCTTTACAGTCTTCCCTGAAGCTGAAATGGTCGTTAAAGGTAAGAACTGGGGGTCTTCTTACCTTCCAACAACTTTTGAGCTTTAGGAAAGCCACAAGGGCTCCACTATACAAGCTAGAAGCAAACCATGCAGCCTGGTTACTTTTGACAAAGACTGTACAGCCTTGGAAAACAGTTTGCTTTTCAGCTGTGTGGTGGGGAAGTTATGGGATCTCAGACATTCCGTATTCTTGTAGGATTAAGATTACATCTGTTAATTTGTTCACTCTTATTGTAACAGGATGAAATGGTCAACTACAGTGATTTGTTTCAAAATCTCATTCTGTCTATGACCTTTCGTGCAGTCCTCTGTTCTATAAGATTTATGGGGAAATTAACTCTTTTGATGGTGCAGGGCATGGCTGGCATATGCAAAACGTGAGGACCTCACGGACCTGCCATCACAGCAGGTCCACTCTACATACAGGCTTTTTGGGGCACACTTTATATCAGGTACCTTCATGAGCCCGAAGAAGACGCCTATAAAGAGAAGTGCTGAGCCTAAATAAGAAGCTACAGAGCCTTCTTGCTAGTAACATGCCTGACAGCCATGGTGCTTCCTTCACAGAGACAGAGAGAGAGAAACGGACGGAAAGGCAGGGAGGTTAACCAGGCGATGCCCAGTTGGCTACCCTACACTTGGGGAGGGGAACAAATGGGAAAAAAGGAAAAAGAGTGGCAATGAAATGAGTTTTCTAAGTGTCCAGCGACCACCATGTCACGGGGACAGAGGGCGCGCACTGAAAACTTAAAAGATTATAGACGGGAATACAACCCCGAGTCCTTTAAGAATCTCGGAAGCGCTTTCACCGCTTTCCATTGTGAGGAAGGTTGTGTCCAAGGCCCCAGAACGTTGGACTCTGTTAAAGGACGCGAGTCCAAGCGGTACAGAGTAACAATTAGGAAAGCGCGCTCTCGCTCAAAACGAGGGCAGTCACAAAGGAGGTGTCCGATCGTTTCATCACAACCGCACTGGTCACACGCTGGAGAGTCTGCCATTCCGATGAGATGGGAATAGGCGTTTGTGAATGCCACTCCCAGCCACAGGCGGCACAACAGCGTAGTATCACTGCGGGGGAGGCCGAATGGTATATGATGTTGAAGCAAGAGGTTGAAGTGGTGCGAGCGGGGTTCAAAGTTCAAAGAGCAAGATGGGCTTGCAAAGCTGGCAGCAAAGCATTTTAAAGGATCTTTTTTCTGTACATAGGCAGGAAGATGCTATGTTGCATAGTCATATTTTGAAACGAAGGAAACACATCCCACATAGGCAGCACTTGAGTGTGTGTTCTTTTGCCTAACCAAGATGTACTGTGCAGTGTTCCAGGTTCTTTGTGCATCTAAGGTGATTACTAAACAGAGTCTTGACTTAAGCTTTTTTGCATGCTCCTATGCCCTCTTGAGAACAAAGCATTGTGATCCTCTGCAACAAATTTTATTCATAATCGGTAATGGCATGAACCTCAGATATCAGACTTTTGCGTTTGTGTACTGCTGGTTCTCTGTACTACATTTGATTCAAGAGCAAACTCGAATTAATGGTGTCCTAGAAAGAAATTGAGAAGAAAAGACTTACTTGGACGGGACACACAGAATGTGATGGATTGGGACATGATTGTTTAACAGGTGGATTCTAGGAGAAGAAAGATGCAGCCAGGGGTGGCTGCATCTGGCAGAGGACAGGAATAATTGGAAAATTGGGACCAGCATTTGTTGTGCAATGAGCAAAGGGCTGAGGATGACAATGGGTGATTATGATAAACATTTGAAAAAACAGTTGCTAGCCCTCTAGCATTGATTTTCGTTTTTGCTTCTCACAGGACAAGCTTCAGCGACTGCAGCATTGGAGCTTACAGCACCCGATGACATGTCTGGCCATGTTTCATCCGTTGAAGGGGAGCTAAATTTCATTGTCAAGGAGGCAAGTATTTCTTGCACGCAAAATGTGCTGCACACCCATGGTGGAATTGCTCTCAGTTGTCTAATTTTGATTGGTGTATTGTGACCCTTGTGGAAAATGCTTTTCAGTACCTGGACTATATGGGCCTTGAGAAAGTGTCAAAGGTCTTTGAGGAGGAATGCCTGGCACAAAGCAAGCCGATCCAGGAAAACTCTGTGTCTTACAGAAATGAGCGCATGCAGAAAGTTCAGGTAAATGTTTGTTTATGGCTTTACTCATGTGCAGATGAGCATTACTGCAACCAATACTCTGCTGAAGGGTATACCAGAGATGGCACCATTCCGCAACCTGCATGACAAGTATTCTTATGTAACAGGGACTTGTATGTCATCCATTATACAAGGACGGCATCCATCATGCACTGTTTTTCACTGATATATTGGTGGGTGATGTGAAAACAAGACAGCCACTTATATTTTTTTCATCGGTGACCAGGTAGCGAGTCACCTTCCTGCAGCACTTACCAGAGTTGGCTTGCCTCCTTTCCTTGTATACAGAAGGAGTTGCTGGGCTACTTTGAAGAAGGCAAGCAGGCACAGTTTTTTGCTGTCTGGGACTCCATCATTTCTCGAAGCACACCCATCAATGAGGCCCTGCGTCATGATCTGGAGTTTCATCTTCGGCTGCATTTTGCCGTCTACCCTCAGCGCTACCCGGAGAAGGCTGTGAGACGGCATGACAATCACTATCTTGTGTTCTCATAATCATACTTTCACTGTATGAAAGAATGTTAGAAGAAAAGACAGCACAGTGAAGCGTGCTGTCCACTATCTTGTCATATCTTGAGCCATTCCTTTCTCTCTTGCACAGCGCAAGTGTAATTAAAAATGCACCAACTAACCCGAAACCGGATCTACAGTGTCTCACAGCCTTACTGACAGATTAGTGGTGATGTTTATATTGTGTACGATGCATCCTGGCCAAGCTTGCCTGCTGGTTCAACTAATTGGTGTGGCTTCCAAACTTGGTGGCCAGTATTACTGCTAATGCATAGACACACTTCTTTTATTTTTAGGATGCTTTGCTTTTCCTGACTGTACACTGGCTGTTATGTTTGCCACTTGGGTAGACAGTTGTTGCGCTGAATAAAGGCAGCAGAAAGAGGACAATACAGATTCGGTGAATTGTGAGTCCGGATTTTAAAATAGTTATGTCACAAGGACTTTTTGAAGTTCTGAACTCTAGAATTTGTTGTGAAGCAGTTAAAATAAGGCAGTTGTAGGTAAAGAAGATTAGCATCATGCTATTCTGTTCATATTTGCTTAATGAGATCATATCTTAAGCTTTGCTAGCTCTGAATCAGCACTCATTACATTAGTTAATATAATTTCAACACTACTCCTCCTGGCATGTTAGAGCAGTTTGAAATGGGCAGGTTCACCGTGTTCTGTAATGTTTAGTTTTTTCCTCTGTTAATGTGGAGGTCAGTCAGCCTTCAACCATATGTCTGCAGTGTTTAAGCTTTAGCAGATACATAGCTTGATGGTTGTTCATTTTTGATTTCATAACTGTACAGGTGAGCATGAGCCAGAAGTTACTTGAAGACTGATTTGCATGTTGTGTTGGGCCATATGTCAAGTTTATAAGATGCCAAAGGTGTGTGACCTGTGCTGTGTCTCTTGTCCTGTACAGAAGCGTCAGGGCTACGTGACTGCTGAGAGTGCCATGGCCAACTTCCGACTGTACATAGAGTCTATCAAGGCATGCACAGAGGATCCACTGGTGTACTTTGCCCTGCCCTATGTTGAGAACCCCCGGCAGTTTCCTGTCTTCAAGCCTGTTTTTGAGGTGAGAGCCACAGTTGCATTGCATAACTCTTAGCATGAATGCCAAAGATGTTTTGGAGAGAATGAAAATGTGCCCCATAGGTAAAAGTAACTGACACCTCATCTTCCTCCCACACTACAGTGGATTTGCATCTCACGTAGCAAAAAATGGTTGTCTCCTTTGCGACTTAATGTATTATTTAGGAAGTGAATTATGCTATAAAAAACAGAGTATCCACGCCTTCAATAATTACGGTCCAAATGCAATTTGCACTAAAGAACAGGTTTTTATTTCGGCTCATCGGAGTACATAACAAGGTATGACCGTCAGTAAGCTTTGCCGTGATGCTGAGGAGTATTCTTGGCTCCTTTCTGTTGAACTGAGGCTTCTCTGTCAAAGAACGAACATTAGAGACATCCATTCCTGATAGGATCAGCATATTGTGTCATTCAGAGGCACATTATTGAGATGGATGACCAGCACAACCCTTGTGTTGGCACATATACAGGCATCGCAGTCTTCATTTAGTATGGGTCCTTCATTAATACGTGTAAGTTTCTTGGACCATACTTCTATTCACAAGAGCAAGCTTGAACTCATTTAACACAATGCAAAAACATTGTTGTGCTGTTCATTTTGCGATTGCCATCTCATTGGCCCGGGAAGTTTGCTTCTTTCTTCATGCATAATATTCAATGTCATTTTTATAATAAATGCAGCTGTGAATGTTGCGTTAGAAATTTTAAAACACATGTTTGAGAAAGAAAGAGCTAGCCACAAATCACTATTCTTCTCATTTTAATGTTATTAGAGTGCATTACGAAAGATTAATAAAATTATTTTTCTGCTGGTAATTCTGTAAAAGGGCCATTCACACTACGCAAACCTACTACTGTCTGTTGCACTGAGCACAAGGTACAAAACAGACATCATGACAGCCAGTCAGTCAGTGCTACTTACAAACATTTTGCTTAACCCCTAGCAGACTTAGACGAGCCAGGCTTGTCTTAAGCTGACTGTCATTTTTGGATCCTGACGACTCCAGCTTGGCATGTGTTTTCTGACACTATGTGTCCGGTTAAATGCCAGTGAGGCTCATGAAAAGCATTTTTTTTGGGCTTTCCGGCTGATGGCAGCATGGGTACTAAATGACCATTTTGGTATCAATTTCAAAAAAATATGTGTCCATCAGGGGCTAAGGGGACACTGAGAACAAATTGAAGTTGGCCTGTATCAATAGTTTACTGCACTCTAACAACTAAGGTGCTGCTTTCACTGATAGCAGTTCTTGCAAGCAAGCAATGATCAGAAAATAAAGTATATTTGTTGCTGTCGCAGGGCGTTTTTCAAGTAAACTGTGGTGTGTCGACATGGTTTTTTGGACGTGGATCCTAGAGGCTAGACTACCCCGCTAATCACTTCAAAATGGCGATCACGGAGTCCTTTTCAGTGTAGATGTCAGGAGTTTGAATCGAGTGGTGGGAAAATTTTGAAGTACAATTTTCGCAGCAACAAATGCGTCTTTTTCTACCATACAAACAACATACCCAGATTTTAATGAAGAACAAAAAAATTGGCAGTGGCTTAGCTCAGCTATGCCAGGATCTACGTAGCGAGAGCTACCTTGGCGTCTCTGTTTGGCAAGACATTCAAGAATCCCTTTGCTCAGGCGTCTCCACCACTCGTTCACACGTGGCGCCGGCGTGTGTAATCGGGCCGGTGTGGCTCCTCGCATGGCGGCGGCGAACTCACGTCATGCGCCGCGCACCTGCTGCTCCTCTCTGGTTTCGCACCTGCGCAGTATCGGTCTCCCAAGCTCACGATGAAACGCTCGACCAGGTAGCGCAGTGTAGCTCTCGCTACAAAATTGGGTACAGTTGACTTCAATGTCCCTTCAATGTCCCTTTTAAGCACAGGGGTAGGGCATAGCAGTACAGCTTTGCTGCCTTGAATCTGTGCAGGAGGTTGGGACCGACCAGGTGATGCATTACAGTGTCTTTCTAATGGTCTTACTCTGACAGGAAAGCTGGGTGGACGAGCTCAGGAGTAAACTGGACAAGTTTGTTCGGGAATCTCTGTCAACACAGTACCAGCAACGTACAAAGCCTCGCCTCATGGACCTTTACGTATCCTCTTTTCGCTGATGAACAAATGGTGCTTTGACTCTATGCTTATGATTATGGCTGGCAGTTTTCGCCATTTGTCACTGCGGGGAAATGAACTGTCTTGTTGCAGATGCATAAAGTAAGAGCAGCATTTTGTGCTTCCTCGGTCTTCGATGTGACATTTTTGCCGAGTTGTAACAAAGTGGGGAAGAATCACATAGTTGAAAGTATCTGTACTTTTTACACACTAGGATAGTTCTCTTGTTTGGCTAGCACCCTTCTATTTTCATACCTTTGCTGGTGTGGTCACTTCAGAAAAGTACAGGAGAAGCACAGGGTTGAAATGAAGCTTGAAAAAAAAAAATTTGTTTTGTTAGATTCTACGTAACCTTATGAAAAGTAGAAAAGTTACTGCAGCAGGGACTTTGCATATCATTGTTCGCAGATGGTCAAGTTGGTGCCTTACACTCAATGTGCTCATCCTCTCTTTTTCCTCTTCATCCTTGTCTCCTTTCTTGCCCTATTTCGCACATGTGGTATTTCATGCTGTGCTAACTGAACCATGGTTTGTCCTGTTCTCATGGCTACATGTATATACAGTGAAGTCTCATTTCAAATTAACACTTTGGTCACCTCAATGTCAAGTGTATTAAAAAGAACACCCTTTAGTTGGAATTCTTCATAATCAAAACAAATTTTCAGTCCTCTTCCAGTTTGCATTATTGAGAGTCGACTGTATAAATGCACAGTCTAGTCAGCCTTAGCAGTGTTAATCATTGCCATAATTGACCAATGTAATGAAAGAAAAATCTCTTTTAGAACCTTATCTTTCCAGTCAAATGTTGTCTGCTGTGCAGAACTAAGTGCAATTAAGAAGAAGAATCTTAGTTTTCAACTTCAATCAGCTATGTAGTTGTGGGCTTCACATGGATGGAGTAACTGAGGATTTAGTAGTTCGCGCACACATCATCATCAGCCTGACTATGCCCACCGCAGGGCACAGGCCTCTCCTATCATGTCTCTCCAATCAACCCTGTCCTGTGCCAGCTGCAGCCTCCCTGTCCCTGCAGACTTCTTAATCTCATCTGCACACCTAACTCTCTGCTGCCCCCTGCTATGCTTGCCCTCTCTTGGAATCCAATCCATTGCCCTTAACGACCATCAATTATATTGCCTTCACAATACATGCCCTGCCAAGCCTATTTCTTCCTCTTGATTTAGACTAAGAAGTCATTAACCCGCGTTTGTTCCCTCACCCACTCTGCCATCCTCCTGTCTCTTAACGTTCATTATAGCTTTCCATAGCTCGCAGCATAGTCCTCAATTTAATTTGAGCCCATTTTGTTAGCCTTCACGTTTCTGCCCCAAAGGTGAGCACTGGTAAGATGCAACTGGTGTTTACATTTCTCTTGAGGGATATTCATAAACTGCCAAATGCGCTCCACTCCATTTTTATTATTCTGTTTTATTTCACTCTCATGATCCGGATCTGTAGTCACTACCTGGCCTAAGTAGACATATTTCCTTACCACTTCCTGTTCCGTCAGGAGACTGTTAAACATTACTTTGGCATTACTTTATTCATATCACATATATATATGTGATATAATTCCCTTAATTTCATTCTCTTCTGTAGCATGTGTCGTTGATGGTTGTTGCTTGCATTTTGGCTTGTGGTGGGATCAGTGAAGGAAGCGTCGATTTCCTTGACTGTGATTGGTTTAGTATTGCAGTGACGTGGAACTCAGTGGTAAGCTACACACTCTCTCCCTGAAACAAATGCAAAGACCTTAGCTGTGTAGTGTGTGTTGTTGAATGTGAAAATATTTAGCGTTCCTGTTTTTCAAGGGGCCCCATAGCACCTCTGTGTCAATAGCCAGAAAGCGCCTTAGGATCTTTATGAGAAATATATCCTGAGGGAATGTTTTCTGTAGGTAAAACAAAGCCTGAGAAATAAAAGTAACTGCATCAGTAGTGTGAAGAAGGGAAAAAGCCAGTTCGAGCAGGCATTAGCTGACAAAAAGAGCTCTCTGCCAGAAGTATGTATTGTATAAAAGAAATGAGAACGTGGCTTTGGTTCATTTCAGCAAATTTTGTTTATTATTTTCTGTGCTCTTTGAGATAAATGCATTGCTGCAGTTCTTGGAAAACTGTCATGCAGATATTGTGCTTACAGTGTTTGGGTGATCGACCAATGGCAGGTATATACATATGCTTGAGACGACGTCAGTGTTTCTGGTTGCTAGCTCACCAGATAAGGCAGATGAAAAAGTGTGCTGCAATAAATGGAGGAGGGCTCATGTTGCACTTTGCACTCTGTGAGCATTGTATGCCACCTGAGACATTTTTAATTTGGCTGAGATTTTCGTGATGTTGTATCATACTGCCTGCTGAATGTCATTACTGAGAACCCCTCGAAGGGTGGGTCAGAGCTCATGTGAGAATGCATTGTCTATGTGGGAACTGTTTTACTCTTGTAAATAACAGCAAATACATATTCAGACTTTCAGTTCAGGTGAATAAGCTTTTTTTTTTCATTTTATTTAATTACCATTGGATAACCTTAAAGGCCATGTGCTGTTGATCGCCCCGAGTTGAATGCAACTAGAAAAACTGTGATTTTAGTTTGTTTAGTAGGTTTCTATATTTTTCAGGACATTCAGCTTTGAGATATTTCCTGAAGCTTGAATCTGTTGTTGTCATTCAAGAATGTCATTTATACAAGTATAATTTGGAACCCTGGTTGTTTGGCTACATTGTGTACATATCTTGGGGCAGCATTATTAGGTACTTTTGCTTAAAAAGATCCTCACTTTTTTGCACAATGCTCCTATCAGTAGGTAAACAGTTTTCACTGCCATAAGTGGTGCTGCTGTAACAATAAAAAAAACAGTGTTCAGATGTATAATAAAAAAATGCTGAAAAAATGGACATGATTTGCATAAGTGTGGGCAGTTGTTAAAAACCTTTTCTTTTTTTATCATGCCAACATGGGGAGCTGTAAACTGCTGGTTCAATAACCTTCAGCTAGAGCGCGTTTCACTCGATCACTCTCAACACATGACAAATTTGTCTTCATTAAAAAAAAAAATTGAATGTGGTTTTTATGCATGCTCATTCATGCATAAAATTTTGATTTTGTGTTGCATAATGCTTAAATAGCATTCTGTTGTTTCAGCAGGTCACAAGGCTGTTTAGTCTCAAGAAGCCTGAATTGCTACAAACTTGCTTGTTTTTGTACTGCTGATATTGGTACCTGCTTTCAAAGCACGACTCGTATCCCATCCATCTTATTAAGGGATTAGAGGAAATGATAGATCACTGATATAGTGCTGACCAAGGGCGTCCGCAGAATTTTTTTCAGGGGGGGGGCCCATTGGTTGTTGGCGCCGGAGGGGGGGGGGGTATATTCGTAGCGAAAAGGCACTATTTGCGGAGTAAATTTATTTATTTATATATAAATAAAAAATAAGTAAAATACACACATGAAAGAAAATTACAAACAGCAAATTAAAGCGCGGATTGTAGAGATACATTGGAGCTTATCAACAAAGAAACAATTAAAATTAATAAAAATGCAAAAAGATACTATCAATACTCGAAGTGCTCAGTCTTACTGCATACGGGTTCTCGACTCACCCGAATTGATGACCAGCACACAGCGCAATATGTTCACAAACACGCAACTACAGTCACTCAGTCAGTCTTCCTTGAACAGCAACTGTAGGCGCCTCGGATTTTTCTGGGCGAATTGCGTAGTTACACGGGTGATAAATTCATTTCTGTGCTTCATTACACGCTCTCAGTGCACAGTCATCATATATATTGATTGGAAAAATGGTTGAACGAGTACGTTGAAAACAAAAGATGACTATATACAACGAAAACTTATTTACAAGATAAATGCACGCTCGCAGCTTCATACACCTCGCTCCATCTTGCTCGCGCATCCGCACAGTCGAGCAACCGCACACACACTGCTCGCCGCTCGTCGTTTTCTCGTCCGCTGTCTTGGTTGTTCTCACCTTCGTTGACAACCCGCCACTAAAAACACCGAAGCACAAACACAGAGGCGCGCACATGTGCAAGGGCTTACTTGCCACAATATCCACGAATGCGCACTTTTGGGGTGTAAGGAACGCCGCGCGACTTCCGAGGGGAAGGGACACCCGCAACTAATTCGGCCGGAAAATTTGTTTTTGTGCTTTTATGGGGTTCAGAGCCCCAAAACGACTCAGGCTATAAGGGACGGAGTAGTACAGAGTTTCGGATAATGTCGACCACCTGGGTCTCTTTACCATGCACTGACACGCACAGTACATGGGCGCTGTTGTGATTTGAGGCCCAGCCAGAGGTGACAGGTGAGCCAGGCAGGCGCCATCGGGCTGCGTTGACCAAAGGCGCTGGTTTTCGGAGAAGACGCAAGGAACGCTGGTGTGGGGGCGCCTCTGGAGACTGCGTCGCCGTGAACAAAAGCAGCTAATCCCCTTTGCCGAAGGTTCTGAAAGCGGCGCTTCTACCGCACTGAGCTCTCCCGTGGATCGGAGGAGACAGCGAGCGGCGGCGGCGCCAACTCGTCGCCCGCTTGCCCCTGAGCAGCCCGACAAAGCGGGGGTGGTGGACACGGCTGATTTGTCCTCCCCCCCTCAAGAATTCATCGGTGGCCGGCGTACGAACGTATCCTGATTCTAGCGAGCGACCTGTGCCCTCTTAGCGCGCGAGCGGCGCGAACTTGATTACTTTTGTATTTTGTAAATAGTGTACAAAGCTCTCCCCTGTCCTTTCTCGCTGTCGCTCCCCTCTATACTTCTCCTCACTATCCTCTCCCTTTCCCTTTCGTTTCCGCCGGCTGCAGCTCGGGTGCTTAAGATATTAGATAGCAATTGCCGCGGCCGGCAACACTCCTTTGCTTCACTTTTTATTTTTATTTTTTAAATAAACCACTACCACCACCACCACCTGTGCCCTGTGCACTGTCTGCCTCCGTGTCGCTATCTCTCTAGAGATCAAAGAAACAGACACCCATCTCAAGACGGCTCGAAACACATGCTCGCCGGTGCCGCTGCATGTCTGCAACAGGTCGTCCTTCAGCAGAGCTGGCGGTGGCGTGGTTTGAAAACGGCGGAACGACGCGCGCCCGGACGCGGCATTTCGCAGATGTGACCAAGCGTCGAAGCGGGGCTGCTTTTACCCTTTTGGCTGAGCGCACCACCGCCCCTGGCGTGCGGCCATCACTCACGGTTCGAGTGAGTGATTTTCTAGGGGGGTGCAGCCGCCCCCCCTTGCCCCCCCCTCCGGACGCCCATGGTGCTGACCTGTTATCAGGCTAGAATCCTCATATGCAAAGTTGAAATTTTCTATTTTTTGTAACCATTTATGCCGAGCTAATGCATTTGCTGTAACTAGCTTTCAGTGTTTCTAGCACAGTAAGAGTGCCAGTACTAAGTATAAGCACCCAAGTCTGCTTGATTAGTTGGTTGGTAACTAAAATAATTTTTGCTACTTGTGTGCAGACATGCGGGAAGACTTTCGGCGCTGTGAGAGGAGGCTGCAATATTCTGATCAGCAGCGTGCAGTTCAAGAAAAACAGATGTCCAAACTGCAGGTGTGTAATTTATACACAGGGAAAGAAAACAGCACGTCAAAATTCACTGCTGCCTGTTTGGCCGCAGCACTATTGCTCTGAGTGTGCGTCTCCTTTCCCCAGGTTCACATAATAACTGAGGGAAATTGGGAGAGGGGGCACTTGGCTTGGGCCTTTGCTAGAACTGAAGATGGCAGTATCGAAAAGTTGGTCGTGATGTTTTATTGTTTTCAGACCTGGCAAGCTTATTGAATGCACCACACTTGAGTCTGTTCAGTAACTAGGTTTCATAATTCATGTCCCCGCTTGTGGATTATATTACAATCTGTTCTAATGTAACTAGAAATGATGCCTGTGACATCTGGCAATGTGGAGTTTCTGCGTCATGGTGTCATAATACTCACAACATGACATGATGTCATTGGGAGCACTACATGGTGGTAGGATTGTCATAACAGCGCATGTCTTGAGGTACTGAGTGAAGGCAGAACAGTGCGGCATTGGAACTGGATGGCATATTCTTCATTCAAGATGAGAAGGATGCACCTACCTGGTACATTTATTTGGAATTTTATGGTCTGACAAAATTTCTGACTAATTTACAAGTGGCAGTGTGGACTTGTTTTATAATCATTCCAGCCATGTTGTGATACTTGTAAACTGCGCCAATATTTCTTTCTTTGTTCTGCATCTGTTTGTACATCAGTTCTGCGATATACCAGCTGCAGCAGTCACTCTAAGAATTCTTTAATGCAAGTCTTTTTGCAGTAAAATGGCAGTCAAGGAATTTCTAATGTTCAATTGCAAAGAAATCAAGGTATTACCACTGATGCCGGCCTTTGCCTGCACTTGTTTAAAGGCAGCCAAGAATGGTTTGGTTTGGTTTGGTTTATTGGAGTTTCACATCCCAAAGCGACTGAGGCTGTGAGGGACGCCGTAGTGAAGGTCTCCGGAAATTTCGACCACCTGGGGTTCTTTAACATGCACTGACAGCGCACAGCACACGGGCCTCTAGAATTTTGCCTTCATCAAAATTCAGCCGTCGTGGCCGGGATCGAACCCGCGTCTTTCAGGCCAGCAGCCGAGCGCCGTAACCACTGAGCCACCACGGCGGGGTAGGCCCCGCCAAGAATGAGCCAAGAATGAAGTAATAGCTGTGTTTTCCAGTGCTGTAATTAAATTATTTATGCTTGTAGTGAAGGTTTCCTCTCCAAAGCCAAATGCCAAATTATCTTCTCCAGTCATCATTAAAATGTGTCTTGAATTCTACCTACAATCTGCGTGCTCTGTATCAGTCTTGTGGAGAGGTCAGCTAATCACGTGTTGCTATCAGTAGCTTCTTGTTGCTTATCTGCTTGTGACTACTGTTGTGGTGCGAAATCCTAAAGTGTTGTGCAGTTTAAGATTTCAGTTTTGCTATGCATGACATTACTTGCACTTACTTCTCTTCTGAGTTTGAGGCTATCAACAAGCCCTCTAATTACTGTTGTCTGGCTTTCCAGCCAGTAAACATTCCATCTGACCTAAATCGGAGTTTTTTCTATGCAGTGCTGATAACAACCCTTTGCTCATTCCCTGTACATGTTGCTTACTGGTAATACTGCCACCCCTTTGTCTAGTTTGTGTTACCCACTGTGGTGGCTCAGTGGCTGCGGCATGTTGGTGCTAGACATTAGTTTTATGGGTTTTTTCCCAGCTTTGGCAACTGCATTTCTTTGTGCACAAAATTTTAAAAATGCCTATGTTTTTAAATTTTGGTGCTTATTAATTAGTGTGGAGCCTTCCAATAATGCGCTCTATCCTCCTATCCCTAGTGTAGCCTTGACACATGAAATCCTACTAATTTGTTTATTTCTGATTTTTGTTGATTTTAATCTCAGGAGGACTACAAGATGCTCGTCACTGTGACAACTGAGCTGATCACTGCCCTTGAAGCAACCATTAGGGGAGACCTGGTAACTGTGTTTCTCTTTTTGTTCTTTCAAATTCCACTTGATGAAAATTACCTTTCTGTACCTGAGGACACTTGATGTTTACAAGCAGCTTTCTATGCTCCTGCTGCACTGTTAAGAAAAACAAGTGTAAATGTTTTTCCAGTTGAAACAGCTGTATTTATTGCGCTCAAATTTTGATGAGATGTGGTACATGGCAGTAAGGTTTGCCTGTGCCTTTGCAGGTTTGTCAAAGTTGATATATATGAGGGTATAGTTGCTTTTGACAAAGCCGGAATGACTGTGTACAACTGAATTGCTTTCAATGAAGTGATGACTTCAGCTCAGCAGAGTTTGTTTTGTTATTTCATTGTGAACCAACTTTGTATTGATATGTTTAGGTTTGTTGCTTGCTGCCGCAGGTGAACTTGGAGAACGTGCTGTTCTCATGTGGGCAGCGGTTTCCTGACCTGGTGAAGTTGCAGACACCCCAGACTTCCTGTGGGTCAGCCTGCGATGGCAACAAACTGTTTGTCCTCAGAAGTGGACTCTGCACAAAACGCACAAGGTTAGCATGAATAAACTGAAAGGAAGAAATTGAAGGAGACAAGATACTATTAAAAAAAGCAATAGCAATGTTTAACGTATGCTGTAGAAAAATTTTGTGCCATCTTGAGTTCACCGTCATGCTCCAGCATATAAATGCTGTGATGGTGCTTACAGACATACTAGTTGTTCTTGTGAAATTCTTTAAAGACTGAGCACCAGTGAAGCAGAATATCAAGTCTGGGTATTTCTGGTATGCTTGCTTTTCAGTGAAATCTTGTTGAATGAACCTGTATACCATAAAATGAGCATTTCGTAAAGGAGCAGAGTGAGCACGAATGATTCCTTTGATTTCATTTTGCTGTTGAGTTCAAGATGGTGAGAGGTCGCCTAGAGATGACAGTAATTGTTTGACAGATTTTAGCCTACTGTTACGACCCATCTTGAGGCCCGCGATGAAACGGTGGTGGATTCAACAGTAGCGGCAATTTCAACGGGTCGTTTGACCCCCAAGATGACCCCACGGCTCGGTGCCAACGACCTTCTAGAAGGACCGACGATCGGGGAAAAAAGGGTGCCCCTCGTCTAAAAAAAAACCCGGAACGAATCAGAGGAAGCCAGCGCAGCTGCAGCTGCGACGTCATCATGCCACACCTGTGTTCGATGGACGCGAGCTGCCAACACAGTGTGGCAGGGATGCGGACTTACGCTTCCTCCTCGCCAGTTCCCACGGGTGGGCTCTACCACAGGTGTCTTCATTGGCTGTGCTGTGTAGTGCCGATCTTTTGTGTCGCAATGAATTGCCGCCTGGTGAAAGGGCGGAGCCTTGGGCTATTTAACCAAAGTGAGCACAAACGCTCTGAACCTTGGGTAATAGGCTCATCCATTGGCTCTGGGCCCTGGGTAAAAGGCTCATCCAGTCGCTCGACGTCATGAACTCTTAACTTTTGATTCCTTGCTCTTCTTTTGTAAATTTATGTAAATAAGTGTCTTAGTTTCTTGCCATTAAACCTGCTTGTTTTCGTATTCTCCAACCAACTTCGAAGCTTCAGACCGTTCCTCATCCTGTACGAGCCCCCATGGTGATGCAACAACTGGCCACGCTACCCGAGCCTTAACACTACTCTCAGTTATTATTAATATGTATTGCTTCTATTGTGCCACGCAGATCAAAATGGCAATCTCTTTGTGCGTGTAGAAATCACTCATCATAGCCAATGCATAAGATGGAGATTCCTTACTGAACTGCATGTAAGCTAGTGTTGCTCAAGGTGTTCATTCTGATGGTGGTACTGTCTGTTTCGAAGGAGATTCTGGGTTTACTTTCTGTAAGCAAGAATGTAGTGGCTTGGGCAGGCAGTTCAGCATTTGGGGTTGTTGTCTACAAACTATGGGAGTAGGCTTCAGCTCCTTTAATTTGTATATGTTGTATTACTATAATACTGTTGGTATGGCAGGAAATTGGGGAGATTGTTTCTGCCACTCCTGTGAAAGCCCTTATTATTATTTAGTCTAGTTCAATAGGAAAGCGTTGTTGCCTCGTCTCTCTGCAGTTGCATCCGCTGCTGTAGTAGATTTGGTGTTGTATTTCAGTAGAAATTTACTCAAACGGGATTTTTACAGGTTAGACTTTTCTAAGATCAAGCAAGACCTCTCTGGGGCTGATTCCAGCTCACGAGCTCTTTTGCTGCAAGCTCTTCGATGGGTATGTGCAGCTTCTTTTTTGTTTTTTCTATTCATTGGCCTTTTGACATTCCAGCGTTGCCATGAGAGGGATTTCCTAGCATGGCCTCTGACAGCACGTAACACTGGAGGGCATAAATGGTGCAGTAATGCACATGTGAATGGGACTGACATTACTAGCAGTGCAAGACAACATTCAGTCACCACTGATTCCACCTGCAGATGGTGATCGAAGTTACTTATTCAGCAATGTGTGGAAATTAAAAGAATACAAGCAGGTTTTCAGTCCTCTAAAAAGGGCAAGTAAAGCAATGTAAAAAAAATAAAAGGTAGACAACAGTCTGCAGACATATTTTTGTCTACCTTCGGAAGTTATGCGAGGATGTAAATTGTTCTTTCATGCTAGCGAGGGTCAGTGAGCGTTTGATGAATTCAGAATTCGCCTTTTAGCCAGCTGTATACGTATGTCTGTCCTGAGTATAATTAAAAAAAAGAAAATATATAATTTTTGCATGCATAGGTGTACATAGTTTTCACTGAAGTGCTTGTGTAAAAAAAAAAAAAAATCCTTCTTACTCGGCTTTTAGGTCTAACATGACTTTGAAGAGCTCTTATTTGCATGAGCCACTAAAATAAACATCACAGAAGCCACCTTACTTATTAGTTATCTTCCATGTTGCGGTTTCATAGCATGCCCTTACCTTAGCCTAGCTGCTACTTCTGTTTCCATTTTTATACATTGGCAGTGCTTTTATGAGTCGTTCAAGGGTGGCTTCCAGGGCACATGCCTGCTATTTTTGTTTGGTCCTTCTCTAGAAATTGACCAAGGCTCCTTCGGTGGACGAAAGGGACTGTGTCCTGTTGGCCTATGTGGACAATGATCTGCTGGGCCTCATTGAGAGGTCATCTGACTACTGCGTAAGTGAACTTGCCACTTGTACCCTACTGTTAGATTGCAAAATATAACACTTCTTTTTCTTTTTTGCGGAGATTTGCAGGGAAAAGTGCGTTGAGTGCATGGTGCTGATTTTTTGATGTTCAAAACATGGTGAAAGTGCTGAATTGTTTTTGGAGGGGAAAGTGTAAAAAAAAAAAGTTCAGCCTACAGTGAATTATATCTGTAGTCAGTTTCAGTCAACAGGAGCTTTTTTTTTTTTTATTGTGCATCCATCCTTGCACTGACTGACATATAAAGCAGTAGATGCATGGTAAGAGTGTATTCAGTAGAAAGATTGTTGTATTACTCTTGACTATCTAGAACATACTGGCGGCTATATATAACGGTAGTGTGTAGAAAGCTCCAAACAGAAGTTGCGTTGTCAAACGGTCACTTTTGTTGGTGCCATGACTTTTGCACCACCGAGAATTCAACAGCCAAAGCAAAGAATGTCACCGCTGTCACCACTTTCTTATTGGCCGACATTTTAGGAACATGATATGCTGAACACGTGTGTAGTTGGATGCCCTGAGTCGGGATTTCAGTGGAGAATGTACTCAGACCACCTCTCTAACAGTGAACGTCCTGTGAGAGTAAAGTGAGTGCTACGGTTGTCAAAGGGTTGGTGTGAACATATTTGTTAAAAAACAAAGAAAGGGCACTTTTCTGAGGTAAATTGTTTTGTTCTAGGATCAGAATCGTTGAAATCAACAGCTGAGTGTTGTTGAGATGAATTAGGAAGGAAATGCACCTCCCCACAAACTCTTGTCGATCGCATCTAGCATCGCCTCTCCAGTTAAACAAGTTCAGGAACAGCCACCTACAGATACCTCTGAAAGGAAAAGTGTACTATAGTAGAACAGTGACTTGTCAGTACTCATCTGTGAAGGTAATGAGTATGCGCTGGTAGTGATATTCCAGAAATGTGTCAGTTCAGAATGCACCGGCTGTTTTCGTTTGACATGATTCCTCACGGCATTGGCATTCTGAGAGGTACACCATCGACTGCCATTTGAACACAGAGGTCATGTTGCATTCCGATGCTCTGTACTGCCATGATTGCCCTTTTCCCAAAAACATGCAGTACAGAGGTTCGAAAGCAAATAGTATCTCATCACTGGGTCACTCACCATTTCTCACCACTTCATATCCTCTGGGCTTTTACAAACTCCAGAGCTGAAGTTCTGATTGAGTACTGAAGTTAGAATAAAGCAATGATTTCATGACGTTCTTCTAAAAGCAGTGTGAAAATAAAATGAAGGTGTTGAGCAACTTGAAATGCTGCCATCTGTTGTGAAATGCTTCATTTTAGGCCCCTAACTTTGAGCTGAACACCTGATAAGAAAGACTTTCTGGGTACTCTAGGCTTCACCTCAAGGGGCGATATTTATATAGGTTAAAGGACAACCGCTTGTTCTGTACTGATTATTTAAAGTTTTTCAAATATCTTTACTTGTTGGCTAGCATTCTGTGTTTCATTTTTAGCCATCCTCTTCCAAGTCTGTCACTAGAATGTCCCTTTTGTAAGCCCACTCTAATAATCTGCTCTTCTGATCTTTTTTCTCCAGAATCGCATTTTGCACCTGATTAAATCACCAAATATGGGGCTGCAACAAAGCTTTGTGAGGCTCTTGAATGCATTTGCTGCCTTTCGGTCAGGTAAGGTTTAGCCAACTGGTATGTATGGTGCATTATTCAAGTGAAACTGTGCTTGTTGCACCTAGTTTTGATGGCTGCATCGACCTCATAAAATCATGTGCAAAACATGCGCACGCTGTAATGGGCCTTTTTCTGGATCCTGCAGAGGCGTGGTAGCGAAAGAGGAGCAAAAAATGGCAGCTTTGATATAAGGGCTTTAGCTACCCTGCTACCAAGATATACAAAACAGCTAAATCTAAGGAAAGCAAATGGGAAGGTAATCTTTTTTTGTGGTGGTGTTTATTAGATAAGGAAATTAATTGAGTGGTCATTTAGATTTTTGGTAGCTTTACAGAAGATAGAAGAAAAGACAAGCATATGCTGTCTTTGGGAGCTGAATCCATGATCTCCGCACACTTTGTGCATTGCTCTACCACTCCCTTTACTTTTATAGGTAGTTGTGTTACCTGTAGCGTTACACTGAGATTGTTCACCAGCACTTCACTGAGCCATGAGAGTGTATGTGGCATGTCTTGATATATACAGACCGGAAGTTTTATGTAGAATGTGTTCAGCAAATGTTATATAGCGTCACTGTTTTATGTGATACTGCAATGCAGCATGCTTTGGCAGTGTGTTGGTAAATACTGATCTTTGCACTTGTTTAAATGATTGAATTTCTTTGACATTTGTATTATTACTTTCACTCTAGCAGTCTTTTCAGCAAATGCATCTTTGTTAGCTAATTTCTCTTCGATATTAGAACCCCGTGAATAAAAAGTGCGAACATTTTAGGCAGATTTGTCTGCAGTGGCAGCAACCATTCATCTTTTTTTTTTTTCTCTTGGTGCCAAGGTTTTCTTTATTCCTCCCATGTGCGTAGGTCGAAATTACTTGGCCAAGAATCTCCAGCTTGTCGCAGTGCTGACAGACACACTCGTGTCTGATTTCGTCACTAACCCGAGAACACTGGACATGATTCTGGGTGTACTTCAGAAACTGAGTTTAAGGTAACACCATTTTGCTAGCATGCATTTTGCTGAAAATTGCCTTCTTGTGTGCCGTATCGGTAGTAGTGACTCCAGCAACTGGAGCATGGCCAGATTGGGAGAACATGGGGAAGTGTTGGAAGGGCCGCTCATAAGGCCCTATCACGCTCTGCCCATTTCCTCGTTAACAAACTTGGCATTGTGGCACCCCTGCAATCCTCAGAACAGTTTGGCATGTGTTTGTAATGTATAGCAAATAGCATGTGCATCTATGTGCAGATTGGATGGCAATTTTTTGTGTGTGTTTGCCACTTCCCACTTTTGAATAAATTTTCTGGCTGCGCTGTTGCCCAGCAGTGCATTTCAATTAGCTTAGATACATGTGTGCATAAAGAAATAGTGACAGTTTAGTTTATATTTTTTTGTGTTCATAATTTTTGCATCTCTGCATACTTTAAAATCAAGTTTGCCTTCATATGATGAAGTGCATTCAAAATATCTCACTGGTAGCCCCTTGGTGGCATTTTTTCTGTTTTCTGTGGTCTTTTTGTGTGCCTATGTGTCTGCATATGTGTCCAGCCTTGAATGCTAAACAAGACAATAATTCAATAGCAGAATGTTGTTTGAAGACAGGACCAGTGATCTGGGGCCTAGTCCCATTAAACTTTGAAGCTAATGTGGTGTTATGATTCCCGGTTATGTATAATTTTGACATCTTTGGCCACATTGAGCAGTGATGTGATAGCTGCGCCAATTGCGCCGATGTGCGCCAAAAGGCAAAACCTGCTACATCCTGCTACATTTTTGTTATTCTGCGCCAAACGCGTATTTTCACATTCAAACACGTATTCTAGTCATTTTTAAATAAAAGTTCCAGTGAATTCCTTGTTGTCCATTTATAACTGCTGTCCTATAGGGGCTTGGCGGCTATAACACAGGGCTGATCTATACTTGGTCGCATAAAAGATTACATGACACTGAAGTTCTAAAATTAGTTATTTGGGCCAACATATGATGTTTCACAATTGCCTCTAATTTAATTAAATTATTGCCAAAACCACGATCTGATTATGAGGCACGCCGTAGTGGGGGACTCCAGAAATGGACCACCTGGGGTTCTTTAATATGCACCTAAATCTGAGTACACGGGTGTTTTTGCATTTTGCTCGCATCGAAATGCCCCTAACATCCTATTGAACAGCACCTTTTTGTTCCCAAAGGTTTCCTCCTTATTTTACTATTTTACTTCTCGCAAAGTCAATTTTTTCACTTGGCAATGAGCCTTGAGCTGCTCCAAAAGCTCTTTCCCTGCTCCAAAATTCCCTTTTGGCTGCTCCAAAAAGCTGCTCCAAAATGGCTTCAGCCAATCACATCACTGCATTGAGTCATTAATTGCGTGAAACTTTCGAATTTGACTTTAGAAATAATGAGGTCCAAAAATTGGTGTTGGCAGTTAGTGAATGGATAAAAGCCCACAAAGCAGCATACTAGTGTTCGACGAACTCATTCAGAATATTTAAAGCAAGAACTCGTGAAGGTTAGCAGATGAAAAGCCAGCAGATGAAAGACACAAAAACTGATGTTAGTACTTTAAAAACTACAGTGACTTTTTATTGAATGACACCTACTGTATTCTATTTAAGTTGTTAGCATACATGGTTGCCTACATGTCAAAACAACTTGTGATTTGTGATGATAATTTTCTGCTACATGTCTTACTTAATGCACACAATAGTTGGTCAATTTAATTTGAATTACAAAGAAATCCTCTTATGCCTTTCTCATGATGTGCTGTTTATAGCGTCGTAATTCAGTTTTAGAGTGTGCCTTGGAGAAAAAAAGAAGGCCTTTCTTCAGTTTATATCCTTGTGTGCCACAGGCATCAGCAAAAGGAGATCATGATCAGCCACGGCATCCTAGAATGGATAATACGCACCTTGCAAGAGGGTGAAGAGGCTGGGTTCTCGGAGTATGGTCTGGAATACATAACTGCTCTCTTCATGAATCTGTGCCTCCAGAAAACGGGTATGTGTGCCTAAGAGAACAAATGTCATTTTTGTTTGATTTCAAATTAAATTGTGCACAGAAAGAAAGCACTGTTTCTTGTGTTGACGATGTTCCTGTAACATGTGCGCTTAGTGCATGAATGCTTGCCTTCACATTCTTTACAGCTACAGACAAGCTTGAAAGTATGTGCGTTTGCATTAGCTTGTAACCCCATTGCAGCTGTTCCTATCCTCCAAGAGTCCTCAGTTAGGAAATGCCGCATGGCATATACCAGTTACATTTTCACATCACAACAGAGAGGAGATATGATTAACTAGTAGCACTCCTGCCTTTCCTGTGCTACACCAATGTTTCTGTCTGCATTTCTGCTATGCCAAAACATTGAAGTGTCCTTTTTCAGTGAACAGCTATTTATGTACAGCATAAAAATTATGGAGAGTGTGTTATTTGCAGCTGTTAGATGCTTGCAGCCCCTCTAACTTGTTGCTAAGGTACTCGATCCTGTCCTGTCGTTGCAGCTAAGCATCATTGCAGCAAGATGAGTGGCTCTATACTTGATGTGATCAAGAAACAACTTGAACACAAGAATGCAGAGGTAAATTTAAAGCATCTTGCTATACAACATTTATGACAGTGTGGAGGAGTGCCCCGAGCTTATCCCTTTTGTGTCTTTCAGATTGTGCCTTACCTGAATGGTGCTCTGTACAGCCTTTTATGTGACCAGGAGTTTCGGAGTATCGCCGTTGACATGGTGCGTATGTGACGTAAGTTAGTGTCAGCAGTGAAGGGCTGCTAAGTTAGGTTATGAACTTCTCAGTATGCTACCTTAGACGGCATCATATTTTTCGTATTTCATCTGTGAGAATCGTGAAGCTCAATTGAAGTCCGGTGTCTGCCTTGCCTCTTTGTTTCACATCTGCATCTTTTAATACGTTAATGATCATGAATTTAGGAAGTCAGTGCCAGCTAGTCTAACTAAATGCTTTAGCATTATTTTTATCTATGTGTGGGTGTGTGCAACTGAAGAAGACCCCAGAAATTTGATATTGCCTGCTCAGGACCGAATTGGAACTGCTGTGCTTAATGTCAAACTACAAATGCAGTAAACAGAACTGCTGGTGCTAATCGAGCTTTATCGATTTCCGTTGCAACAAAAGGACCCGTTGTAGTAATTAATCACACTTCGTAAAACGGTTGTAGAGTAAAAGTCATTGACATTGGCTGTGCTAGTGTGTGTAGGGAACCCCCCCCCCCCCCCCCCCCCCCCCCCCCCTTGTAATAACTTTCAGCCTAAATTGAAGCTCGAGGCTTTCATTCCAGTACACACATGGCAACAATTTTCTTGAAAATAACTTCAACTGAAACAGTTTACTATTGTACCAGGTTTTTTACACTTCCTGTGTGTCTACTGCAGTGACAGAGATTACAAGGCTTCACGACTATGTTTTGTAGTTTCAGTATGCATGGACTGCACTTTCTGCAGCGTTGGCTACCTGTGGTTTTGATCTTAATATGTGGAAAAAATTTTTATAAATCTTGACAGGCGTGTTAAAGTTCATGATTGTATATTTCTGCTCGGCATGCTATGCCATGAGAGTAACCATGCAGTGAGAACAAAAGTTCTCATCATAGTGGCTGGCATCCCCTGGTGCTGCCTGCTTTCATGAAGTTTCAAGTGGGGTGTTACGTGGTTGTGGGAAACCATGTGGTGGTCAGCAGAGTGAAAAAAATCAGCGTGAGCACAAGGTAGTGTGTAGACAAGGGAGGACTTTCAATGCGAGTGGCTGCGACGAAAACTGCTTACCTCCCTTCAGCTTGCAGTCTTGCCTTGTCTGAGGGGTCACTTGACCAGTAGGCTGAGTCTGTAGTTACCTTCTAGCCCCGGCCTGCACTTTTTAAAGGACAAATGAATACTGGTGCATGGTCCATTGCTGTCAGTGTTGAATGCTTTTTCCAGCATGCTATCGCGAATCAGCTCTGTAATCCAAGGCCATTGTTGGAACAGGGATCAGCAGGCCAGCTAGAAATGTCAGAGAAGGCGGCATCAGTGACTTGGGGCAGTTCGCCAAGCAGGATTGCGGGAAGAGATCATATACGTTCAGGGGGGGGGGGGGGGGGGGGGGAATGGCGGGGGAAATGTAGAGAACGAAGTGCAGGGCCAGTAGTAGCCACTACCTGGCAAGACCTTATTTGGGCACAGGAGCATTGGGTTAGGAGCAGCCAAGGGCAGACCTTGCACAACACTGGCAGGTGAGAGGAGATTGTAGGCACTTGCACAGTGAAATGATGCGACAAGCCACTTCATTGCAGTGTCGATAATATTTCTCCATTCGTCTCAATTATTTGTGGGATGGCACACCTTTGGTCACTTCTGAACCTCTCTTGCTGCCTGAACTCTAATTTTGGAGTGACTACACTTCTTTTTGTGAAACTCACAAAAAGTTGAAATATTTTACGAAGTTTCAATTTGTTTATAATAATGGGGTTTTATATACTGTACTTGATTTTCGTATTAAAATTTATTAGTGCATTATTATGGTCTTTTGTTATCAGGTAAAGCCCATTTCTTCCCAGCTCTCACACCCCAGACAGATTTTTCATGACTAATGTTGAATGCACTTTTATACTATCAGGACCTGGAAGAAAGCTTACAAAAGGCGAAAATGCATTCCCCTCCCGACGTGCAGCATCAGATAGACCAAGTGTGTGAGAGACTTCATTCTTCAGGTATGCATGCAAACTCTCTGCCAAAATAATATGCAAGTTATTTTCTTTCATTGTTGCTCTCGCCTATTTAATTGCTGCTGAATAACATTTGTTGTATGCTACCTTTACGACCAAATTTTTTTTACTCTTGCTGATCATAATTTTCCAAGGTTGTGTAAAAACTCCTTCATGGTGCTGGATTTCATTGCCTTTGTTATTTTTAAAGAACAGGCCATTTACTTCTGTTGCTTAAACTTAATAATAACGGTGAAGATCATTTATTAATAATTAATGCAAATATGCAATAATTTGCATTCTTGTGAAAAGCACTGCTACCATCATGTTATGAGTGATATGAAATCTTCAGTTACACTGAGTCACCTAAATATGAGTGTCGCTGTGTGCACGATGTGTGATGCACTATCACGATAAAAAGAAACGCGGACAGTGCAGCGCCTACGCACTCCACTGTTTGAATTTCTTTTGATGGCGCTTTTACCTCGGTTGTAAGAAAAAGATGTTAGAGTCGTCCTAGAATGCATCACAGACAACTGTAGCATCTCGCTGCTACACTGAAGTTAAAGCATGTTTAAAAGAAATGCGAACAGAGAAGCGCCTAGGCTCCGCTCTGTTCGCATTTCTTTCGATCACGATAGTACAGGGTCGCTCAGTATAATAGGGAACACGCGAGCATGTGGCTGCTGCACTTTTCAAAGCACCGCCGCCAAGAGACGGAGAGAATTGGCGGCACCAAGCGCATGCCCAGAAAGAACATCAAGCTTGGCTGGTTGTTTTTGAATGGGTGCTGCAGATTCATCAGGCTGTCTGATGGCATCTTTTTTCTGCTGCTGCTTCTCCATCTGCTTAGTGCAAGATGCAAATAAAGTGGTTAACGACAGGCATAAAACCCACAGTAAATTATAAAGTGCGAAGGGAAGAAAAGTTGAAGATATTTTTGTTGCTTACTGAGGAGATTCTTCATTTTTTTTTTTCAGTTTCCTTGCTGAAGGCGCAAAACCAGCTTAAACTGTGTACCGTTTCCTTCTTTGTGGAAAATCGAAATGTTCTTTATCGGGACGTTTTATGTGCTTTTTTTTTACAGACTCAAATGTTGACAACAGCATAGCCGATTCTTTGACCGAGGACGATGATGATGATGAGGTGATTTTTTGTGTTCTCACTTTGCCATCACCCTGCACACAGCACCTAAGCACAGTATTGCATGTGATGTGCCAACTGTGAATTTTAGCTTCTATAAATTGTGTTGTAGTGCCAGCCCCAACACTGATGACAAGAGCTTTATGAATGAGGAGCTTATTCAGTCATTGGTTGGAAGGACCAGCAATTGTTAATTCGTGGGGTAGCACAACCACACTGTGCTTTAATAGACTGAGAGTCACTGAGGGAGCAAGTAAGCTAACTGAAACAGAAGGAATGCCAACAAGGTCACTTGCTCAGATGGAGCCTGCTACATATCATTAATAGCGCTCTGCCAGTCAAGCCACTCTAATGGCTTTTATCCTGTCTGCTCTTTCATCCTAGCCCTGTAAGTGTTCACTGTTTCTTTGGTTAGGGATGCAGATGTCAAATGATCTGTGAAGGTCTAGACTACACATAGTTTGTTGTCGCTGACAGGACCTAGAAGCTTGTGAGAACACCCTCATGCTCTGCCTGTGCCCTCGAATTTCTTGCTTTCAGCAACTTAGAGTTGTTTCTTTCAACAGTTTCAGTCAGATTTGGTAGCTAGTGAAACCATATTGCAATTGCAGCACCAGATATGATTCTGTATACGCACTTCTTTTTGTTTGTGATTATTTTTCTTCATTTTTGTGTATGTGGATAACACTGTGCTCAGGATTCTCAAGAGGAGTCGGAGCCAGAGCCAGAGCTCGACATGGACGACATTGTGCGAGCATCACCTCACCAGATGTGTGGTGACCAGCTGCTGAAAATCTTCTATGAGGAGGTGCGCAACTATCCAACTGGATTTTCCTAAATTGTTAGTAGTAGTAGTTCACCAAATTTCTCTGAAACATAACTGCATATCTTGGCTCAACAGGTCTTCTATGTAGTACATGTGCATTTGATCACCTTAGTTAAATACTGTAAACGATTTCATTTTTGTGACGACCAACTTTTCACATTTTTTGTGAACTGCGTATAATTCATGACAAATTGTTTTCTTGAATGATTTGGGCAGGATGTCGTTTTATAATTCCCTGAAAATAAAACCTTTAAAAGAAGCACATTGTTCCCATCTTCAATATGCATTTAAGGGGGGACATGGGCCTTAGAGCATTTTTTTTTATTTACAGACCAAATGCAATGAAACTGCACAGACTTATTCAGTTTTTTCTGCTGATTTCAAATGTGCAATTTGTTTAGTTCTAGACCAATTAGTTCCTGAGATATTAATATATATCATGCCATTGTCTGCTGAAACAATAGAAAAGAATGGGCCACCAGAAATTTAATTTTAATGTGTGGGTAGATACTACAATGTGTGAGGAATGCAACACTGGAAGCAGTTTTCAGTTTTTTGTCCGTGTGGACAAATGGGCTTAATAGTTAGTTTTCAAGTGAGTTGACCAGACATACAGTGCCAGAAACCATGACACACATGAAACTAACTATTAAGCCCATTTGTCCACACGGACAAAAAACTGAAAACTGCTTCCAGCGTTGCATTCCTCACACATTGTAGTATCTACCCACACATTAAAATTAAATTTCTGCCGGCCCATTTCTTTTCTATTGTTTCAGCAGACAATGGCATGATATATATAATATCTAAGGAACTAATTGGCTTAGAAATAAACAAATTGCATATTTGAAATCAGCAGAAGAAACTGAATAAGTCTATGCAGTTTCATTGCATTTGGTCTGTAGATAAAAAAAAATGATCTAAGACCCATGTCCCCCCTTAAATAAATGATGCCAAGTGGAATTCACGCTTGCTCAGACGTTTATAATTCTCAGTGCCTGGCATAGGTCATCCGTACTGCACAGCATCTCTGCGCCCTTCCAATTCACAATGAACACGCACCGAGTCATGCCGTGCGAATGGGCTTCGTTATGTTTACTTTAAAGGGACCTAACATTGAATTTTAAGGGCCCAATTTTTTTCACCACAACGAAAAGCTTGATGTTGAAGGTGCTGGATGGCCTTCATAGGTTATGAAAAAAGTGCTTGTCTGAGTGGAAACATATCTCAGCAGTCGTGCATGCACTGACTGCTTGGTTAGTTTATGGCACTCTATCAAAGGAAAAACCAGAGTAAAATGTACGGAGGCATGAGTCGAGGATTGCTATTTGTGCCCTTATCCAAATTTTACTGCATGCAAAATGACCTAAACTCAGTGTTACTTGAGTATGTATGTGGTGACTTTTGTTGGTTGGTCGACTGAGTAGAAAGCAGCTTATGGCAGAACAAAGACTGTTTATGAACTCCTGCGTGATGGCTTAAACCTGTCTATTATGGCAATTTATTTACAGGAGAGGCAGGACACAGCTTCAATGGAAGGATTGACCATGTCAAGGTAACTGTGATGTTTGTGTGTATATGTGCCATGGAGGCAAGCTCAATTTTACATATATTAGGAGTACAGACATAGATTAAAGAGCTTGGTCTGATAAAACCAGGAATGAAGTGTCTAATCAGAGTGTGTAGTGCTGAATTCCTCAACATGCCACTCAAGATTTTTTCTGCAGTCAAAGCACTTTCTTCCTCTGCCAGTAACTGCCCCAAATTGATTAGTTTTGTGGCTGAAGAAGATGCTTCTCATTGTATGCATCCTTCTGTTTTCTTATGCCAGAGGGGCAGATCTATGAGTCACCCTTGGAGGGGGCAGTTGAGGCAGTATGGAGTGGTCCCATCTGAGCCATGTATTTCTTTGACATGTTTTTTTTTTACAAAAAAAAATAGGATTCAGCATGGTTTTCAAACGTGAAATTTCTCACTTGGGCAGGGTGACCACCCCTCCCCACCCCCCTTCCAGTAAATCCGCACCTGTCTTAGGCAAGACATGCATGATTTTGTCATCTCTGAAATGCTGCAGCTGGTTTAGTTACAGTAATGCAAAGCTTGAGAGAACGTAGAAATTATAACATGCAGCGTGGGAACAATTTTATCTGCATGCAAGCTCATGCAGTGTGTGCACAATTGCTGTCCCTCATAGGGGTAGGGTTTTGCATCACAGGAGTCTGCAAGTGTCGTGGTGTTTTTACAGATGCCCACATTTTCATAATACGCAACTGCACTAGGCTGTATAGTTTGAGTACCTGAAACTGCAGTGTCAACAAAAAGTAGTTAGGAAATTAATGCGTTGCATGAGATCCTGCTTTGTGGTTGATAGCAGATTTTTGTGTTCACACTAATTTTAATAAATAAATTTGAAATATTAGAATTTCCATGCCTCAGCTTTTATAAAAGGTAATTCTAAGAAAATCTGCCTGAGCTATACTTTGTGTCACCATTTCTTTTGTTTTTTTGTAATTGAATCGCTCGCGTCTTCTGTTTTATATCTTATGTAGGGATCTGCAAGGGCTATTGTATGTTTGGCAGTTTGCTTTCTTGCTTGAAAACTTGCGCAAAGTTTTTGTTGTATTTTAGCAGGCTGGAAGAGTCTTCCCCAGATCAGTCCCTGGAAGAAACCACAGTGAATCCTGCAGAAACATCCCAATCGGAGGAAATGGACTGCTCCCAGGCTACTCACACTCAGACCACTGGTAGGAACTTGACTTTTGGAGATTGGATTTGGGCCGCCACTTTGTTTTGCAAATAAATTAAGAGCAAATTTCGACAGAAGTTTGCATGACTGGAAAAAACATAAATCCAGGGAGTCACTCCAGAAATCTGCTGCTGTTTTAGGGCGCAGCGCTTTGGCGCCTGTTTCTGCATTTCGCGGCGTCGCCGTTGTCCGTTGCAACCAGCTGTGGACACCTTAGTCGTGCTTTAAGCTGCGAAACCAATGGAGCGGGAGTTTGTGAAGCAGAGGGAAGGCTCATAACTGCCCTCTTGGAGCAGTGAACACCTCAATCGTGCTTTAAGCTATGTGGGGGTAGTGACAGATGTGCGCTGCATGCGTTGGCATTGACAACTTTGTGCCAGAAACGCGGCACTGAAGCCATAGGCCATCGGCGTTCATTGTGTTCATTGGCATAGGCGTTGACAACGTTTTATGCTCCGATCATTTTAAGAAAAAGGAGTGCGCATAACTGGCTCCCTGGATCAGTGGACGCCTGAATCGCGCTTATAGGTACATGGAGTGATAAGAGAGAGATGTGGGCTGCATGCATTAGCGCTGACAGCGGTGATTGAACTCTCGCGATCAACCATTAACTGCCACCTGCCAGGGTGGCAGGGTGGATGGTGACTTTAATGTACATATAAAGACAAACAGGAATTTCTTACCACTTATACGGCAGAACATCCCATTCCTCTCGCTTGCAACACCTCCCATGGCTGTGACAACCTTGCAAAATATTTGCATAGACCTTGTCTTTGAGAACCATCTATCTCTCCGACCACAAAGCTTCCTTTACGACAATCAAGGACTGTTAGTGGAGTGTTTCTTGAAGAAGGAATATGTGTGAAAAATAACAAGTTGTCTGTAATTGTACGTACATGACTTGCTCCAATTCTTAGCCTCAGTCTATCGAAAAGCTGGAACAGCTGAGGAGCTGCGCTCAAATTTCACATTAGGAAGTAACATAATCGTCGGCAATTTTTTTTTAAACTCAAAACTCATACATTTTCTGTGGCTTTTTGTCCTTCTAAGTTTAAAACTCACTTTTGGAAAACAAATTTCTGAAATGTTACTGTACTTCTGGCTCATGTCTGTGTAAGCGTGTTCACATCCATTGACATACAGCCATGCGTTGTAAGTATGGACACTTTGGTTTCCGAGCAAAACTGCCCATAAAGCGAGTCGGCCATAATAACAAATCACGAAGAAAAAAAAACTTTAAAAAACGTGTTGTGATTAAGGTCTGCTTTTGGGCATACTGATGTCTAACAAAGTTGAACTTAGACATGATTTTCGGAGCTACGAGCCCATTATCCTGGTCGCCGTTGTGCTTAAAATAATGTGGTGTAACTTTACATGTCTTGTGGTCTAGGATAAGCTTGAAGGCGTCTTGTGGCTAAATGACCTAACTATACTACTACGACTGTTCATATCTCATGAACCGCTACTACATATTGGTACTCAGTCGGCTGAAAACTGTTTAATGCAGCTTTCTGCGTAGCACAACCCAGCAAACCAAAAACCTCTCGGAGACGTTTCGCTAGACGTCTCTGAGAGGTTTTTGGTTTGCTGGGAAGCTGGAAAGGGAGTTTTCATCGCAGTCATTCATGCATTATGGAAAACAGTGAAGAGCGTTGATTGGACAACTTTGCACTGTAAAGCACGGAACTACCAATGAAAAGGGCCATCACTCAGCCATTCGCACTTATTCACTGCATCCCTCAGGTGTACTGCGCTCAAAATATAAAAATTGAAACTTCTGGTGGGGGCAGTACAGATTTTTTTCTCATTACCGTCCATATTAACGAGACAAAAATGCAAGGGCTCTGTTTGGCACTGTGCATTTTCCCCCTGTCCATTGTCCGGACAGTGAGTTTTCGTATTAACGAGGCATAAATATATCGAAAAAGTTTGGTTCCCAGGAAAGGTGTCCATAATTCAGTCATCCATGTTAATGGGAGTCGTGTTAATGATGCATGACTGTATTACACATGTGCACACCTGAGTAGCTTGGTACAGGTGACTCCAAATACAGCAGAAAGTGACTGGCCAAACTAGGTGTTTCCATGTAGGTACCCAAAACCTTACCAGATAACAGACAATGTAAACAAACCTTGGACTTTATTTAACTTGACTGTTTTATTCATGCAATATTCAGTGTCTCAACAATTTATGCTGTCATGTGCATTACTTTGTATGATGCATTTGTGTAATGCCCAGTCAACTGTTTGTGATCGCCCTGTATTCTGCATGCCAAGTTGGAAACATCTACTCTTATTATTTAGTTGCCACGGAGCCATTGATTGGAAGCATCATACACAATATAGTAAAGGTCACAACACAAAAACATGTTATAAAATTCTGCTGGGTTCCCAGTCACGTTGGCATTGGGGACAATGAGAGAGCCGACATGTGTGCTGCACAAACCAGAACCATGGAAATAAAACATGTGAATTTGCCTCCTAGAGATTACATGAAGTTAGTGCATAGCAGACTAAGAGCCGTGGTAAGCTTCTTGGGAAAATGAAGGACACAACAAGCTGCATACCATAAAGCCCATTTTAAAAGAATGGAAATCATGCCGCCATAAAGAGCGTTTTATCGAAGTAATTTTATGTCGTTTACGCATAGGTCACACACACATCACCCATAACTTCTTATTAACAAAAAATACAAACCTCTGTGTGAAATGTGTGGTGAGGAGCTCACAGTAAATCACATTTTAATTTCTTGTTCGCGTCTCGAAGAACTTAGAAAAAAATTTTTTACGGTATTTTACAATGAACACATTCCATTTCATCCCGCATTGCTTTTAGGCGAGCAAACACTTGTCGAGTTTTCACTTGTTTGTAAGTTTCTAAAGAAAGCCAATGTTTTAAATATATTATAATGTAACCTCTGTACACTTGAGATAACATCATCTAACAAGCTTGTGTTTGGCGCATGATAGCCATAGTTGCTTATGTGCCATAAAACCCCATATAACTAACTAATTATTATTTAGCATCCACCAGTGCACTGCTTGCAGTGGACACATTTTTCAACTTTTGATACTTTTCTCTTTTAAGATGCTGATAATGTGATGTTTTCAGAGTTTACGGCTCCCCCGGTGGACGAACAAGCATCTGAGCTTGTGAAGCAGATAACTGGCGAAGAAAAGACTCTAGTGGCAGCTGCTGCCACGACTGCCCCTTCCAGTGATAAAGTGAATGGCCTCAAGTACGCAGATAGTACCACTTTTTATGTTTTCTCTTTTCCTGGTATTAAAGTCTGTCTGCACTCATTACTAAGCGATTGTGGTATATCCCCACTTCATCAGTCCTAAGTTAAGGATCTCGTACTATACCCCTTCACATTCTCTTTATTTAATAAATGATGATAAGATATCAGCGTACACAGGATGCCAAGAGCTCAAAAGAAGTTAATAAAGAAAATTGGGGCAGTATTGTGGGCAGTTGTCTCACTCAAGGTGTGGCATTTTCTGTTTCATACTAACCTTGTTAATTAGCCGCCGCGGTGGCTCAGTGGCTATGGTGCTCGGCTGCTGGCCCGAAAGACGCGGGTTTGATCCCGACCGCGGCGGCTGAATTTCTTTGGAGGAGAAATTCGAGGCCCATGTACTGTGCGATGTCAGTGCACGTTAAAGAACCCCAGGTGGTCGAAATTTCCGGAGCCCTCCACTACGGCGTCTCTCATAGCCTTAGTCGCTTTGGGACGTTAAACCCCATAAACCAACCAACTAACCTTGTTAGTTGTTATTGATTAATCAGTACATTTCAATACAATACAATCAAGTCACAGGATTTAAGGGAAATGTTTTAATTAAAAACTTATACAGCATCAAAAAATACTCCAAAAAGTACAGTTTCTGGGAAGATTGTTTTCTTCAGAGTTGGTGTATCTTGCATACTTTAAAAGGAGTGTGTCAAAACACAGAGGAGCATGAGACAAAAGCTGCTGACATAACTTAGTTGTGGCATATGTTAATGGCCCTAGCACAATAGCCATTTAGAGCTGGATTTCCAAAACATCTGTGCTTGCGCTGTACACCTTGAATCTTGCCACCTGTATTCACACAGTGCTGAAGCTTTAATAATTGTGGGAATAACTTCTAAAATTCATTGCAAAACTAATACTACTTTTGAAAAGACGTACTTTTCATGAATCCTCAGTGGTTGAGAAAGTAATCATTTAATCTTTATTAATGCAGTGCATAATTACCCAAAAAGAAAAATATTTTCAAGTGCTCAAGCTGATGGCCAGTAATTTCATTGAGCTATTTGTGCTGTATGCACCACATTTTAAGTCCCTGGCTTATGATAGAGGAGATGCCTCAAATATTAAGTTGGCCCATGCTTTTATATCTCAATTATCACCATTGCACACTTGTATATATAACTTTATCTACTTATGCTCTATTTTGTTCTGGAGTCATCATCCATCTCCACACATAGCTACCAATATTCCATACTGAGTGTGTATTATCCTGCCCTAGCTCTTGTTTTTTCTTTCTCTAGCACTTGCCTGCAGAAAATTTGTTTTCATAGACATGCTTCAGCAAAACTGTGCAGGGGTATGCTATGCTTCAGAGAGTGGTAAATTACTGCAATGTGTGTCATCTCATCAACCCAGCTAAGTTTCTGCCACCTCCTGCTATTATACAATTGCCTTCTCTTTGGTATCCATGCTGTTTCCCCTAACGACCATCGTTTATCAGTTGTCAGTAGCCGTGCGTCAGGCTGGTTTATTTTTCGAAGTGTCATAAATTATGGTACAACCTGAGCTTCCATGCCAGGGTTAAAAGAGTCCTGCTCTGTTTGTTCATCTTGGTAGTGTACGCTTTATTTATAGGATTCATCTTTCCAAGTCAGATGTTAAAGAGCAGTCATGCTTGCTGAATAGCTTCTATTATAATCTGGTCCTCAGGCTTTCGTGCTACAGAACTGTGCTTGAAAGCAGTGGAATATGCCTTTAGCATGCAGGAGTACAGCATAGCATTCAGCTCAAGACCCAAGATTCCTCGCACCCCTGAACCAAGCAGTGGTGGAAGTTTGGGCAGGGTGGACTCCACACCAAGCAGCTCACAGTCATTACGGAGGAGTCCTGCTAGCACCGTGTCGAGAGGAAATGCCTCTTCTGGCCATCCACTCTACAACATAGAACAAGGTGCGTGCTTGTTGCAGGAAGGAGTTTTGTTCAATTACTGTGACGAGGTTTTCGTGCAGTATTGCACACGGTGTAGCATCTGAAGTTTTCGTGTTACTGCGGGGTTGTGCAACGAAGTACCGTGCTTCTTTCACATTTTTGTGTCTTCCTTCTCTTTCCTCACATTAGACAGTATGGTAGCTACGTTCTCTTACTTCCATTGAAACTATTTCTAGGTAAAAACTTGTTTCGTTTTTCTCATTACAGAGTGACCAGCGCCCCAATTAACATCCTGCACATGGCAAGTCTCAAGTGTCTCCTCAAGTCATCTCATCTAAGAGCGAGAATTCTATTTCTAAACTACTGATGCAAGGCTGTTGGTGGTTCATATGGTTCATTACAAAGTGCGTTCAGTTTTTGGCTTCAGTATTATATTTATTCTAAATGTTTCTCTTCATTTATTTAAGTCATCCACTTAGTTTCACCTTGTATTTTTTCTTTCTTTTTTTCGAAGCAAAATAAATTCGTTCTTTCAAGTATTGGTGCGGATATTCGTTTGTTATTTCCTTGAAAACTAATTGTACGTGTTTCTGAAATTATGTTCATTCGTAACACCGGATAAATGTAGACTCAGCTATTGTTAGATAGGAGTCAAGACGGGTAGTTGGTTCCTAACATGTGTATTTATGTAATTCTGGCAACTCGCCTTCGCGCCCATCTACAATTAAAACAAATTTGCAATATTTGACGTTACATCACTGCCCGGCTTCGGTATAAGGAATGTCTCAAATGCTGAAGCGTAACTACAGTAACCCCTTCGTGGTATGCAGCCGCCTGCATTCAATCTTTACTGCTATAAAAAAAACGAAGCTACACTGCAATAGAGCTAAAAATGCCGACATGCAGCAAATATCGAAAAGGTTCTCCGTGCGAGCGTATTTTCACGTATATAGGCGCTGCTTTTGGCGCGCGAAAGGTGCCGTCTGGCCACCGAGGCGGTCAGACGCAGTTTCACATTCCTTCGGCAGGCGGCGCGGTCTCTCCGATCCCGCCCTCTGTTGCCCAACGTGGCGGTGCGCAGTGCGCAGGCGCATAACCCAATTCTGCCACGGTGATGTTCGAGCAACAGTCTTTGTGTTCCAAGAAGGTTAAAGGAACTTCGGTGTTCTTATTACCGCGGGCCGTCGATGTGCTGAGTCGCGGTGCCTTCCAAGATCATCCGACGCTGCTGGACGGATTATATGTGCTTGTAACCATTAAAAAGAGAGATCACAATGGATTATTTGTTCCAGCCTCTTCGGTGTGCCTGCCCTCTTGGATTATGGTTGGCCGGTGGGATTGTTGGCGATCCTCGGCGGCCATCTTTGCATCTCGAAATGCAAACGGATGCCGAAATTGGATTTACTCATTTCGGGAGATATTTTGCGTTCCTTATTTTTCGCTCGGTCAGCGGCTTCGCATCGGCGCCCAAAAGTGGATTATCGTAGCGAGAGCGGCGAACCCACCACGATCGGAATCATCGACGAGGCCGCATCGTGGGGGTGGCTTGCGTTTAGTTTGGATTACTCGCCGGCGCTTCCTCACCTCCCTGGGATTTATCGAGTTTTGCCACGGTTAGCGGTGGCCTCGACCATCACCAGGGAGTATTTTCCACTTTTCTGTTGTGTTGCATTTTTCTACTTAGCTCGATTTACTGCATGAGGGTGTGGCGTGCCTTTCGTTTTCTGTGACGGCTATTTTCTGTTCTGTTACCTCATTGACTTATTTGTTTCTCCGCGCTTAAGTTGTGCGAAATACGACCAGTTTCATTAAGTTTAACGCTGTTCAGAGGGGCGCAAACGGCGGCAACTATTTCAGGTAAAGGCGGCTGACGTGGCATGACGAGCACTGTGCTTACGAGGAAGTTAGACTAATGCGAGACCGTTCGGGTACCGTTTTCGTTACGGCTCTGTTTACAAAAAGTATTTCGGGCGGCTTTCACTTTCGGATGGAAGGCCTGACAAAGCAGGCAACGACCAGAGCTCGGAACGCGCTCGATATGGGGGCGAAAAACAAAAACAAGGAAAACCTGCCACCGCGGCCTGGGCGTGGGGGAGGCAGGCGGCCATTTTGACCTCCCTCCCTGCTTCTCCCTCCTCAGTCTCCGCGAGGGGCGGACCTCGACGCGCTCTCGCCGCTTCTCGCGCGAGCTCGCGAGAGCGGTGACGTCACTCTTCGCGGCGGAGAATGCCTGCGTGTAGTGTGGGCCGCGAAGAAAACACACGGTGTATGATATATGTTTGATGGGGCCGTGTGTACGAGTCCAGCGCAATGATGTCCTGATGTGGCCAGCAATGCAAGATGGTTAGAGAGACTAGACACCTCTGGGTCGGAAATTTACCGGATAATATTCGAGAAGAAAGGATACGGGAGCACTTCAAACGGTACGTACTCGATGGGTTCGAATTTTGGCGGCCGCTCCAGCGAGCGGCGGCGCCTCACCGAGGGAGCGCGGCATGGCTGCAGTGGACTGCCGTGGCCGCTCGGTTGCTGCAGTGTTTTTCTGTGCGCGTTCTGTCGGCGATCGAGGCTCGTGCAGCGAACGTGCCGTTGACTCGTGCGCGATGGTCGGCCTCGTGCCGATCGCCGTGACGAGCAGTTTTCCCGGCGTGTGCCGCTCGAGCCACGAGGTGCCTTGCCGTCAGTGCAGCGCGCGTCCGCCCGCGTTGTGTGCGTGCCTCGCTCGCACTCTTGTGCGATCGCGTTCTGTAGGCACGATTTCTTTTTGTCTTGCACCTTTAGCTGCTCAGAGTCGTTGCTCTAGCGCGGATTGTGATGCTGGGTTCATGTTGTTGCCGACCCGGTGTTTTTGTTGTGGTGTGTATTTGTTTGTATTGTTATCGCTGCCTGCTGAAGCGTGAGGCCGTGCTCGTGCACGATTGGGTGAGAAATGCTTAACATGCCGCACATCTCTTGCCCATGTATTTACCGGCTGGTGCTGTTCGAATGTTTCTTCAGAACATTTTGTGGACTATGGTCAGTTGCACAGTGTCGTGTATGGTAAGGGCTTTCAGGTTAGGCACTTATTCGTGTGTAGTGAAAATAATCAGTTTAACTCTTCATTACCGCTTGTTCCCATTGCGCTTGTTGCAAACAGTTTGTTACCGGGCGCTCGCGACTTCTCGTCCGATTGATTTTTGTATTCCGTCCTTTGGTGCGAGTTTGGTTTCATATTTCCCCGAGCCGCTCAGTTTTCAAGACCTCGAAGTTCTTCAAGACCGTTGATAAGATTTTGCTTCGTTCCGAGCGCGTTTTGTGCGGCCACGGTAGGGTCGGCAAAAGGTTGCGAAGCTGCTGCTCGTGACCGTGCCTCGGCGGGCGCGCTTGAGCGGGGAGGGGGGGAGCGGCCCGCGTCGGAAACGCGCGGGCTGCGCGGCGCAGTTTGGTATACGGTCCCCCGACGGGGCTGCCTTTCTGTTCCTCGTCTTTGTGCTTTTCTGCAGCGCTCCCCTCGCGTGTTTCGTCCTCGCTCTTTTCCCCCCACCCCACCGGAGGCCCTTCGTTGCATGGCTGGCTGCTGCCTGCTCCGGGGAGAAACTTGTGTGCCTGCTTCTCTGTCTTCCCGCCCTTTTTTGCCTCCAGCTTTCCTGTAATCTGGACAGGATTCCTGTGTACCTTCTTGTTTCAACTGTTTCCCCTGGCTAGTCGAGTTTAGTCCAGCCGATGAAAATCGCCCCTTGACGCAGTAAAGTAGGAATATGGACGGTGGGATGTAATTTCGCCCTTTTATGTTTCGCTGAACGCTGCGGAGCGCCCGCCGAACGCCGCTGCGTGGGGTGAGACGCGAGCGAGTGCGACGCAGTTGCTGTGCGGGGCCCAGCAAGCCGCGAAACGTTCGCGGCAGCGTCCGTAGACGAGCTCGGTCGCTGTAGCCCAGCAGTTGTGGCGGGACTACAGAGTACAAAAACATCGTTAGCCGCTCACGTAGTGATCCGAGGAACGCTTGGAGCATATTTTGTTGCCGGCGAAGGGACTCCGGTCTACATATTACGCGACAGTCCTCCCTTTAGTTATGCACAATTCCGTTACCGTCTCCAGTCGTTCGCTGCGCGTTCACAATGCATGCTGTGGCTAGGGTGCGTTCTTGAGAAGTGCTTTTGCGCTTTGCTACAGATTTCGTCAGAGAACGATCCGTGTGGTGTGCTGCGTATTGGGTACACTTGGAGCTCTGCGCGACTGCTGTCGTTTGCTGCACTCTGTGTGGTCAGCTAATTCTCGACGCCCGCTCACCTTGCGCTTTAAGCTTGGCAATGCACGAGTTGCTGTGTTGCGACAGGCGGCACGAGACGGCCGCTTGATATGCGTGTGGGCGTCGGAAATAGTGCAGTGCTGCACGTGTATGACAGCGCCGTGCGGCATGTTTAGTCTGGCATGCGTCACTGACGAGAGAGGGTTGAACTGATAGCTGTCTGTGCAAATTGGGGCCATGAGGCAGCGCAAGTAAGGGGTAGTTGGAGCGACGCAGCGGGTAAAGCGGTCAGGGGTCCAGAAAATCGCCATTCTCGTTCTTGGGTAACCAGGTTTGATCGTGTCTTGGTGTGCCAGTACGCTTTTTTTTTTCCCCTCGAACTGTAACATTGAGCAGCAGATCGCGAATCTCTGCGAAAGGTTGCCAATGCAGGCAAGCCTTCATTTTTGGAGCCGCAGTGGTTAAAAAAAATTGCGTCCCCTGTGCGGTCCTTGGAGTTACCGGTGGCAGCCGTGAGCCTCTAATGGAATTCATAACTCGTTAGGTTGAAACTAGAGACGTTTAGCCCACACGAACGGCCAGAACGGTAACGCGTTGCCGTGCTTGCTTAGCTGCATTTAACGTATGGTCATAGTTCGCGTATTTACTGTACGACGCTGCTAAAACTCGGCCACGAAAATACCTTTCCAGCGGCGAACGACCAAGCCGTGAATGAGTCACCGACCGCATCGCATAATGCTGCCTTTTAGTACAGCACGATGGTTCCGGCACATATGTTTCGTCTCCATAAACAACGTGTAAATCTTTTTCTTAGCCGCGAGTCGTGCGCGCGAGAGTTCGATTCTCGCAGCTGCTCCGCTTTGTGACTTACGCAGCGAGGTGTTACTTCTCGAAGGGCGCTCGCACTGTTTTATTGCCCCGGCCGAAACCGCACGAGTTGCGCAGAAGCCGTGGCTGCGCTCCTTACGCTTCCGTCTGCGTCTCTTATTTTGCCACGACCCGGGGTGCAATGAATCAGCCCGCGACGGCAGCTCCTTAGCGGTAAGCAGCGCGTGAGTCGCTCCACGTATACGTCAGGGATCGAGGCGTGCATCGTTAGTGTCGCTCCGTAGTACGCCCGTGGCGAGGTCTGTCGGAGCCCTGAAGCCGCCATCGTTCCCTGCTTTTAGAGCGGCGAAATTTACCTGTCCGCTCTCGCGTATTCGTACGGCGCGGTCGGGGAAGCAGCAGCTACAGCGGTCGTCCGCTTGCCGAGATCTGGGAGTCAGAAACTGGCACGCGGTGCGTATCAGCCTCGGGGCCCTGCCTGCCTGCTCCGCCGCGTCGATGGCGGCTGCAGCTGCTGTTTTTGAGGCCGACCGTGCGTCGTTTGTTCTGTTGGGTGTTTTATCTTCCGGCCCAGACCGGATCCCGGCGCGCGCGGGAAGTTGGGCGCCTGCGAGCGGACGCACGGGCGGCTGGGTTACGTCGCGCTCGCCGCGGCGGCGGAAAAGAAGGTCGATTCGTATCGTGCCTCTCTTCGTGGCTCGTTCGTTAACCGGGTTCGTGCGGCGCGTAATTGCATTGTGCGGTGTTGCTGCTGCTTCGCCGTCCGTGCGGGACCGACCGACCCTGCGCTCCTCGGCTCACGACTGGGCGGCGCGGGCGAGTTCTCGAGAGGCGCTCGCTGGGCTGGCGGCGCCCCCGCGCTTTGACGCGTGTGTCTGGCGCGCTCGGCTTTTGGGGTCGCGACGTACCGCGGCGGGAGCATCAAACTCGTGCGTGATTTTCATCGCTGTAATTCGGCGCCTTCATTGAACCGCCTATCAAGATGTTTCTTCATTCGCGATGTGTCTGTATTCGCGCTAGGTGCCCGATTTGCTGCTGTCCCGAGCTGTGAGACGTTACTTATCCGTGTAATGATCTACAGGCAGTTTACCGACCAAACCTGAGGTTTCGGATCTGAAGACGAAATTTCGAAATATTTCGGGATCGCAAGGTGTCCGCGGTCGGTCGTTGGGCATAAAAAAAACCTTGCTCTCTCGAGCTGCGAAGGCCCCCCGCGCCCTTTTCCGCTCTGCTGTGGCCGTCGCCTTCTGTCCAGTGCCTCTTTCGGTTTGAAATCCAGCGGCCGCGGCGAAGGCCAGCTGCGAGCCGCTGTTTGCTCATCGGCCGCCGTCCAGCGCCCGCCCTCGCGATTGTTGCTCGCCGCCCAGCTGTGCGTTGATTGACGCTGACCTCTTGCGCGGCGACGCTCCCGACGTTATGATGCCTTACTGCGTCTCCCCCATGCTCTGACGGACAGCCTTTGCAGGTTTTTCTTTCTCGTCTTCATTATTTGGTCTCGAAAGGGCAAAACTCTGCTTGTGCAGTTCGTGTGCTCGTTCCTGCAGTAGTGATTTTAACTCTGCGACTAAGTTGCCTCCCTCTTTGATCGGCGTGTGCCTGTCCTTCGCGGTGTCATTCTCGACCGAGAACAAATAAAAACGAATTCGTGCCCCGCGCACTGCAATTCGTACGTTGCTGGAGGCGACTGGTTTGTCCGGTTTAGGTGCCCACACTGGGTGGTGAGCGGGCAGACGTGTCTCCCTTCTGAAGCCGAACTGTGTCGGACAGCTTCGTTGGAGGGACTCGTGGGCACGTTGCCGACGATTGGCGACAAGGAAGAGCTGGACTGTCTCGGTGGACTCTTCGGCATTACGCAAGAGCTTCACCTTCACACACAGCAAACAGTTGGTACGAACGTTCAGCAAGGCGGGGACTATCGCCATATTTGCGGTTGCTTGTTGAAGGCCTCCCGGGCTAGCGGATACTGTTTTCCAATCGGTTTTTGTTTACTGATGTAGTTGGGATTGACTAGGTCACGCTATCTATATGGTTTCTGCTTTCCTACGTTATTTTCGTTTTGTTATCGCAATTCGCTGACGGTAACGTGCCCGCTCTTTGTAAAGTTCGCTGGCAGCGCAGTCGAGGTGCCAGCTTCTCCAAAATAAACATGAGGCGATAGACCTCCGTGCAGGACTTTTTTTTTAAGGCGGAAGCCTTTACTGCCTCATCGTTGTAAGCAGGAGCTGTCGACAGAAATGTCACGCTTTTCAATAGGTCGAAACGGTCGTGACGTCACAGTGCGCGAATTTCAAACGGGGCCAATTGTACTTTGGCTACTAACCATGCAACCAATTAAAGGGATCGTATAGTGATGCTCCAAATAAGTTTTACTGAGTTTAGTTAATTGCTTATTTAACCAATTAGTCTTAACGTTTCTAGTCAGACCAGATAAATAAATAAAACCGAGTAAGAAATTGGCCATGATTGAGAATCGAACCCCGGTCTCCGGAGTGCGATTCGAGCACGCTACCACTCCGCCATGCCAGCTCGATGGTTTGGAACGAACAAAGGTGCGTCTAGTGAATACGGTGTCTTCGTTCACTCCCATTTTCCTCCCTTCCCGTTACGACGAGGTTTAGGTGTCCACCGAAATATGAGAGAGATACTTGAATAAATAAATAGCAGCGCAAGGAGACAAGGACAAGAGGAGACAACAAGGACGGCGCTGAACTTCCAGGAAGAGATACATTTCCTTTCCTTTGAAACCAATTTACCGACGAGCAAGGCATATTTGTCCGCGTTTCAGATTGCTCCAAATTGTCGTGACGTCTACCGCACGCGAATTTTGACGGGTGTCCACCGAAATATGTGAGACGGTTACTGTGCAACTTCCTTTCCTCAAATACAATTTTCATTTTCTTCATTACGGACCCTCTTTCTTCTTTCACTCACACTTCCTCCCTTCCTGTACAGTGCGGCTCAGGTGTCCACCGAGATGACAGAGAATTACAGCCCCATTTCCTTTCCTTGAAAATCGTTGGGTTCAAAGGGCAACGCAACGCGCCGAACGGTTGGTGGCGTTCCTTGGACTCCGTGGCAGCGCTACAACACGCTGTCGCGTTCCACTCCTAAAGGCGAAGCTTAAGAGTCATTAATTGGCAGTTAATTAATGCACTAACAAAATGTGCAGTGAAGAATCGCGTAGCAGAATGCAGCACTCAGGCTTTCGCCTTTCACCACTTTAGCCGCTAAAGTTCCTCGTACTGTTTCTTTTCGTTTCTCTCAGACAAGCGCTGCGTTAAGGAAAAAAAAAAATAAACAGAAACATCGTCTCGCCTCCATCTTATCGTCGGCGTGGGTCGCACCAAGGTTCGCCGCCGACCCTCGCATGGACTTCCACTGAAGCGTGCGGGAATCGGTCGCCGCGATTACTCTCTTAACTCCGGTTCCTTTTTATTTTTCTCTCTCTGCTTGGCTCTGCTGCTTGTTTTAATCGGCCTCTCCGCGCGGCTTGGGAAGAGCAGGGCAGCCTTTGTGTGGACGGCCATGCATCTTTGGACATAGAATGCACAGCTGGTCAAATGTTTAGGGGAATAGAATGCACAGCTGCTGCAAATAAAGGGCCGAACCAATTAATCAGGGTAATTTTTTTCACATTGCCAGAACAGCATTGTTAGTCGCGAGTTTAGTAGAGGGATCCGGGTTTATTTCGATGGCCCGGAGTTTTCTAACGTGCCCCGAAATTTAAGGGCCTTTTGGTATTTCGTCTTCATCGAAATGGGGCTGGGATTGAATGTCCGCTTACTCGTTCTGAGCAGCTGTACAGCCATATTTCTGATTGGTCTCCGATTCTTCCCCGAGCATGATAGATAGGCCTCCAGGAGGAAATTGAGGGGGCGTACAAAAGACGAGGCATGTGGCCTCCATAAATCCTTGATTGTTTCCGCACGTTCTCGAGCTGTTTCCAGATCAGTTTGAGTCAACATCTCTGGGGAAATGACGTGTGCTGAAACCGGTGAGATAGATGCTCGCTTCAACTCCCTCCGATTTCTCACATCCGGTAGACCGGAGCATCTTGTCGCACGTGACGCTTGCTCTCACTGGAATGTGGTGTGAGTTGTGCAAAAAAAAAAAAAATGCCGTTAAATCGCGGCGTCGTATTCTTGTCAAGCACACTTTCACGCAGATTGCTCTCGCGTCGCTATTGTTTGAGCCACCTACCATGGGAGTGATCGCAGGTATGTACGTGCGTTGAGGGAGTTGGGTTCGAACGCTTCCGTGGATATCTTCAGAAAGTGTGCTTTCGTTGGTCCCAGTGCTCCAGCACACACGACTCTATAATGAAAGCCACTTTTAGTGGAATTTTTCGAGTCGTGCCGTGCGTACATATGAGCGTTTCAGCGCCACCTTTGTCCACCACGTCATGTACCTAATCATCCAAGAGTTGCGGGCATTCTGGTAGAGCACCATTCAATGAGGCCTTCCGAGTGAACGCACCCGAGGTTGTGGGTTCGGACCCGGCCACGGCGGCCATATTTTCGACCAGGAGACGAAACGCGCAAGCGCTCGTGTGAACGGGTGGGCGAAATTAATGCGGAGCCGACCACTGATGTGGCGCGTCATTGTCTATCTATCTGACGCATTAAACTATTTAATAATGAATGATATTTTCGAAAGACAGAGGCTATCTCAGAACAGCCTTGCATACTGCGTATGTCGAAGGCAGTGTTTCCAGCCGTTCCCCTACCGGCTGAGCTGTCATTTTTGCCGCTCTCGCAGACACTAGCGTCACCTCTCCCGTCTGGTAATCCCTGTATGAAGCTTTAATGCGTCTTGCTCTACGGCCTTGGCTTGGCGGGCCAGCATAGCAACATGACTGACATGCGTGGTTGGCGCGCGCATAATACATGTACGCGTGCAGCGCGTGGACGAAAGTTGCACCTGCGCCCGCTTGCATTATTCCTTCCCCGGTCACAGGCTGATGTGGGCGAGCTTTACGGTCTATTAAAATAAAATAGCAATATAAACGCAGGATCTCTGCCTGTATGCGGTGCCAATCTCGCCTCTGCCACGTCTGCTTTTGTTAGGCGCTCGATTCACCTTGGCTGTTCTTTCTGACCCGTCGCATTCCGATGGTGCGAGATAGATTGGCTCAGCGGAGCGTGTCACGAGGCAGGAGGCCTGTTGCTTTTGGGGACGTCTCGGAGATAGCTCACAGCGGCCATTAACTTTGCGTTGTGTTCTTTTTTTTTTCGTAGAGAGAGTGTCTGGCGCCACACGACGTTCGTGTGCGGCGCGTGCTGCCACCTGGAATTTTTGAAGGTCATAGCTAGGTTTGGCCGAATTGGTAATCTAGTTAGTGACGGATTGCATACCTGTCGGGGCTGGGTTAACCGGAGGGAAAGGACTCAGTTGTGCACTGGGCGTAGTAGTTAGTCTGATGGTGAGCATACACGAGAGCGCAAAAATGAAAACAAACCCGGGTGACTGGGAAGGATGCCGGCGCCTGCTTTAACGATCGTCGTTGCCGATCCCACTTGACTGCGTTTTACTAAAATGCCCGTACTGTTTCCTTAATTACAAACTAGACCTATTTCACCTAATATGGCTCTGCTGCCTCACTGACTGAGGCTGAGATGCTTTGGCTGCCAAACGCAAAATTCCTCGGTACAGCTTCCTTTACGGAAAGCTGTATCTAGGCGCCCTAACCAAACATGCCACACCCACAGACTACAATAATCAACTGCTCTCTTTCGGCCTTCACTGCATTAAAGCGGACCTTGTTGCCTATCTTAGGCGAAGTGGCCTTGTGAGCCGGGGTTCTCACCCCACTTAGTGGGTTACTCCTACCCTCTTTCCGACTTGTACCCTATGACTTGGAACTGAACTGCGACTAGCGGCTGTAGAAAATTATTGCACGCAGTCACGGTGTTCCCGGATAGTGTCATTCATTGGTATCTGATAATTACTGCTCATTTGAGATGATTGCCATGTGACTCTCACGCACCGTTGATAGTTGTCATCTTCACCTAGCGATTCCCCTCCGTTCCCATCTCCCATCTACGACGACGGGCCTTCATCTGCCAATAAAAGGTCATTCATTCATTTCTGCACCATTAGGTAATACTTACAATTGGCAACCTGCCCACTTGAGAGTTAGTTTGGCTTTTTCTTTCCTCTGCGTCGTCGTTTTTCCCTTTCCCTTTTTTTTTCTCGCTGTCTACAACCACCACTAAAGTCGCCTCAGCCTTCAGTACTTCCATTTCGAGTAGGTGCACGGCGGGTGCCCGAATGCCCCCGTTTTTTAGTATTTTCAGCATATAGTGTATAAAGAGAAAGAAAACATGAGAGTGAGCGGGATCCCTCGCCAGCTAAGTTTTTACGGGGCAATTTGGCGACAGTCCGAGTAGTGGCGGGCCGTTGCTCCTATTGGTCGACCTCCTCTGCCGGGCAGTGTCGGCAGCACTGCGAGCGGCGTCTTGTGGGAACGGCGACTCCGCGCGGCGCCATAGTCGCCGTGGCACGCCGAGCCTCGGGAGGACCGACTGCGAGGCTGTCTGGGCGGCGGCCGCTCTCTTGGTCCCGTGCCAAGAGACGCGGCGGCCTTCCTTCCCCCGAGCAGGATCTCTTCTTTGTCGCCGCCGTCTTCGCGGCTGGCTACGCTATCGCCGGGCTTCCGCATTGAGTCACTCCGATTGCTGCGCTGGCGGCGCGTGTGGGAGTGCTCGCGTTCTGCTGCGGCTCCCGTTTCCGGGGGCGTCGCTGTGCGCGTGCATACGTAGTCCGATCTCCCGATGGTTTCTCGTTCCACTTCTCCGCTCGGTTTGCGTTTCTCCGCTTCGCGTTCGTTGCTTTATCCGCCTTCGCCGCTTGTTTCCGCGTTATGTGAGAGTGCGCAGCCTATTTATTACCGCCCACACGCCGCGCTGCCTTCGCAGCGGCAAGGTCGCCGCCGCTGCCTCGGTGTCGCTGGTCCGCCGCGAGCCCACGCCCCGCGTCCGACGTGCATACGAGGTGAATAATGGCGGAAGCGCCGTTTTCAAGGCGCAGTCGTCGAGTGCGGATGAGCCTTGCGTCCTGCACTAATCTCCCGGCGAGCTGTGTGCAGCGCGGCAACTGTTCCCCCTCTGTCCCTGGTGTCTTCTAACGCGATAGCGTTGAAGGCCCCATTACCCAGAAAATACGGCGTCGGCGTTGTGAGCGAAATATAACGAGCATGTCTTTGGCAGGTGGTGCCCAGAGAGCAACCTAGGAGGCAGGTGGGCCACCTAGGTCACGTGACCTTGCGGTGTCATCGCAAACTGCCCACTGGGGCTGGTGGCAGTTAATGATTGGTCCCTCGGGAAGAACAACCAGGGCCGCGCAAGGCCCACCACTGGGAGCACCTGCCATCGCAGGGCAGTGGCGCATCGCTTAACCGCTTCACTATTGCCCCAGGAGGGGTATGAGGATTCCGAGGGATCTGTGAACGTAAAGTAGAGAATGACCTTCTGCATACATGGCACTTAACCCATTACGCTATCGCGTCATACGCTTAAGGTGGAGCTTTAAGTGTCTCCTGCAATTTTTAGCCCACATTTGTGCTTGCGCTTCCCACGAAAGTGGCATGCTTATTGAGCCAGCCTGACAGATACACCGACGTGCCCTGGACATGCCTGCACGTGTGCAAACTTGCCTAACGGTCCCCTCCTCTCCGCGTTCATTTTCAGGGAAGTGCCAGGGTGAAAAAGTTGCGGCGTGCTCGTCTAGGAATGGGGAGAGAATCGGCTGCGCTGGGGCTCACGACTGAGTGCTCCATTCACTGTACGCTTAACATCACTGACTGAATTGTATGGAATAAAGGTTCACCTACCTATCCACCTACATCGACACATGGGCGCACTGCCGCCGCCGCTGGCTCGAGCAGCAGCAGCAGCAGCATTGCTCGCCCTGGTGGACGTCTCCTGGTCGTGCAATTCGGGTCACACAATGCCTCTATTGACGCGGGGCGTCGTTGTGCTTCTTGGTCGGGTCATGCGCTTCTTTTCCCGTCATCCGTCTGGCTGGCTGTTCTTTCCCTCTTCCCCTCGTCTTGTGTTTGCGAGGAAGGAAGGGGGACGGCGGCAGGGTGTTTGCAAGACGGAACGCCCGAGACGAGCACAGACGCAGAGGAAAGTGCATGCGCCCATATGGTTCTTAGCACGCCCTCGCCCCTGCCTCGCGGCCTTCTAGTTCAGCGAGTCTTGACTTTCGTTCTCTCCACCTCCGCGCATAGCTGCTTGCTTGGCGTGGTCCCCTTGTGACGGCGGCACAACGCCCTTCGTTCGCTCTGCTGCGAGGGCGGAGATGGCGAGCAGAGAAGCCCCGAATCAGAAAAAAAAGAAAGCGGAAGGTTCTGCGCCTGGTCGTTGTGTGCGAGCCTCGCTGTGCTGCCAGCGAACGGGGAACGCAGTGCTGGTGGCACGCTGGGAAGAGCGACTCTCGCGCGCTCTGCGCGGTGCTGTCGCTCCCGTCGGCCGACGGTGGGAACGAGAGTCTGAACGCAGTCCGGACCCCTCCCTTCCCGGCTGGGATGTGTCTGCGCACGGAGTGGATGCCCGGTGGTTTGCGTGCCGTCTGTTTTGGGGCTGTGTCGCCGTACGTCGGGTGGTCTTGTGGAGCGTGAGCTCCCGGCTCATTCCTCAGTTTCGCGCCATCTGCAGCACAGACCTCTCGTTGCGAGCGCGGGGTCTGTGTGGCCCTCGGGGACACCCCTTCTGTCTGTCTGTGTGTGTGTGTGTGTGTCAGGGCAGTTCAGGTCGGGCTCCTCTTGATACACGTGACGTTGACGACTAACGCTTCGCATAAACCGGAATTTCGAATTAGGCGAATTTGAAATAACTTTGTTTCATAGTGTAAATATGGACATGCTGGTCACCGACTGCGAGGAAGAAACGGCTCGGGGAGTCAATTTTTAGTACCGAGGCTCGTTCCGCCGTGGGATGTTCTCACGCGGGCAAAATGCGTGCGAGCGCTTAGCGCGCAGAGGCAGTTGCGCAGTTGAAGTGTAGTCGACATCCGCTTCTTCTGACCACCTGTGGTTCGGAGTTTCGAAATGCCCAGGGCCTGTTTGCTTTTTATCTCGACGAAGCTGACCGTAACATTTGGACAGCAGCGCGTGAGGCGGCCAGCGTTTTCGCATGAACACCTGTTCGCTGAAGGCCGCTGGGGCCAATTTGTCAAGGCGGGTGTGGACTGAGCCTCTGCCGGTTGTTGCCTAGCGTTTCTTTCTTCGTTCGCTTCGGTGTTTCTCTGCTCAGGTTGCTGCGGCCTGAACTTAAGTCGGAAGGTCAGAAGTTTGACGTGAGAACTCGAGGTCTGACGAGAGACTGACTCACTCTTTGCGTGTCGCGGCACAGGCGACTCGGGACGGCTGGTGGGAGACAAAAGCACGGCTACTCGTTTTGGTGCGCTTCTTCCGCGTTAACTTTGGCTCTGAAAAAAAAACCGTGTGCGCATGTTAACTACCGATACCATGGTAGGCTGTGGTATTATTAGTTGTTCACGGATGGGGCGCTTGATTGCGCTGGCTACACCCGGGTGTGGGGCCGCATTGCTGGGACGGAAAGAAATGCGAAAAAATGGCTAATGCCCAGACGACCTGACGCGGTGAGCAGATCAGCGAATAGGCCGTGCGGAGGCCGTGTTAACAACGGACTGGATTGCAAGAGAACGCTAGCGTGGCAGGCTGCGGCAGAAAGTTAGGTGGTCGGATGTGGTTATGTAGTTCGCTGGGATAAGGTGGCCTTAACCATGCAGTGGGCGTAGTAAGGCTGGTGATGATCATGGATTATTTTATTCCTTTTAAATTTTTAGAAATGGTTTTATGCTTTTCTTTCATCATCATTATCAGGCTTCTCAGTTTTTCCCCCTCTCGTCGGGCGGGGTTGGGGGGATGAGGGGGTATTCTCGCGCTCGGCTCGCTCCTCCGCTGCAGGCGCCGTAGGATTCACACGGCGGCCACGCAGAGACAGATAGATACTCGCCGGCGTTTTCACTCGTGCTGCTTACGCAGCAAAATTGCACGAGGTTTTACCGGTCAACGGCGCTGGCATATGTGCCGTTCAGTGCAATTTATGACCGCAGTCAGTTGCACAGCGGCGTCCATTGCTCTGTTGGTTGCCCTCCGCATTCGAGCAGGTTGACCGCGCTCGCTGTTGGGCAAGTTGGGAGAAATGTGAGTACCGTGGGCCGCCCTGTCCGCAGCAGCCCACTCGGGGAACCCGAAGCACGTCCACGGCCGGGGGCTCGACCGCCCCGTCGAAGAAGGTGGGGCGCGCATCTGGGCTGCAGCTCCTCCGGCCTCACCCACTTTTTAGGCCGTCGCTGTTCAGGGGTAATCAAAAAAAAAGGACATAGCGCCGCTTCGTCGGGGGCCGCGCAGTGTTTCCACCCCGCTGCTGTCCTTCTTTTTTGGCATTGTTCCCTTTCCTTTTTTTTTCAAGAAAGGGAGAAGGGGTGGGGCGGAAACCGGAAGGAGCAGGTGCGGGCTGGCGGCGGTGTCTCCGCGGTGCGCGCGTTCTTTTCGTCGCCGTAATTTACGACCCGCCCCAACTGCTCCTTCCTCGGCGAGGCGGTGGTCGACGGAGAGACCACCGCCGCTGTGGCGTGGCCTAGCACTCGTCCGCCGCCGCCGCGGCAGATAGCGCGGCGAGAAATACGGCGACGCCAAAGTCGACGGCTGCGCCTTGGCGCAGTTTGTTTATGGCTGCTCCACTTTCTGCTTCGGGATGCGCCGAGGGATGCGTATATTAGCGCTCGCTGCGACTAACGTGTTTTCATGCAGGGGCAGATAGACGGTGTGTGTGACTGGCGTACGCGTGGAAAAGCGGCTCTGGATGTGCCGGGGCCTTTTCCCCGACTCGTTCGTCGTCGTCGCCTCGGCACTGTTCGCTCAAGGCGCTGCGTAGTTCGCCTGTTTCGCTCTGCAGCTTTGCTTGCTCCTTCGTCCTTTAGTGGCGCTCTCGGTGGGAATCGTGTTTCGTTTGTTCGCGAAGCTGATTTCGCCGTGGGCTTCCTGTTCTGTCGCAAGGAGGGGCTGAAAGGCGGTGAATATTTCTCGCGTGATTTAGTGTATGCCCTAAGAAGACACGTCGTCGAGCAACGCACACACAGTACCCAGTTCGCAATAAATCAGGCTTCCTGTTTTAGCTGCTTTGAAAGAAATTAAGTGAAATTCTAAAGACACACGCTTCGGTTGCAAGCACTCATGCCGAGTTCGACGGTGTCCTATTCGGAGAAGAAACGTGCGCTTAAATCAGGCTTCTCGCGGTAATAACTTGGCTCTGCTTACACACACACGTACAGCTGGAAGCAGTATGAGAGGGAGCGCGTGGGCGCCGCCCTTCGCTGACTGCTGTCGCCGAGATGCGACGAGGATATCTATAAACGTTGGTAAGCACTGCCGGCTGCACTTTCTGCGCATACCCCTGCAGCCGTCTATTCTCATCGGCTGTTGGCGGTAGCGCTTTGAGAAGCCCGGAGGCCACGCGTTTCCGGGTTCCCTCGTATATTGCTTCTAGCTGCACCTGGTTTGGCCAGCGACCAGCGTAAACCGCTCCAGGCTGCAGCCCCCGTGCGTTTTTGTGCGCGCGGCCGCTCGAAAGCGCCAGGGAATGGGCGGCGTGTTCGGTTAGCTTTGCGTCACGTTCCTCGGAAACGAGCGAGCCGAATGACTCGACCGCCGCCGGCTGACTCGGCGTCATTTGTGAGTTTCGTTGTCGTTCTTCGAAATCGCGGTTTCTTAATAATATGTCGAGAATCTGCCGATGAGTGGTCCACCTCTCTCGCCGCGTTCGCAGGTCGCCGCGATGTTCCACATATCGTTTATCTTTTCGTAGGGCGGAAGTGTCCCGCGCATACATGTCACACTCCGTGGATGTAGAGTCTGGGATGATGCTCAGGTTGAGGACGTCCAGACTGCAGGCGTCTGTTCGTCCAGCTCGCTGCGTCATCGGTGGTCGCTCCTGCTGGAAAATGCTTCGCGGCTCTGAGCGCAAAGCGGCAGGAACTCGCGTTGCGTCACAACGTGGTTGTGTGCTTAAAATGAAGCCATGAAGCTGTAGAAGAGCAGTAACTATGTCGTGCCTGCGCAAGCGTGAACTTGACCCACTAGTGAGCACGATCTGGCTAGAACCCAGTTTGTACACGGACCGAGAGACGAGGCGCCGCGAATGGTTGGCGAAGCCCGCAGCAATCGCGCTTGAACGCTATCGAGAGGGAAGAGAAAGTAAATGTGAACGGAATCCTCCTTGGGCTTGTTCCCGGTTCGCAAAGAATGAGCGTGGAATGATTGAACATCTGTGCATAATGAGGACAGAGAGTCGGTCGCGGTTTGTTCGTTTCATTGGCTGCTAAGCGGTTGGTGGCGCTCTCGTCTTAGGTGCGGCACCGTGTCTTAATGCGTAGATACGCACCTCGGCCGCGAAGAATGCGAAGAAGCGTCGGTATTCGCTCGCTATTGTGTGTCGCGGCGTCGTGTCCGCTCGTCTTCGAAGGGCACCAGTGGAAGGAGTCGTACGATGAAGGCAGCACGCAGATGTTCGCCTGAAGACGACAGGCGGACTTTCTCGCGCCGGGAGGTGTAGCGTTTTGTCGTTAGTCGCAACTAAACCAGCACGCTGCGTGTACCCGATTGAGTAACTGGTGGCATGCGTTGTTGTAGCAACGGGGGTGCCTTATTGTGTCGCTCCTCATTGTTTTCTTTTATCTTTCCCCTTTGCGGAGGGTTGTTTATTATCTCTCCCTCTGGTTTGGCGTCTCACGTGCTCTGCCAGCTGCGCGTGATCGCGCGCGCATCTGGCGAGCAGGTGCGTGCTCTTGTTTTCTGCGCAGAGCGCGGCGTCGTTTGGGGGCGACCCCTTCTCGTTTTTATTCTTCCACTTTTCCTCTTCTCCCTGAGTCACACTACGCGACCCCCCGTCCTCGTTTGGTCGTATGCGCCGCAGACAATTATCTGGCCTTCTCAGCTGTCTTACGAGGCGAACTTGACTGGTAGCAGTTGCTCGATCGTTTCACTAGCCGGCGCTTCAGGCTTTGCTTGGCACCGCAGGCGATTCATTGATCGCCCAGGGCATGCCTGGTGAATGAAATGAAAAGGGTTTGAAATTTATGTGGACGGTTTGAGCCAGGCTGAAGCGGAAAGCATGGCCTGGGTTGTCTCCGTCTTTAAGAGTAAGCGACTGGAACCCTCAGTGAGAAACGGAACGCACCATCCGCGTAATTCTGCCTGCGAAGAAAGGTATCTATGAATTTCAAGAAGGGAACGGGTCTCGCTTAACGAGCGAAGTGGTATACGTCGCTTTTATAAAGCGTTGTTGCGCAATGCACGCACCGCCTTCCTCGCCGAGTCCATGGTCGGTCGTCGGGTCACGGTTGGACGCAATCTGCGTATCTCGTTATTAGGCACCGCCAAGGGAGAGGGTGGCGGCTCTTCGCTGCTGCTGATGCTCCCGTGCACAGAAGGGAGGGGAGAGTTACTCCGCACGAGTCCTCTGTTGTGGTCAGCGAGCAGCGGTGGTGGCGGGTCGTCTTTGGCCATCATTAGAAGCAGGAAGGGGAGGCAGTCTCCGCCGCGGGGTGTCAAGGCGATCGAGCCGGACACCGACCGGTTGTTGATCCACACCGGTCCTCTTCTTCGGAGGCCCGGCCGACGGCATTCCGGCGTTTCGTCGCCCCTGCTGCTCTTCGCACCCGAGGGCTCCCGTGGCTTCTTTACTGTTCCTACTTTGATAATTTAATACGAGAGAAGGACGCTTCTCCGTTTCCGGCTGCCGAGGGCATGGTCCTGCCACATACTCTCTTCGCCGTGGTGCCCTGCGTTCCGCGCTCTCTCATCTCGTTGTTTGCTGTTCGGGCTGTTCTTGGTTTGGGTGTTGGTTAGCCGCGGCGCCTCTGGGCGAGGCTTATTTTGACGCGATAATCGCCGCGCCCCATTAGCACCCCCCCCCCCCCCCCCCCTATCTCTCTCTCTCTGTCTCATTTTCTCTTGTTGCTCATCTCAGACATGAACTCCGCGGGAAATGCAGCCCTTATACCCAGCATTCGTTACGCGAGTCTGTGGCGCTTGCCTTCTGTAGTTCTAGCGCTGCCGGACGGCCGGCCCGTGCGGCAACTCGTTGCCGTTGCCGATCCGCTGCTCCGAGGTGGCAGGCGCGCGCCTGCCAGTGCGCACGCGCGGTTACTACCCAGCTGGTGGTATTGTATCTGCCCACACATGGTTTGCTAAAGCTTTCTAATGCCCCGGTCGCGTTTGTCTTTCTCGCAACGCGCCTCGTGAAACGGTCTCGAGCACAGTGGTAGCGAAGGTGCATCCGCGACGTTCCGCGCGAGTTAGGCTTCCGCTGGTCCATCTGCCGTGCTGGCGCCAGCATTTCGCAAAGGTCGTGCCACGCCACCGGTCGTCGCTTTCATGATTTCTTTTTCCTTTTTTTTTCGTGTGGCGGCCAACAGTGGGGGGCCATTGATCGTGCGTCATCGACGCGGCGGTCGGTCGACCGAGTCTGTCAGCGCGTATATGTATAAATAGTATCGACCGAGTTCGACGAGACAGGTCGATTCTGCCCTGTACCAGCGACGACGGCTGTGTGGTGGAGCTCTGGATCTCGCACGTTATTCCTTCGCCTTCCTCGCTCGGCCGTTGTGCGAGGCGCGGAACTGAAGGCTGTCGGGGTGCTGCTGACGCAGGCAGCGCTGCTGCGGGCACGCCAGAAGAGAACCCCCCGTTCCGACCGTGGGCGTTTGCAGAAGGGGGAAAGAGCTGAACACGGAGAAGGGGTGGGGGGGCTGCTTCCCTGATGGATCGCAGCCGGGCTGCTCTCCGGCAGCGGGCCGGAATCGATTGCGTTCTCTCCTCTTCCTCCCTCCTTCTTTCACCTCTTTTTTCTTGCGCCGTGCCAGCGTTTCGGAGCTCGCTTCTACTGCCGCCTCGGGCAGCGCCGTTGGAAGAGGACAGAGCGAACACGGCGCGCAAGCACCGCGTTTTATTTTACTTTCATTTCCCTCCACCCCTCTTCCTACGTCATTCGCTTCCCTCCTTCCCCTGTGAAGGGCTGTGCGGTTCGCGCGGTTTTCGAGCTCCGCGGTGTTGTGTACCGCTGGCGACCCCCCTTGTGTCTCCCACTGTGCTTCTCCCTTACCCCGTTTCTCGGTTCTCTGCTCACTAGGCGGGGGTGTTTGGGAGATGGGAGGCGAGGGTCGCGTAGGAATACTGCCTCCGCCTCTGCGCAACTCTTTTTCCGCGTCTTTCATTCTTCTCGTTGGCATTTTTGTTCTTTCTTGTACGTTCACCCGCGCTCTGTAGTCGTGGAAGCTCGATATTGCACGGCCCCTCTTTCGCTCTCTCGGGGTTCTTGCTTTTGCCCGGTCGTTTTCTTTCTTCGCGGGGCGCGCGAAGACGCTGAGCAGCCCTCTCCCCGGCCTCCCATGGCTTTGGGCGGCGAACGGGGAACAAGGGCTCGCGCGTTGTGCCGGACAAACGAGGCGCCGCGGGAGCCAGCGCGCTTGCTGGTCCAGATCCCAGAGACGGCCGCGAACTTGAAAGGGCTCCGCAAGGGACGAGGAGCGCACGTGGGGGGCCCTTCCTTCGCTTGCTGCTAGTTGCCACACTCGCTCCGTGCGGCCGAGCTGTTTCAGCTGCGACCGATTCGTTCGCCATCTTTTCTTATTTTTGTTTTGCGTCGTTTCTTTGCATCCTATCCGCGCGCACATGTTTTTTTATGCTCAATGCGCGTGTCTACGAGCGCTGCATCACGCCCGCCTATAAGCTACCTTGTTGTTGCAGAAGTGCTGGCGCGTGGCAAACCAGGTCGTAGCGTTCCAGCTGTGTTCGCGGAGACTGTGTGTCGAGCTTGTGAAATGCCCGGTTGTTTCCGCTCCCGTTCCCGAATATGTGTTGGTAGGCCGCATGAAATTTTTGCGTTTGGAGTGATTTGATGCGGGTCGGGGACGCGACTTCGATTTTTTTTTCGCACAGTTGAATGTAAATTGCTCTAGGTGTTCTTTAAGCGACACTGAAGACAACTCCACGCAATTATTGTTCTCAGTAAGATTATCTGGCTCTTTATGGCTTTGCTGACGTTTTTCCAGCAGGGATGGGCCCATGTACCGGCAAGAAAGTGAGATTTAAAAATCATCTCGTGAGGTCCTTTTCTAAATGGAGGAACTGCCACCGTTTTGAAGTGAATGGCGATCTAAACATAGCTTCTGGGATCCGCGCCCAAAAATAGGTGTTGACGCACGCATCTTACTTGCGAATTCGGCTGGTGGTGGCGATACCTGCGCCTTTTTTTTTTTGTCTTTTGTAGCTTATAGAAGCTTCGTTTGCGGTTAGAGTGGTCTCTCTGTAATTAGGACGGAGCACCATATCGATACAGGTTGACTTGTACTTGTCGGCAGCGTCCCTTTTAATTTTCTGCTCAGAGGCTTGGCTATCGCATTTCTCTTGATTGATTTACGAAGTCAGTTTTGGAGATACGGAGGGAGTAGTCTCGTGACAAAACGGGAGCCTAGCATAAGGTACGTGACCACGCGGGGCAAGTTGAAATCCCTGTCACATCGCTGTCTTTTCGGTAGACATCTTTCAGTGATTGGGCACGCTCAAAGCGCCGCTGCGGAAGTGTCTTTTGCTTGCTTGGAACCGGGTCCCTAACAAAATGGAGGAGAGAAAGGCGAGGAGTCATCTTCTCGACGCCTAATGCTGTGTGGTAATGAAGTTGTTGCTCTCCCTCTCTCTTCACCTTTCATCATTTCCCTGTGCCTCCACGAGGAAACTTTTTTATGAAAAGGAGCAAATAAAGCAGGCCATCTATGTGCGCTCTGCCTGGGCGTCCTGCGCGAAATAAAACAATTTCCCGAGAAAAAGCGAACTGAGTTTTATTCTTTTTTTTCCCGCGATTTCGTGCGATTGCTCGGGCACGTCGCGTAACCCCGAAGCGGTCCAACCCAAGCTTCAGTCTGCGCCTGCCTGCGGCTGATGGGGGGGGGGGGGGGGGGGGGGGGGGGGGGTGATCTTCCTGAAGAGATGCCCTGGGCCGTACGGCGATGGCGGCTCGCTTTATTACCGCTTCGTGCGCGAGATATGGCTCGTCATTCTGCCGCACAAGCGCGGGCGCTGTGGACGCGTCGGAGCGGCACGTGCCGTAATTGCCGCCATGGCTGCTGCTACTCCTGGGGCCTCTCGTCTCTCCCGACAGGCGCGCCATGCGGACCGGGGTCACCGAACATCGCCGCAGTGAATATAGTACGCTCTGCGCCCCCCTCCCCCTCGTCCATTGAAGCGATGGGAATGGCAGCGTGTGCGGCGACGCTGATGTCGGGCGCGTGGCAGGCGCGTGCGGCGGCGGCGGCCTCGATGATGATGGCGCCGTCGTCGTTGGCGCGGCGCCGTTCGCATCATCGCTCTCCTCCGGCGATTCCGCTGCGGTTGGCGCGGCGGCGCGTGCACCCCCCCCCCCCCCCCCCTCCCATTTCTTTCCCTTCCCCCACTCGCCTCACCCCACACCTTAGTTTTTTTGGAAGCTCGTGTGCCGCCTCGGCGGCTCCTGAAATAGCGGGGTTGCACAGGCCATTACCCCGCATATGGGAAAACCTGCCTGCGCGTGCCTAAGCTGGACGGGGGTTCGCCCGCCGCCGCCGCCGCTGGCGCACCACTAGCGCGGGAGATCCTAATAACCCCATCCGCCGCCGCCCCCGTTCCCGCGCGACCGCTTCCCATATCTCACTTTCCCCTCGTCGAGATGATGGCCTTTTTTTTTTCGTCTTGCTTCTCGTTAATGAAAAAAACTGGGAGTAATGCGTTGTGTGCGCAGCGGTCTGCTTCGGGGAGGCGCCCTCGTTCCCGATACGCGTGGTCAGGCGGCGGGCCTATGTCGGGGTTGTGTGCGTTAGTAAAGGCGCTTCGCGAGAGCGGGTTGTTCGGGCAGTAGCTGAGGCACATTCGCTTTCTTTTTTTACTGTATCAAAGATGGTCAAGAGCGGATCAAGGACGTGATAATGACGCGCACACGCCCGGACCTCTTTGGCCCTCGGGGCCGAAGCGGGAGCTTCGGAGCTCGCTCAGGGCCTGTGCGTGCCTCGTACGTGCTTCCTTCGCTTCTGCGTCTCACTCGGTCTATCTGTACATGTCTGTGCCTTTCTGCCCATCATGTGGTTTGTTTGTCTCTGGTTTGGAGCTCGCCATGCTACTGCGTTCCGACGAATTTGACGGCGTCACCTTTCTGCTGGCCAAATTGAACGGGTAAACTTTGGGCAGTTTGTACGGCGCGTTGTTGCGCGAGGGTCACTTGGGACGTGGAGGCCCGAGACACGAGGAGACGGAGAAGCAGCAAAGAGCGCTGCATGTTCGCGCGCTGGTGTATGTTAGACCCTGTACGGCAGGGAGAGGCTGCTTTGTTGAGTGGTGCATGTGGTTCCTCTGGCTGTTCTCTCTCTCTCTCTCGGCACCGTAAATAGCTCGGCGCGTTAGGTTTCGTTTGCCGACCGGTTTGGGTTTGTTTGGACGCAGCACTGTCGGTGTCGTCTCCTTATATATATATAGACTTCGGACCGCGGCGTTTTTATGGAGCGTGGAGTAGTGGTAGCCGCCTTGCGCGGTCGCCGCGAGGCGTGAGCCGGTCGTTGCTCTTGCAGCAGCGCGACTAAACCAGGCGCGAGACTAGGAGGGAGGGTGCGGGAAAGGTGGAGACAGAGCAACCCTTCAGATTGTCACTCTGCGCTTTTCAATGAGTTGCGCAAGTGTGAGAATGACGGGGCCGGAATGAGAGGGGCTCGTGCAGCCAGGGAGGCTGCTGCAACGTTTAGGGGATTACGCGCTTGTTTGTTTCGTCCTTGTTGTTTCTTTGTGTTGTGTACGTGAGCCTGTTTATATGCGGAGTGATGTCAGATCGGTGGTGGTCTGTGACAGCGCGCTCGCGCTAATGTGGATTACGTACCCCTTGAGGCGGCCCAGTCGCGCTGGCCGCCTATCGGTGGAAGAGGGGGGAGAGAACTGTGGCGTCTGCATGCGTGCCGGGCGGATTTTATGCAAGCCGGACAGCGGCTGTCGAGGTTGTGTGTTTGTCGCCACCCCTTTCTTTTTTTTTCTCTCTCTCTCCCACTTTTCGTCTCATCGGGGCGTTGTGGAACACTTTCACATCGCGAGCTGTTACTGGCTGCCCTCCTCCCCGCCTCTGTTTTACGGCGTGTCCGACGTCCGCACCACGCGCAGACCACCCGCTACACTGGTTGGTCAGCGCGCAGTGACGTCACGCATGACGATCACTAAACGCGCCGTGGGCAACGCGAAGAACTCCCGCCACCTCCTCCAAGCTGAACCCAGTTTTCTAAAATTCATCCATTCCCCCGCGCCAGCTACCGCTGAACATTCGCGTTACGGACTGGTAACCGTCCTGCGACGTTTTTCGAATATCTCGCCCTGCTTTACGCAAACCTTTTTTTTTTTTTTTTTTGTACAGTACTTGAGCAATACTTGTACGTCACTCCGGCTGGCGGGCTCGTTGCTAGCAGCTTATGTCAGAGCGAGGGTACTGGAAAAACGTCAAATAGTTCACGCGCCTTCAAGGTCGGAGTCTCGATCTTGTCAAAGACATTTTTCTCGTGTTTCGTTACCATTGCTGCCAGCGTAGCGTCTCCACTGTGCAAGCACTGCTTGAGTGGCTCCTTTTACGTGCTACGTTGCTGTAAAGCTTCAGCCTCGACGCGTTTTTCTCGTTTTGTCCCGCTAACTCGCTTTTGTCTTTGAATCTTTGTCTCCCGCCCTTTCGGTTGCATCGGTGTTGGTGCCCGTGCTGTTACTTTTCTTCATCCCGCACCTTATACTGCGCGGATATGATAGGCGGTGTCGCCAGGGGTTTCGCGGCGCGACCCATTAAGCGGGTGTCCAGTGAACACTGAAGTCTTTTTCGTTCTCTTTCCTTCCGAGTCGGGTCTGGCGCGGGGCGGGCGATTTTCCGGATTGTCTCGTGCGTGATGTCGATTACCGATACGCTGCTATCGACGAGACTGGAATAAACTCCGACGCACCGCAGCGACCGGGCAGAACAGTGTCTCGTCCACGTGCCGTCGTCGTAGAGAAAAACGTCGGTTATGAACCGAGCCGCACAGGCAGTTTGTGGGAGAAGAATCAATTTACGTACGATACAGCGCCGGCTTGGCCTGACGGACTACCCGCTGTCCTTGTTTGCGCTGGTCAGACTGTATTCTTTTTATTATTATTTTTTTCCGTTGCGAAGGCCTCCCTGCCTTCCTGGACGGGACGCCACCTACGGTCGTCGTGTGCGGTCGTTTTGCAGCAAAGCGGGCTGATATCGAACGCGTGTTTCCAGAAGAGGTGAAAGTATGTCGTATTCATGTAGCATGGGCTTGGGGAGATCGGGTAGTGGATGTCGCTCACATGCGTCTGTTTATTGCTGCAGTCGTTGATTCCGTTCTTGGTTCCCCTTTGTAGCTCCTTGTGTCACCAGGGTCGAAAATGGCGTGTGTTTGTTTTACACGCCTGTTTCTTTTCGATTCCTGGCTTCACGTCGCCGGGTCTGCGTTTTGTTGTCATATCGTCGTTCGCGGATTGGGTCTTCTTCCGTCTGCTTTTCCCGAAGCCCGCCTCTCGCGGTGATGGTCGCAGCGATCGATCTGTGCGCAGAAGCGGCGGCGGTGGCTCGCTAATGAACGCGTCCTCGCCGGTGTTTGCGTGGCACGGTACGAAAATACTCCTTGGCCGCCGCGTGTTATGTGGGGAAGTGCAGGTCGATCTGGTGCGTCTGTGTATGATGCTGTTGCCTCTCGTTACGGCCCATCTAACAGTCTCTCTATCTCTGAGGCGTTCTGGAAAGTTCGCTTTCTGAGCTCTTCCCACGCCGTTCCTCTCCTGCGTCGGGGCTGTGGGTGACGGCTAAGTAGCTCCGTGAACTTGTGTTATCAGGAAACCCGGGTGTTAAGGTGGCGGCTGGTTGTTCCTCGAAAGGTCGAAACTTCGAAGTTTAAAACTTTAGGCACCGTCCGAAATTTTGTCCCGGGCACGGAGCGATGTCCTTTGCTCTCCTGAAAATTTTCGGCGGCCAGCGCGAATGAACGCAGTTCGAGTGCAAATTGTCAATTTTTTACCCTTTCTTCGTCGAGTTGTTGGCTCGTGAGAAGAACGGTGACTTCCATCTCTTTAACTACTGTTGAAGGCTCACAGATCAGTGGTCCAGCACTGTCGCTGTCTGTGACTAGCACGCACTTGAGACACAGAAAACACACAAACGCACCAAGAAACACAACCGCACAGAAGGCGCGCAAACGTGGACAGGCTTGCTTCCCAGGAAATGCCGGGGAATTCCCGGATCCGCGCCTGGCCGTCCGTTTAGATCGGACACAGGGCTGGGGGGCCCGAACGATTCACGCTACCCGAAATTCGCCTTCCGATTTTTAAACGCAAGGGGCGCCCGCCACTCCGATCGTAAAACGGAGGGCGTGCCCTCACGGAAACAGACACTGACACCACAAAGACGCTTCCTATCAAGGTGTGACACTCACAGGAACTCTCGCTAACACTACGTAGCTAACGAAATGATGCCTGGAGGCAAAGCGTGCATGCAGGGCGGTTACAACTGTGCAACGGTAGAATCAACGACAGCTATTTGTAGTGGTGAACGTATGTCGTTTTTTCGTTAATATCTGTTGTCACTCGTGACTTCACTGTGTTGGGATCACTCTGCGTGGTGCGTTACCATGACACTTTGCAGTGACGTCATGCGTGACGTCGCTACATGCTCACTAATCAGCGTCGTGAGATCTTACGACACCGCAGAACCGGGAAACGTGCCCTGAACAGCTTGGTGCTGTAGAAGCACCTATTATTGGCAAGAGCTTTCTGATCAAACCAGTTTCGAAATACTGCATGTTGCTGGCGTGCCAAATTCCGGCGCTCTGATTGGTTTAATTAATCCTCTGGAGATCAGCTAACTGTCATGCCAATCGCGGCATTCTGGGGATCTGTTCGGCGCTGTTGAAAAAACGCGGTTCTGGCGCGGACAAAACGGCCTGGGGCGCCGCCAATAGTTGAGCGCGAAACTCACAGGCGCCGCTGCGCCTTCTCACCTGCGCCGTTTTAAAACTGGCCGGATTTTGATTCGGAGTTTCATAACTGGCACTGGTTAAAGGAACTTCTGACTGTCCCGCATCGCGTATTCCATACCGCCCCGCAATACGCTGTCCGCGGTGCAGAGCGAGTGGAAGCTTTTCCGCGGTCGCCATCTTCTTTTTCTCCCCCTTCCCTTCTTCCCGCGCGCCTCGTGCTGCTTGGCTGGGCGCATAGCTCGCTCGCTCCGGGGAGCTCTGACATGCGACGTCCGCCGCGCTGTCTTCCTGTCATGCCCAGGGAGGGTGGCTCGGGCGCCCGCGATATAAGGCCCCGCTCGTTACGTCTCCTCAGTTGCGTGCAGTGCCGCGGAAGGGAGACAGATAGAGGCCATTGAAATGGGGATGGAGTGTTTTGCTAGGCGTCCATAGCCGCGGCTGGAACGAAACAGTAGAACAGAGGCACTCCATATTACGATTAACCAGATAGCTCTAACGTCTGGCCTATAGTGATAAGTGTTTGCTGCGAAGGCAGTACGAATCTCATGGAATGCGCAGTGAGATAACAGATTTACGTAGTCGGGTAGGGATGCTTGCAGCCGAGAAAAAGGCATGAGGAGGCAACAGGGTTTAACACGCAAATTCGGCTGTTCGCGACCGTCTCGAGCATGAACGATGCCTTGTGTAGAGAGGTGAATCGCGGAGAGATTGAACAGGAATGGCTATAAAGCGCACGTTAAGAATCACGTGCGCCTTTCTCCTCCAATCCACTTATTCCGGGCGTTGTAGATGTCTTCGAAACCTACGGTGGTGCGGTGCCTCTCTCTGCTGTTGGTGATGATGATTATGATGCCGGAGGCACATCGAGGTGCTGCTGCACACTATTGTGGTCGCCGGCGCGGCGGTTCTCTCTCGTCTCTCCGCCTCCACTCCTGGTCGTGCCTGTCAGTAAAGAGGGGAGAGGGAGGGGAGGCAGCATCGATTTTCGCGTCAGGAGGAACCGCGGTACCGCCTTCCTTTCCGTGCCGCGTTGTTTCGGGAAGAAGGGGACCAGGGAGAGGAACCCGGATGTAGTAGCGTGCCTCCTCATTCTCTTCCACTCCCGCATCATCCGGGGGCTGGGCTACGCTTCCGGCCTCGTCGGCATGCTGAGGAAGGGAGTTCCGTCTCGCTCCCGAAAAGTTGGGCCCTCGTTTCGTAGTGCGAGAGCGTTTCTGCGTTGAGGCTTGTTTTCCCCCTCAGGGACACGCCTGTGTTCGCGCTAACCAACTCGTGCCAGTACTTTGCTTTCTTAGAACAGCAATAGTAACAAAAAGAAGAAGCGGCAGCCCATTTTGGAGACACTATTACTGGTAGTCCGGCTGTTGTTCCTCCTTTTCCAGGCGCCGGTACGTTCGCTTCCGCTAAGCTGATGTAGCCGTAAGTTCATTAAGAGCTGGCGTTTCCTTACGCTAGCGCTAATGACGCTTGGAAATCTAGGTCGCGAAGCGCGCAGGGGTGTCAGCCTTCGTCAGCCATAAAGCTGTCGCCAGCTTACCCTCGCTTGAAAGGCGGTCGGTCCAACACGGCGTCCGCTGCACGCTGGTTCCCTTGAAACGCCCGAGGGTGCCCCCGACCGTCGACATACAGCCTGGCTGGAGGGAAAGTAGCTAGGTGTGCTCAGTAATTCATTGGCGCTTTCTAGGCCCTGGAAGCGGAAGGTTTCCTTTCTTCATTCGACTCTTTGCTCTGATGAAGGCCTTTACTACCGAACTGGATGTCTTCGACGCAGGCGGTCCTCACGCCTTACGCCGGTCCGGTGCTCCATGCGCACGAACCTAATGTTGCAGGATGCTGGAATTTCTCTTGAGTTTGGTTTTCTGGTATTCTTTTACGTTTGGTCGCGCCCTTAGAATGTGAGTGTCGTCACTATGCGTTAATAGCGAGGCGAGATTAGCGAGTGGGCTGCGTCTTGTCTACTGAGTGTGGGAGGGGAAAGAGCGCGGCGATTAACTTTGAAGGCAGTGTTCCCGCTTGCGTCGAGCTTTCTGCCAAGCCAGAGGGTGGAGAGCTGTCGTCGCTTTGCGTGGCTTGGTTGCCCGAAGAACCCAGGGCGTGTGTCAGTGATGACTCGTCGCATGACCGCGTTCGGGTCTCCCTGGTCCTCATCTCTCTCCATTTATTCGTCGCCCACCGAACGGGGTGCCCGTCTCCGTTAGCGCGGCCCATCGCCCCTCTAAAGAGCGGCCTCGTTTTTTCGCGCCCGTCTCGTTGCCTCGCGGGTTTGTTGTCTCTCCTACCCCCCGTGGTGTTGGCTTGCCTCGTTTGCTGGCCCCCCTTTCTGCCTCTTTCGCGCGGCTCGGTTCAGTGGCCTCTGCCGGCTTCGTTTTGCTTCTTCGAGCGTCTGTCGTGCGCGGCTCATCTCTTCGCGCACCGACTGTCACCCGCGCGCGCTGCCAGCCCCTGTTGTGCCTCCCAGAAGAGACGTTTCGGGGCTCTTTGTTTCAAGACAAAAGCGCCTTCTTCTTCGCGCTGGTGGCGTGGGCGGCGGTCGTCGATGCGTGCATGAGTGTGCGAAAAAGCGACCGCGCGCGCGCTGTCGCGGCCAGGCGAGGTTCGGCCGCGCAGCAGTCGACGGGGGACCGCCCGTGGCGTCTTCTCTCGGACGCGTCTTTCGGGATCCGGGAGAGCTGGCTGCTTGTGTTTCGCAGCCTTTGTTGCGGCTGGTTTGTCTCGTTTCTGTCTTGGCTCCGATTCCGGCACATTGTCTGAGAGACTCCCCTGTCTCGTTTCGCGGCCCAGAAAAGTCGGCCACTTCAACGTATTGCCTTGGAAAAGAGTCGAAGGCTGTTTGAATGTGCAGCAGCCGGTCGCAGCGCGCCCAGAGCGACGAGTATATCCCGTCGTGTTCAGGTTGAGAGGTTGTTGTCGGGTCCGGCCTTGCGTCATACTGCCAATTGCTCCGCCTTATTGTGCAGACTTTCTTTTTCATTGCGGACATCGGCTGTGACCGCGCCTGTTTTACGAGCTTGAAAGCCTGGGATCCACATCAGTTTTTAGAAGTTCGAAAACTATGTTGCCCGCGGCTCTGGGGTCCAGCAAATTTTGGCTACATCGCTCCAAAATACATGCGCTTTCGAGAAGCTTGCACGCAAAACAACCTTTCCTGTGCACGTAACTCGTCGAAAGAGCCAAAATTTCTTGGGCTACAGTGCGGAGGGTAACCACGTTTTCGAATTTCTAAAAACGGATGTGGATATTACTTATGGTGGTCTACACGCCTCTCAACAGTTAAGACGCCTAACAGTAATAGTTAAAAAGTTAACTATTTCATATTAGTTAAGACCTGCTAATTAGCACATATTGGCTGTGTTCTGACGTACTACGCCGCTGACAATGCTCTGCCGGAAAAAGCGCTCACCTAACTCAAGGGCCTATTATAAAGAAATTGCTGAAAGTCTTAGGTGGAACACCCTGTATACGGGGCTCCCGGGTGGAGCCACATAGGTGCCAGCCACCATCTCCACTCGTGCCATCAGCCATTTCTGACCTGCGGCGGTGGGGTTAGTTATCTACTGATTACCACGCACGTGCTAGATCTACCTTAATTAGAGTGGGAAACGTTTGTTTGACTTGGCTTGGCTTTCCAGCAAGGCTTGTCCCTAGCGTTGTCCGAGGTGTGGAAATCTACGCGGCCGGGAGTCCGTCGGGGGAGTAGGACTGGAGTGGGTTAGGCTGTAGATGAAGTTATCGAGCAAGAACAGGCGTGGTAACTTTCTTATCCTCAAAGGGTGGGCCGGTAGGGAAGGGGATAAAAGCCAGGAAGGGAGAGGAAGAAGTGCAGGTACGCACGTTCTAAGGTGTGCGTCGTTGGTGTTTACGGCCCTTGCCAGAAATATACGGATTTATTTCTAGTGCCGCGCGGTAGGTCTCGCTAGTGGCCTCCAATAGTTCGGAGCATTGGAGGGGTGAGCACGAGCTCTTTCGCCTTCAGAGGTTCTATGAAGCAAGCTGACGATGCAGACCGAGCCGCGCTGCAGGACCCACAAGTGAACCCATTGGGGCTGTGTATTTCGACAAAGGCTGCGCCATCACTTCACAGGTTGAGCACCAGAGCGACCCTCGGAAAAAAAAAAGGGGGGTGGGGGGAGAGAGACTTTGCGAGACTGAAGGCTACGTGTTTACCTCGTCAAGAAAAGAATTGAGGCGAAGCAAGAAAAGAACCTCTCCGGAGTCTGGGTTCTTCTGCCGTGACCTTCTCGCGGCCCACGCTCCAAGCCTAAAGTCGCTGGAACTCTTGCAGTGGACCCCCTGGTGGTCGGTCGCGGTGTGCGCCCGCTCCTGATCTACTTTTCGTGCCCCCGTCTGTCTGTCGTGCGCACGATTCATTGTCCACGACTACCGGACACGATCGTCCGCCGAGCGTCGCGGGCAGTGCCGGCGTAATTGTCATCGTATCGGTAGTGCGTCGTGGCAGCGGGCGCCTCTCACAACCAGCCGCGCTGGTCGAGCCGTCCTGCTTGTTTCGCTTCGCGTGCTGCGCCTGCTGTCCTCGACGTGGCCGCACCGGTCTCCTCCGAGAGGGCCGGACAGGTGCGCGCCAGCCAAGACCTCTCTTGCTTCTGCTTCTTGCGCGTCTTTTTCTGGGCTGAGGAGGAGGAGGAGGCGTCCCTTTATATAGCCGGCTCGCGCACGCGCACCTTGGTCGTGCGTGCCGCCTTGCATGTTGTGCATGCGTGCGTCTGCCGCCGGAGGGGCCGCTGCTGCTGTTGTTGCGATCAGTATTTCCATTTTCGTGACCGCTTCCCCTCGCTCACGCCGCTCTCCACAAGCAAGAGCGCTGCAGTTGTCTCGCTTCTTCTTAGGCGCCGACGGCGGTGGTAAAGTGTTGTTGTTGATGTTGTTACTGTGGGCTGGGGCGCGTCCAACGAGCCAAACCTGATCTTCGAGGGGTGGCTGTGTCTGTGCGGGTTCCAGCTACGACGGCGGCTCAGGACGCGCTGAGGAAGCCAGATGGCAACGACGAAGGCACTTGCGCGGTGGTAGTCGTGCCAACCGCGACGGTTGGGCAGAGAGCTTGGTCTCGTCCGCGCTGGACGTTGAGACGAAGGTCTTTCGGCCGTTGCCTCCCCCTCTTCCCGAGCCTGGTCGTCCTGCGCCGTGCATGCACGCATGCACATTTCGAATTTCGTGCTAACGCCTCGCCGGCTGGCCCGCACGCACAAGACGGTTGGCGCGCGTATTGTAAATTTGTAATACACGAGTGTCTTGCTGCGCCGCGATGGCATGGTAGGTGCGCACTGCCGCTGTCTGAGAAACGGACGAGATGCGCTCTTGCCACTTTTGTTCGCTGGTCGTGGCCCGCGACCGGTGTCCGATGCGTACTGTTATCATCTCTCTTTTACGCCACTGCCTCAGCTGGTCCTGTCGACTGCGCCACTAGACGATTGGATCCGTTTGATAAGCGTTGTTCTGAACACTGTGCTTCTCAGCTCTAGAGGCCAGGGCGTATTTTGTTTTTTGTTCTCTCTCTCTCATTTGTTCTTTGCTTTATGGGGAAGATTAATTTAAGACAATGATTGGTCGTGGAATTCGCCGTGCTCCAAAGCGCCGTGTCCTGTGCAGTAAGGAAGAACCGTGACATTATTATTATTATGGGGGCCGGCCGCATCTGGATTGCGGCAGCTGCTCGCAGCGCCATTTCGGTTTTAAAAGTGAAACACTAAGTTGTAAATCTCGCAAAATATAATTGTTTACACATTTACTAATGTCAGTATAAACGAAATGCGCAATTAAATAACAAGCACAACGTATGACGTGAAATTTATGGTTTGTCGCCTCTGTTTAAGTGAACACATGTGACCTATTTGAACATCCGGCGCTTGCTGACGTCGTATCTTCGTGGCAACCAAACAAAGCGTACTCGCCAAGTGTAGCACATGGCCAAATCCAGGAGCAGTCTTAAAGTTTCCGGCATTTTATCAGTGGAATTTTGTGGTGCGGGCATCTTGAGACTTAAAATTAAGAGCATAAAATTAAGAGAGACGCCTCAAGGACGCGAATTGACGGTGAGGCGTGTGGCCTCCGCTTTGAAGGACGCTGCCATGTTGTCCGGCCCCATCCGGTGTTAGGGGGCCATGCTATTTCGCTGGTTTTGAGTTAGTGGGGACCTTTAGAATAGTGACGCCCCCTCGGTATGTGCGGATGTGGAAATAGTGTGTGTGTGTGTGTGTGTGGGGGGGGGGGGGTCAGTGTGCGTGCGCAGAACGCCAATGCCCCTTGGTTTAGCATTCTTCGCATGAGCACTGGCGCCCCATTTTCCCCTAACCGAAAGGGTCATCCTGTTCTAAAACTCGCTAGTCTACCCGAAACCCTCTATTCCCAATCCCCCTAACTGATAGGGTCACCCTGTTCTAAAACTCTGTATTGCTAGCTCCTGTGCGAGCTGTCCCCTTAACATGCTATTAGGTCGGCTTGTTGCAAAGCATGTCGATTTCTTTATCAGGTCCGAAGTAGTAGCGCTCGTCGCAGGGCCATCCCGTTTCTTTCTCTTCAACGCTGTAAGCATAGCTGAGGCACAAAAGAAGCAGGGAGCGAAGGAAGGCGACAACACGCACAGATGCCGACAGAGTGTTAGTTTTCCATTGCCATTGCGCCGTTGTGTGCGCACATATGTCGCTTTGTTCTGGTCGTTGTTGCGCGGTTGTTATATCAGTTTAGAGCAGGGTGAACCAACTATCCTGACAAAATGTTCTGTTCCAAAATACCATGCGAAGTGTCTCAGTGTGCAGGCGTAAGTTGCGTGACTGACACGCATTCCATCCGTAGGCAAAAAAAGGAGCTGGGAGTCTACAGATTTTCAGGCCCGTGTTTGCTCATTTTCCCGGGGTCTTCGAGTCTTCCAGTGGGACGCCATAGCGAGGACCCCGACCAGCGAAGAGGATTGGTTCGCAGGGCCCACGCCGCGGCGCAGGCCAATGGGCTGCCGGAATAGGCGGACCACCCAGCTGGGCTCCAAGAAATGCCATTATTTCAGTAAAGCGTTCAGCTAATCAATTAATCGTTCTCCTGCATCGTGCATTGATTGTACCCGAAACAAGTAGAGACGCACGTCCTTTAATCGGCTGGCCATGTATGCTATACACGTCCCTTTATGTGTTCACTGTTTGGAGTGGTCTTCTCCCAAGTTAGCTCCCATCGGTTTTCCGGTGAGTGCCCTCCCCCGATGTGCTCCATTCGGACAGCCTTTTGAGCGGCGGGGGTGTGAGAGAGCATACCCAGAATAAGGACGCATGTGTTTTCTCGGGCTAGGAGACTACTGGCAGGGCATGCGTCTTGTTGACGGCAGTCTGGTCACGCAGTTATGGGACGAAAACACACCCCGCAGTGACTGTGTGACGCGGAGTGTGCGGCGTTTTGCACTATGCCTAGCGCAAGCAACGCGCATCGGACGGGCATTTGGGGGCAGGAACGGGAGGGTCACCTTGACTGCCGCCGTCTCTCGAGGCCGGGCCCTCGTAGCGGTTTCGTTTATTTCTGATCGTTACGTCACCGTCGTTGTTGTCGCTGTAGGATACTCACTTCGAACCGGGAAGGCGCTCAAGGGTGTATACGTTCGAGCGGGTTAGTGATGGAAGCGGCACAACGCGAGCGTGGCGTACGCGCCGCGTTGCCAAGTGCACAGAAAGGGCGTTTATTTCCGTTCAGAGTCCTTCATGACATACCACCCCTCCCACCAACGTCCGACTGCCTGAAAGCGTGCCGCTTATCGTCACTCAGAAGTCAGAAAGAGCGAGTCGTAACGCAGAGTATTTATTACGAACATAACGGTGCTAAATCGACGGCTTGTGTGCAGTACCGACGCATCGTCGTCAGTGTCCCCATCAGGCCTTGATGCTTGCGCTGTCTTATGACAACGCAGGCACAGTATTTTAGCACAATAAGGCGGAATGGCTGGGTGCAGTGTGTTCTCAAATTCCACCTGCGGTCTCCTCACGAGTGTTATGTCGTCGTCGCAAAATGGCCGGTTTACTCGTAATTACAGGCCATTTCTATCTGCTGCTGCTGCCTGTGTGCCTTGCGGGGCGTGTTTTGTTCGCCTCACGACGCCGCCAGTCTTGGAAATGAGCAGGATTGGTGCGTGTCGTTGTTGTGTATGCTGGTTCTTGTTCTCTTGGGATGTGTAATTGCTGCTTGCCCGCTGCTCACCGTTGGGCAGTGCGGGCTGCCAGCGATGAGGTGAGGGGTCTGCGGAGTTGCGCACCTGAGCGACCTGAGGCCCTTTGTAGGCGCTGAGCCATCCTCGTCTCATCGGCTCTTGCAAGCCTTGCGAAAATGTTTGTCAGTCAGGTACTCAGTCCTTGCTCTGGCTGTCTTGCGAATTCTGTGCTTGAATGTGGCGTGGCTGCTTTGGGCGCAAAGCTTCGTGCGTGCCGGACTTCGTTAGCCCTGGTTACGCTGTCGCGTTGTTGTTTTTCCAAGCTCTCTCGTTTCTGTCCCGCGAAGGGGGGTGTATCTTTTGTTAGTTTCCATCTGCGTTACGCAGCCGTCTCTGACCTCTCCGTTGAGAGAAGCGCCGTCTCGGCAGAACGAAAAGAGAAAAGGGCGGTGAGTCCTGTACGAAAAGCAAGTCTTTTAGAAAAGTACGCTGCCTGGCCGACCGGAGCGAGCCGGGCGCGGTCTATTTTTGGCTGCTGCGGCGGCTAGCCGTGCGGACCGTGCGTGTCCAGCTGTGTGTGGTGTGGAAGAGACGCCAGCCATGCTTTTCGTGCAGCCGAGTGAAGTGGGGGCTCGGACGGCGACGGCGGGACGTCGCGCGCCGCTTCTCTTGCGTGGCACACGGAGGGATCGAGGAATCGTCTGCGATTTGCCACTAAAATGTGTGCACTGAGGAGGGGCGGAGCCCAAGAATGTCGCCCCATCTGTGCACCCCCCCAACAGACGCTGTTCTGCTGACTTTGGAACCGTGGACTTCATATTCCCTTTTTCCAAACGAAATCGTGCTGTCGGGGAACACAGGATATAAGCGCGGCAGTGATGCCTCTTTAAGCTAAGAATAGCGCGGGTGACTCCGTGCACACGTCTCCGTGCAGACGTCTCCGTGCAGATAACTCCGTGCAGACGACTCCGTGAAGACGACTCTATGCAAATAGGTTGTGTTGACGATTGTGCTGGCTGCTTCATACTTAGGCGCTCTCGCAGCTCTTCAGCATCTTGCACTCTAGTCGTCGGCACTCTGAAATGAACACCACACCAGAAAGCATAACTCGCGCTCCTCGCTTATGCAGTGGGGCACTGGAAGATTTCCGTGCTCAGTGCTTTGCCTTTCTCGCTGTCATTACAGGGGGAACCGTCCTGCTCTAGCTTCCGCAGCATTGCACGCAATCAATGGGACACAGTACCGAGAAGAAACGAGAGAGAGGAGGGGTGTTGCCTGGCCGTTACGGTGCCGCCTTTCTGTTTATTACTCTATTATTATCGGCCTTTTTATTTTTCTTCTGTCTCTTCCCGTCTTGTCTCGACGGGCTGTCTCGAGGACACTGCCATGGCGCGTCGCGAGATCTGAAATGAAGGGATGGGGGTAGCTGTGCCGGTCCGCGTCACATTACGGGCTGCGTCGACGCGTCTGAGTTTGCTGGGGGGGGGGGGGGGGGGGACTGGCACCGGAGCGCGGGCCGCCCCGGTCGTAATGACGGTGTTGTTGTTCGAAGCGTGTCGCAGCGATTTCGTTTTGTTGTTTTCCTGTCTGCGTGCCGGAGATGGCACGGATGGCGCCGAGAACGCGTTCCGCGTTTGAAAAGTTTGACGGCTGCTACGCGGCGACGAACCCTGGTTCCACTCGTTTCGGTTTTTTTCTTTTGTGTGTGTGTGTTGTTCGAAACTTGCGGCAGATAGAATCCGTACAATTATTCTGTTTCGCCGCATTTTATAGCGTAGCTCTTAGGCGCCCGTTCCTGGTTTGCGCGTCGTAGCTGTCGGCGTAACACGCCACCTGACAACAGTGGCAGGTACTAGTAGCAGATCGAAACGCCACCTGCCACGGGAAGATCTCCCAGGGTGGCTGGCAGAGTAGCGCGCCACCTACCATCCGCATATTGCAAAACTAAAACACGCGAGCTGCGCTCAAATTTCGCATTACTGACTATAGTGGTGGTCTGTCAATTTCTTTTTGTTATTCCGGTGTAATTTTTTTTTTCTCCGAGCTTTCGCTGTTTGAAAGCGCTGATGGTCGCCTTTAGCGCACCCGCCGACGATATGGGATATTCCCCGGAAATTGAATTTAATTTGCGCCAGTGCAGGGGAGTGACGCTGTAGGGACCCTATTGAGTTGAGGTCGAGTCCTGTATATGTTCCATTTGTAGGAACTCTGAGAGGAAGGTGAAAACTGCGCCTCGTATATCAGACAGCTGACATTTCGAGAGCAGGGATATCAGGCGTGATCTTTCAATTTTGGTACGTCCCCGGGTCACCTATACTTGCCGCCGAGTCGTCGAGGTCATGTGGAGGACATGTGGGACACGAAATGCGCTTCTTCGTTCTATTTCTGGAAATCTGCGAACGAGTAAGGGCTGGCAGGGAGCCGCCTTGCTGCTTTCTCATTTCTAGCGAGCGTTGTGGAAGAGCGCGCTATGCCGAGCTAAATCGAGGCTTTTAAAACCGCCAAGGACATCTCGTATGCCGAGAATGGCGTCGAATTTCTGGAGCGAGCGAGCGAGAAGGAGGGAGGCGGACCGAAAGGAATTTCCCAAGACCAGCGGCGTAGTAGTATAATGACGTGGCGAAAAATAACCCTTCCAGACGAATCGCCTCGCCATCCTTACGCCCCCTTGCGTCAGTCGCCTGGGGTATGCGCTGGCCTCGCTAAGCGCCCGATTTTGCGGATTATCGATCGGCGCGCCGCCTGCGTGGGCAGCGTCGATCTTTCGTTCGCTCGCTGCGCCAGGCATTTTCTCAAATTTATTCCTGTACCACTGGAAGAGAGAAAACAAAATGGTAAAAGCTCTCCTTCTCTTGCCTCGTCCTCACGGGGATTCTTTCCGCACCGCTTTCCTCCTCCTATTTTCTCTCTCCCTTCTTTGCAGCCTCTTTTATTTCGCCCGCGAGCGGTGCTCATATTTGCCCGAGAACCGCGGAAGAAGGAATCTGCGGCCGTGTTCTCTCGTTGCGTCACCGCTCGCCTTCCTTCTTTCTTCATTTCCTTCTTTCTCTCCTTTTTCTGGGGCGCGCTGTCTTGTGGGAGAGAAAAAGCACGTCCGTAAACATTGTTACGAAAGTTGGCATCTGTCTTCTTGTGCATTCATGCGCCACCTGCCCTGATGGAGGCGGACGAGCTGCCGCGTGACAGCACGGTTCGTTCCGCCATTTTGTTCGCCGTGTTTTGTCGTTGTTGTCGTTGATGTTTTGTGTTGCTGCATCGTTGTTGCGGCCTCTGAAAAAAAAAAAGTGTTTTCGGTAGTTCTGGGTATGGTTTACGCTCGGTAATTGACATCGTTCTTGGGCGCGCTCCGTTTTAATCGCGGTTCATTAATCGCGCTATAGTGAGAGACAACTTGAAGAAAAAGCATTTCGTAACAGTGGGCCATGTTCCGCGGCGTCCTGTATTACTCCGCTGACGAATCGCAACAGTAAGCGATGTCTTTTTAATGGTTGGATATGATGAACAAGCCAGAGACATCAAAGGTCTTGAGCTCGCAGTGTTTTCTCGTGATTAGCTACCTGTTTTGGCAACAAGGATAGCTTCAACAACGGACTATTTTTTTGTCGCGGAGAAATTCTTTGGGGAAATGTTTAGAGGAACCTCCCAAGGTGGAGTAGAGCATTGTAGCCGCATGGCTGTGCTCGGCTGGATGTCAATGAGTAATTACTCCCTTATTAGAAATTCTTTGCGGTGGACTGCGTACAACACAGATAAGCTTTTGAAGTTTGACTCTATCAAACAATCCAGGGACATCAAAATTCTTGAGCTCATAGTTTTGTCTCGTGATTAGCTTCTTGTTCAGGTGACAAGAAAAGGTTTCGCAACTGTGTACCTTTTTTTTGTGTGTTATGGAGGAATTCTGTTCCGTTCCGCTGCCCTGAAGGTCTCGTCGTCTGGGGTACAAAGATGAACCATTTCATTGGTGTAGGGCACTGGGGGTGGACAAAGGCTGGAGCCTTTTGTTAATCATAGGCAGCATATGCTTGTCGCTAGGGCAACGGTAACGGAAGGGGTCTGACTTCTTCTGTTTCCTCCCCCTCCCTCCCCCCTTGTGTTTGTGCTGTAAAAAGTGGCCGTTGAAATAAACCCAGGTCTGTGCTTTAGTGTTGTTCAATTGCTCCCTAGTGGAGGGATTAACGCGGACGAGAATAGCAACGATTGTTCCCACGTGACACGAGTGCGATTACTTCGGCGTGACAATTTGCCTTCATAGGGCTGTAGTCGTTGTTTGTCATGAGCTCGGCCAGCCTGACTGCGTCACTCCCTCCCAAGACGAGAGAGCGCCGGCGATACACGAAAGAATGCGGGCAGATAAAACTCGTCTGCGAGTTGGGTACGGATGCAGCTTTGGCTTCGATCTGGCTCCCCCATTCTTCGTCGCGCATCCGTGCGTGCACTTGGTGCTGTCGTTTGCGTTCAGAATCCGCAGTATGGCGGAGACGAGGAAGGAAAGAGGAACAGCGGGGTGTATTTTCGGGGACGCGGTCGGCTGGCCGTCGGCATTCGTTGGCGCGACGTGTCCGTGCATCGCCGATGAAGCTGCTACTCCCGCGCTTTTTGTGGACAAGTGTCTCCCGTGTCCATAGGGTGACCGTGTCGCGGACGAATCCGTGCCTTGCTCGGGCTATGGTCTGCTAGGGGTGTTGGCGTTGTGTACACACATGCCCAGTTCGGCGGCTCCGTGTGCTTGCGTGCGTGCCGGAAAGGGATCCCAGTTTCCGTCACCACGCATTTAGGGGACCCCCCCCCCCCCCCCCCCTTTTTTTTTCTTCACCGTGCTGCACCTTGTCTCCGCCCTACTCGGAACTTGACCCGCCGTCCTGCCAGCGGAAACGTCCCCCCCCCCCCCCCCCCCCCCCTTTTTTTAGGCTGTGTGTAGCTTGTCTGTTTTTTAAATTCTTTTCTAACTTAATTTCTTGAAAATTTTGTTTTGTGTGTGTGAGTGTGAGAGAGAGATATGTCAGCACTCATCGATTGGTTCATGACGGTGTAGAGCGACAGCCTTCATTATGTCCTATTCCGTGCTTGAGTTAGGCCGGATCTCTCTCCCGATATCCGCCAGTAGTAGGATCGACCTGATTTAGTGGCCGAAGGTTGCTCGAGAAAAATGTACAATAAAGACAAATGAAAAGTTTGTGTGAGTGCGCGCGCGCGCGCGTGTGTGTGTGTGTGTGTGTGTGTGTGTGTGTGTGTGTGTGTGTGTGTGTGTGTGTGTGTGTGTGTGTGTGTGTGTGTGTGTGTGTGTGTGTTGGGGGAGGGGGTGACTTCAGGAAGACTGTCTTGTGCCTACACACACAGAGGGACACTTATTGTTATTCGCTTCATCATGGCACCAGTGCCTACTGCAGGCTGTTGAAACGAGCCTTGTAATCGTGCCACTTCCCATCCGTCTGCGTTTACCGTACGTACTGAGCTGCGGTTGTTGTTGTGGTAGCGGCAGGTAGAATCTCGCGGAAGAATTAGACTTTTCCTTCGTGCGGGGGGATTCCGTAGTTAATGCCGGGGCCCGTGGTTGCGACACGCTTCGTGACTTTGTGCAATTTCCTAGCGTTGTACGACCTTACGTAGCTGAGTGTGTGCCCCCGTAGGGAGTGAGATGAGATGACGAGGTTAGAGTATCTGCCCGGTTAGGATGATCACTGTTGATGTGATCAACAGGACAGCCCTAGAGTGCGCGTAATCTTGTCTGATCGCGGTGACGTTGATGTTGGCAGTGGTGACCCATGCCAAGTACGCGTACTGGCTTCGACGGTGGCAGTTTATCTCCGTGTAACCTTTGTTTAAATTTTATTTTCGCAATCTCCCCCCCGGCGCTGTCCCGTTTCGTGTTGCCGCGGGCACTTCCGAGTTCTGCGTGGAACGGGAAAAGGCGACAGCTGGCGACGTGGCCGTTGTCAACCGAAAACAACTCTTTGCATCGAGACAGTCAGCTTTTTCTCTTTTGTCTTACCTCCTTCCTTCCCTCCTGTTAAGCCCTCCGCGTTCCTTTTTTCCGTCGTCGGCGCTTTGTTTTCATGCGGGGCCGCTCGCGCCGCTGCTGGAGCTGTTCTTCCTTCCTATTGTTTGGCCCATTAGTGGAGGAAAGACGGAGAGGAGTTGCCTTGGCAGCCTCTGTCGCACGTGACGAAGGCTTCCTATTCTGCTTCCATATTTCGCCTTTTTTTTTTTTCGCTTTCTGGCCGTCATTTGGCTCTGGTCACTCCTTTTTTTTTGCCCGAGAACACTCACCTGGAGCTGGGACGTTACAACGGAAAAACGGCGCGCCCCTACTGCGCCGTCTACGCGGCCAACGAACGTCCTTCTTTCGCAGCGCATCGCGGCTCCTCTTGCTTTTCTTCGTCGATATTTCCTGCTGCTGTAGCGTGTACGGGCCACTGCGGCGGTGACGACTGTCTAGCGGCAGGTGCGCATCGGAGCTCGACCGCCGATTTTTCTCTCTCTCTCTCTCTCTCTCCCGCTTTCTCTCTTTCTCACACACACGCGCCTTTTCTTTCCTGCTGCTTTTGACTGCCACGTTGGGCACTTTTATTTATTTTCCCTCCCTCCTCTCCTCTGCCATGTCCCGATGTGTGTGACTCACACCAGAATCGTGCCACTCGAGGCGCGAGTGGCGCTGCCTGTTTTTTCCCCGTTTCACCTGCCGGCTGGGTTCCTGGGCGCCATGCGGCAACACCGTGAATGTGTTACGGGCTAGCAAAGGAAATAAAGAAAAAAAAACGCTCTTTAGCGCTAGCCGCAGATGTTTATCGCATCTCAAGCGCGATCGAAAGATGTGCGGTTGACGACGGATGCGATTACGCTGTTACTATTCGATACAGGTTCACACCAGCAAGTACGGAAAGTAGCGCTGCACGACGCCTGGGGTCAGAAACGCGCCGTGACTACATTCGCGCATGGGCGAGGGATGTTTCTTCGTCTGGGCCGATTCGTTCTGTCGAAGTGCACGAACACGCAGGCTGCATTGCGAAAGTCAGCAACGCCAAATGGAGTGGTATTGTGTGTAGTGATGGGACCACCCTTGCGGGTGGGTGGTCTCAAGTTTACCATCTGTAGCGATCCCGCGAAACGGCGTCCCGGACGCTTAACGCAACTCGACGTATTATTGCATCATCACCTCCCACCTGTGCCCTGTCCCTTTAGTTACTTCCTCTCCACTTGTGTAGAGTAGGAGGCTTGAGCGTCTCAGCTTTCGTATCATTGTAGTGCTCTCTCTCTTAGCGCGGGGGAAGGGGGGGGGGGGGTAAAATAATAAGTACCTTTACCGCTGGCTCGATTGGGTGATCGCTTTCTTCCAGTCATTGCATTCACAAAGCAGATTCGGAGTGCATGCTCGTGCAGCCTTTGTCAGAAGTGAAGAGCCCCAGCAGTTTCATTCTGAACCAACCATGCTGTGCTGTGGCTCACTGTGCATCGTCAGCGCGTTTCGGGTCTCCTGGAGGTTGCACGAGCTCTCGTTGTAGTCACGTCGGACTTCTACGAGAGCTAAAGAGCCCTACTACACGGCTTAGTCGACGGAAGCCTCTTGGGCCATTTACTTTTTACAAAGACTGCGCCTCTGCTTTTAGTTCTGTCCCTGTGCCTTGGTTCAGGGTATGGTACCGACTCCCGGTATGCCATGTGCTAGAAGACACCGAGCGCATCACTTTCCACTTGTGTAGTCACTTAGTATCATCCTGACTACTTACTGTTCTCTCAGTGTCACAGGGTAGAGTATTCACTTTGGGAACAGCCTTGACTGTGTGTGTGTGTGTGTGTGGGGGGGGGGGGGGGTTGAGTGGAGAGTGGGGGGCAGGTATGTTCGTCTGTCCCTCACCCCCAAACTGCCCTTGCAGTATTTTGAAGTCTCTGAGCCTAAGTAAATAATACGACGTAATGTTTATGTAATCCTGCGATGAGTGCGTAACATTCAGTAGAGCCGCCGCGTTGGCTCAGTTGTTATGGTGCGCAGCTGCTGACCCGAAAGGCGCAGTTTCGATGCCGGCCACGGCGGTCGCATTTCGGTGGAGGCGATGGAGGCGAAAGAATCCGAGGTGGTCGAAATCATCCACAGCGCTCCACTACGGCGCCCCGCATAGCCAGAGTCGCTTTGGGACGTTAAACCCCCATAAACCAAACCGACATATGTAGTGCTGTCGTTAAGTGTTTTTGAATGAATGCGACTGCAGAAAGCGGTCCGTGGACACGACGAAAGCAAGGTATTTCGGTGTGGAGGTTGTGACGTGCTTTGAAAGACGTCAGCACAGTTTCCGGCCTCTCTGTCTCTGTTCAGCGCCGCGAACTTTCACTGTTTTCTTTCTTTCTTTGCGTCGTTCGGTATTGTTTGTGTCACCGTTTTTCTGCATGTGATGTCGTTTCCGCCAAAGCAGTCAAGATTTCGTCCGGGGAGTGGTCTCATTCGGTTAGTCTGTATCACTCTCCGCGGCACTTTCTGCTCGCAGTACTGGCCGGAGTAGTATCGTTGTGGCAGTGGCTTTTGACAAGCATCCCGTGATAGTGTGGGGAGGCCGAGTGAGGCGACCGCGCCCATTGCGTGTTCGTGGGGAACCGTTTCGCCTCAGTTCTGTGTATTGCGCATCCCTCCCTTTTCTGCGCGGCCACTCTCCTCAGCACGCAGCGGTTGTTTTGCTTCCTGAAAGCTGGCTGTTCCTGTCAGTGCTGCGGGCAAAGACGAATGGGGTCGGGCGCATCTTTTCTTCTTCGAGATGTGGCTTGACACTCCCTCCTTCTTCTTTCTGTTTGCGACAGTTGTCTAACTCTCTTCTTCTCGAAAATGCTCGCGTTTGCGAAACAGGGCTGTCATTGCCATTTACACCTGCGTGCAATACTGCGCTTCGCACGCGGTATCATTGTCATCTTCCCATTGTTTTGTTTCTAAGAACGCCCCTTCGGCGCCGCGGATGTGTTATGCCGGCGTCGTCTTCGACTCGCCGCATCGCCGTGACGAGGCATGTGACGGGGCCGCGCTGCGTTAAATGGCATCGTGACATTCACCCAGAGCCACGTTCTTATTTTAAGAACAGCGGGGGTGGCTATCGCTCTGGCCTTGTTTTTATCGTCACTCAACCTGTCGCGCTCCGTTCGACGAGACGTCGTCTGTAGCCATTGTTTCGTTATTTTTACTTCATAAATTATTTGGCTTTAGATACTGAGCGAGCCGTTTCAGGAGTCACTGCCGAGATCCCTGCTTATTCATTTATTTATTCATTTTCAGCGTCATTTCCCGGGCCTTTTCATCCCTAGTGCAGCTCGAAAGAGTTGACTAGACTGACAGGAGGCGACTAGGCAGGCGCTGCGACTTCATTTGCACTTGCGTGCAGCTGAGCGTTCACCGTTTGTGAGGCATGACATTTTATTAACGTTCACATACGTACAAATGGTAAAATTAAGCTCAGAACGACTTCAGAAATTTAATGACGCTATTTCCAAGTTGTTTCTACCACTGGTTTGGTGAAAAAAAACGGTACTCATTTGTGCCACTGACAATAACGAGAATGCAAATGTGGTGCATATTCGTACCATTGTCTTTTCGACGTGTATAAAAAAATGCATTATAGTCGGACACAACTGAAGAACAAGGCAGCATATGCCCTTCAAAGGATCCCCCTCCAGTCAATGGCGTCGACCAATTCTCTCCCCCCCGACCGATCCCCTTGGACCTGCTAGAGTGAAGTCGCAGGGGGCTGCAAATGAATAGTGAATAACTACCGTTACTACCATAGAGTTTCTTACTATTACCTAGAGGGAAAGCTGGCAGCCCGTCTATGGGAGTTTGCATGGAGACCCCACGTGACCACCTCAGCCACCATGGGCGCTCAAAGCATCATGGGGCGGTGAGCTACTTGTTGCGGAACTGCAACTTTTGGCCAAAAAATAATAGAAAAATTAAGCTGTTTGATAACTACAAACGTCCTAACATTCAATATCTGGTCTAAAGATTGCAACAAACGAGCAGAAAAGTATTTAAGTGCAAAGTTTGCCTAAAATAAGAGATGACTAGCTTTCCTATTGGCCAAGTGATGAACACTAAAAAAACTAATATTTCGTAGTTAACAGGCGCACTTTTAAAAGTAAATATGTTTTCAAAAAAAAAAAATGTTGTTGTTTAGATACTTTAAGAGGTTTTTTAATGGCATTTCGGAAGAGTAAAACCTTTTATTGGCGTCGTGTGTCGTCGAGTTTTCACTACTATGGCTTTTGCACACTGCGCTCGCGCGAAAGTCGTCTGCGCACACACAAACAGCGTTTTCGGAATGAAACATCTCAGTAAAGCCACTCCGTGTTCCCAAAAAAATACAACTGTTCCGCAACAAGTAGCTCACCGCCCCATGATGCTTTGGGCGTCCATGGCGGCTGAAGTGCAGCGCCGCCAGCTTTCCCTCTAGGTAATAGTAAGAAACTCTATGGTTACTACGGCTTAATCGAATCAACCGCGGCGTTGTGGACATCGGTCGACGCCATTGGCTGGAGGGTCTCCTTTGAGTGGTATCTGCCTCTTCGTTCTTGAGCTGTATCCCACTATACTGATCCACAAGTTGCGTGTTCATGTTGAGTGTTAGTAGTGAGTCTTCCGGGAGGTCACCAACGCACTGTTTTAACTGCACGTACGTGGGCAAGTGGACTATTGTTCTTCGTCCAGGTCCTTTGTAACTGGGCCCCTGTAACTGCGCATGCAGCCTTCCCGACGAATGACGTTCTGCAAAATTTTAAACGCTCTTATATTGCCGTACTTCGCGTGTCTTATTAAGCAGAACACCGCAGAACTAGCACGCGTGCTTTGCACTTTATCCTCATCTTGCTGGTGACCAGTGATGTCATTATTAGGGCAGAGCGCCACCTAGAGAAACTGCTCGTAGCTACAGGAATTATGAAAAATATCGCATCGAGGAAGCGGGATGGAATACGTTGTAAGAGGATTCAGGTGTGGGCTAGTTGGTTCACACTTTAAGAAACAGATTAACACAGCGCAACGGAACAAGGACAAGAAAGAAGAGCAGCGCCCGTCCCGTGTTTCATGTTTATTCTTTCCTCGTTCCGTCAGTGAGCGTTTATTACCAGTTTATTGCCAGTGAGCGTTTATTACGTGTTTGACGCCCTGTATGGCGGCTGTCAGAAGCGCACGAGCGAAATTGTGGAGTGAGCCGGTACGGCAATGATTGGGTATGAATGGTTGTGGGAAGTCATGCATCGAGCAAGGCAGGCAGTGTGCTCCAAGGACAGGCATTCATTACAGCATGGGCGAAAAAAGCGAAGCAAAAAAAAAAAAAAGCGGGTCGGAGAAGCGCGCTGGGAGCCGCGCCTAGGGTTTCAACCCGCGCCGCCGTTCCCCAGCCTACGCGGCGTCCCGAGAGCCAGCGTGGCTTTTTCGCTCTCGGGAAGCCGAGGAAGGACGGCTAGCCTCCGCTCGTCGTCCGTCCTTTGTAGTCGTCTCCCGAACCCTTTCTTCCTTCTTCAGAGAAGGCCTTGATGAAAGTCGTCGGGGCCGGCGGAGGGTTATTTTGTAAAGGGCGGCCAGCCATGTATAGGAAGCTCCCCCCCCGCTCTGCAATTGTCCTCGTCGTTACCCCTCCGCAAGCCTCCTCCGCGTGCGCTATCTTCCCTTCAGCGCGCGCCTTTCTTTCCGCCCTTTCTTGCCGTCGTCGCGAGGCGTAATCGTTATTGACGTTTCGTCCCCGACTGAGGAGGGTAAAGGGGGCGAGGAGGTCAGCGCAGCAGAAATAAACAGTGACAAACCCAGAGGAGGGGGGGGGAAGGCGACTTCGTCCGTCCCGTTGGCAACGCAGCCCGCCTCGGCCGTGGGAGAAGAAATAAATGGGCGAGCCAGGAGGAGGAGGAGGATGCGTCTTCCAGCTCTCGTCTTTTCTTTTCGGCGGTGGCGCCACTGCTGCGGGGGCCATGGGGTGACGGGGACAATGGGCCGCCACTGCTGCTGCTGCGGCGGGGCTTCGCCTCGCGGCGATGCAATGAAAACTCTCGCAGTTCCTCCTCCTTCCCGGTGCCGTCCTTTCTTGGGCACGTTGTCCCTTCTTCCGCCGAGGACAGTGGAGCCGCGTTTCTTGCGAGGAGCCGCCGCCGGTCTTCGTTGTCGCCTGCTGCTCTCCCCCTTTCCTGGCTGGCTCCTCCGCAGGCGATGGCCGCCTAAGTGGTCCGTCGTTCATTCCCGTTGCTCTGCTTAGCTGCTGGGCCCGTCTATTCGTCGCCTTATCTGTCGCCCGAGGGCTATTCCCCCCACCTTCTTCGTCTATCTTCTCTGTACGGGCGCGTATCCCTGTGTGACGCCCCCGCAGAGCGTTTAGAAAGAAGGCACTGCTATTCTTCGTGCTTGAGAGAAAAGAGATAGCAATAAGAGAAGAAGGAGCCCGCAGCGTCGCTTGGGCTTTGGCGAAAAGCAAGCGCCGACCTCTTCGAGATAAGGGAGAAACGCGTACTAGGGCTTGAGAAGCAAAGTTTGGAACGCGCGCTCCAGGCGTGTCGCTGACCGAGCCAGCTCTTCCTGGAGTTCCTTTTTAGTGCAGACGTTTTTTCCTTTTTCTTGTTGTTTTTACATTGTGTGTGTGCGTGTTTGTGTGTGTGTGGGAGGAGGGGGGGGGGAGGCCAGGAGGATAGATAGCTTGCGGTAATGTGCTCTCATTCGGGCTATCGCGTCGCCGGGCCCAGCTGCAACAGTGCACCACTGACGCCCGCAGCTGTTGCTCTGCAACTGTCGCGTTCGACTGCTGAGCCCAAGGTCGTGGGATCGAATCACAGCCGCGGCAGCCGCATTTTGCTGTAGACGCTGTGCAAAAACGCCCGTGTACTGTTCAGACGCCATCCTAGGGTAAAGAACCCTGCGGTGGTCGAAATGTAATCGGAGTCCTCTGCTACGGCGCCTCACGGCCGACGCCCAGCTTCGTGGCATTAAGCTCGGCATGTCAACATACCTTGAATTATTCAGTCAATCAGTGCACCATTTTGTAGCTTGACGCTTGTGCTCTAGGGACACGTGGCCCCCGATTTAGTCTTGAGCTGGCATCACTTGCTACACAGTCGCACACCGAGCCGAGCCCTCGGCGTGCGTCACTGTCGCTAAATATGGATCGATGCGAGATTCTCAACCGTTTTTGTAGCTTCATGGCGGCAGCGCAAGCGATTAGGATGGGTATCCTGTGGTAGCGCCTGACGACGTTTTTCGTTTCGTAGAGAGTCTGAGCTTGCTTTTCCGAGGCCCCAAGCGCTGGCCTGTCCCGGAACGGTCGGACCTCGAGAGATCGAGAGGGGGTGGGCAGACAGCAACAGCTGGTCTCTGCGTTGTGCTCTAATGTCGTTCTAATGGAAATTCGGTGTCGCGCATTGGGGCATCTTAGTTATGCCTTCAGCCGTCGTCGTTAGTGAATCTTCTCTCCGCCCAACCTCACTCCATATTTAGTTGAGCACCCCGAACACGCACCCGCACACTTAAAATGCAGCTGCTCTGGAAGGCATGCCGAAGAGTTTTTTTTTTTTTTTTTTTTGGGGGGGGGGGGGGATCGGCTGCGTGCTGACAGTGCGTAAGCTTCAAAGGCCTTCTGCAGTGATTCGCCTTGCGTTTTCATGGTTTGTTGCGTGTCGGCTGATTCCTCTATCCGGTTATGAAATACAAGGCACCGGAGTGCCGCCGGCGTTGATGTTGATTTAGCGGGCCTTGGCGTTGATGTTGATGCCCCTGTTCAAACTCCGTCCTGTTTTCGTGGGTGCACAGTGATAATACCACTGCCTTGGGGACGCGCTTCCTGGCAATACAATAAGCGTCCTGCTGTCGTCTTTGCTTAGGATATAACCGCGGCGGTTTCGTAATCCGGCACGTTTTTCGTCCGGCTCCCGCTGCGTCAGTGGGACGCAAGCCATCGAGTCGATCGATCGTCCGCCGTGCGTCGTTGTTCGGCAACGCTGGAGGCGCTTCTTTTGGCGCGCGCGCGCACGCTCTCTGCTGATCGCCTGGTGTCGCCTGGGCGTCGGCGGCGGTAGCCTCCGCGATCGGCCGTTCGCGCCTGGTTGCCGCCGCCTGCAGCTAGCGTTAGTTGCCTCGAGAGAGGTGTGCGCGCACGGTGTGTTCGGGAAGGGGGCGGGGCTCTGGCTGCATGCACGGGGAACCCAGGGTTCTCGGTGTGTGTGTGTGTGTGTGTGTGTGTGTGTGTGTGTGTGTCAGCCCCCATTGTCACCGCGGCGGCTAGTTTTAGCCGCCTGCTGTCGTTTGAGGTGGGAGGCCGGACCGTGTATTTGTTAATTTTTGCATGACACCGCTGGCCATCGCGCTGTCGCCATTTACTGGAAAGCGAAAATGCCGGAGACGCATACCCATTTCTTTTTTCTGCTATGCCACCCTATTCGAGGATTGAGGCCGCCGTGGTGGCTCAGTGGTTATGGTGCTCGTCTGCTGACCCGAAAGACGTGGATTCGATTCCGGTCGCGACGGCAGATTTTCAGTGGAGACGAAATTCTAGAGGCCCGTGTACTGTGCGATGTACGTCAGTTCACGCTAAAGAACCCCAGGTGGTCGAAATTTCGGGAGGCCTTGACTACGGAGTGTCCGAGTCGCTTTGGGACGTTAAACCCCTCAAAGTGAACTATTCTGGGCTGGAATATAGTGTAGTGCTTTGAATTTCAGACTTGAGGCGTGCCTGTTAAAGCACCATTTATGTGCTGGAGTCTCACGTTGAAACACCATAACCCTCGAGTCCTGCTCACTTCCAGCTGTGGTGTCGGGCAACACTTCTCAGGATATCTGCTTGAAAACAAGAAAAAGAATCTGAACATGTCGCTGCGCCCTACCGGCGTAATTGGTGATTAAGTAGTGTGTCACCTTGCCTACGCAGTTGATGGTGTTCGAAGGCAGTGATCCACTAGAGTTCGGCGAAGTTCCGTAGGCGATCTGTCCTCCGGTTTGAGCGAACGTTTCTTTTTTTTTTTTTGCGTATGCATTGTGTTAGGGTGATAGGGTATATGTGTGAGCGGTCGTATGCGGCCGCGGTTCCATTATGCAATCTGCCACGGCAGTCTACTCGTGCGCATGGCTTGCGAAGATCGGCCAGCTTTGCGAGTTCGACAGCTTTGGGCAGTTATTTGGCGCAGTCGAAAGCGCGTGTTCTTTTGTAAACAGCAGGTTATCGTTGCGTGCACCTCGTTGTGGTCCTGTAGCATGCTCTTTTTGTTCGGTTTTGGGAAAGCGCGCGCGGTGCCTAAGCTCGTCTTCGCCCAGGCGTATCCACGCTGCCCGGTACACAAAAGAGAAAGCGGGTTACGTAACTGCGCACGTCTGCTGCTGGCAAGATTTTTGTTAAGACCTCGCCTCCATCGTTCCTTTCATTCTCTCTCTCTCTCTCTCTTATTACCGCTCTTACCGGTTTCGTTCGGTGATAGCAAGGCAGCATTCTGTTTTTCTTGCTACAAGCAGCGTACGCCGGCTGTTTTCAACATGCGATGCTAACTCTTGGGAATGCAAATTGTGGCCGTAAAATAGCGCGCTCAGCTTTGATCGCCAACTTGCAACCATGTTTCGAGCTCCGTTATCAGATAATGTAGCCGTGCGTGCAGTTGCCCTCCTTCATGTGTGCCCCTGTCGCACCGGTTTATATCGCCCTTCATTAATGGCCTTGGGTGCTGGAAGCATACGTGAATGAATGTGTAAACAAGTCGACGCTCTGGACAGACAGGCAGAGAAGTCTAGGACACGGCGTTTGCAGTCAAGCTGACATTCCACTAAGTTCTTGGCTTCTCCATGCCGGCATATGTTACTTCTCCTGCTACCTAAAGTAAGTGGCAAACCGATGTACTCCGTGAAAGTGAAAAAAAGTATTGATCATGATTCTGTGTCCGAAGCCGGTAAGGGGCTATGCGTCGCTGCCATCGTGGGTCCGCGAAATGTCATCTTCAGTTACTTTGTTTTCCTTCTTTTGCTCCCAAAAGCTTCTCGCTCCGTCACATTTTTGGCTTTGTGAAGGTCATGTTATGGCACATAGCCGCAAGACGCGTTAAAAGCTGCGCGCGAGAGCGAGAAGCCACGAGGACGTGGGGAGGAGGGGCGCCAGTAGAAGAATGCAGGAAACAGGGCTCTCGCATTTCTTCGTGCTTCGTATCCTTCGCGCGTGTGACGTGCTGCGTACCATAAAGAGGGAGAGCAAAAGAATACAACAGTGACAAAAAAAAAAAAAACCTCATGAGGTCTCGCTTGTGGAAGGGGAGGGCTTCTTCATTTTCTTTGTTATCGATTTGGTTATTTTTTTCTCCCATGTGGCATTTCGTTCCCGCCGCGGTAGGCGACCAATATGGGGCCCTGCGCATTGTGCCACTGCGCGGCGTTTTATGACCTGTGCCTCTCCCTCTCCTAGCTTTCTTGAGGAAATAAAATAAGGGAAGGGGTGGGTGGGGGGGGGGGGGGGGTGATTGGGCTGAAGGGAGCCGCGCGCGCGCGCTCTGAATCGGGTGGCTCTCCTCTTATTCGCCTTGTTTCGCACGCCTCTTACGTCACCGAGCCTTTCTCTCTGTTCCAAGGTCGCGTGTCTTCTCGTTCGAAACGGTTCCTCTGTTCTTGGCACGTAACTGCGGACGCCCGCAGGCCCGCCTGTTGCCGCAATCCAATCTTCGCTGCGCTCGTGGCGCCCATTTTGTCTGTCTCGCTCTCTTCTCAGGCGATCCAGCACACCTTCCCCTTCCCGTTCTTTCTTTTCCGTTGGTTGCTGTCCTTTGGAGAGAAAGATCCATAGCAGCCTGGACTTGACAGCTATGACTTATCGGGTTCTCCATTTATCGCTTGACGAACGCCAGCGTTGCCTGTTGGCCTGTTCGTTGCAGTGCAATTGATGTTGTAAGGGTGCATTTCTAATGGCTTAGCTGGTCGTGACGCTGGTGTCCGCAGCTGATGCCGTGTGCTGCTTTCGTAATCTTAAGAACGAAGAGGAGAGTGATTAAGTGTTCGGCGCTGATAGGGCGCGCTTTCTGTCAGGGCAGCTCAGGGGCGCGTAGTGTGTGCGTCTCGTTGTTGTGTGTCGTGGAGCGAGAACGTTATTGAGCGAATTTAAAGAGCCGTTCAAGGCCTGTGCATTTCACAAGGGAGTACACGACGCCACTGCGCAGCGAAACATGCTGACAAAGAGAGCGGTCAGTGGAGCCTCGCCTCCTTTTGGAGCAGTTCTTGCAACCTTGGGCTTATTGACCGTGAACATCTTTTTTCCCTCTGGACTCGACATTCGGGCCTTGTAAAGGGCTGCTCAGAGGAGCGGATGTGCTCGGCATGGGATTGCCCTCGATGTCCACTGTTTGAGCAACCTGCAGTGGTTGTGTGCAGCCAGTTCTGGGCAGATCTGCCATATACATCATGATGTGTACCGTCTTACTTGTACGAGTGAGCCTTTTCTTTTTTGTAAAGGACCGCGTTAGCGCTGGTCGATAGTGAGGAGTGAGGCTCGTCAGTTGTGGACTAGGGTCGTTAGAATTGCTAAAAACTTCCAGTGACTTTCAGCCCTGTTTGAGGTTGTCAGCTGCTTGATGGGTCTGTCCGATATTACCCCGTCGTGTAAATAAACCCAAGAGTAGCAGCTTGTTGCTGTTCAGAGGACTCGCTGTGGCTGTTGCAGTTATCTTTGCTCAAGGAGGCTTTGTGTAGCGCCGCGTTTTGGATGCTTTGCGTTTAAGCTGTGCGTGTTCTTCGAAATGCGTGAATTTTTCTTTCCGAGCGTAAAGCTGCTATTTAAAATATAGAAGAGCCGCGTAATAATGTGCGAGGGCTAGCTGCGCTGTTAACATATGCAGCCAGGAATTTGTGTTTTGATGTGCACAGAGGGTTTGGTAACCTCGCCCACGATCTTCTCCTGAACACATATTACGTTGAAATAAAGTTTCCTCTCTGCCTCTGTCTGCCCCAGTTGTAAGCAGCGGAACGATATGTCGCTGCGGTCTGTCTGGCACCTCGTCCGACCCTTGCGTGACGCCAGATGTTCTTGAAAGAGGTGAACTAACGATAGTGGATGGGGTACGAATGTGGTCACCGTTGGATCAGAGTTTCTGATGCAAGGGAGTGGGATACAGAGCACAGGTGGATCATGCAGCCTTCTGTTCCTTGAGTCGTTCGACTCGCAAGGCCTTTCTGCGTTTCTGGCACACAGCTCCTACTAATAAGTGGCAACTTTGGAGCCCGCCATCCGCAGTAGGTACAGTCGAGCGCGATTTGAAGGTTATCACATTTATTCCGGCTGGAACGAATTAAGGAATATTTCCCGGCGTGACGGTGACTCAGTCCGCAACAGACATGACAGTGCAGGTTAGAGGAATCCTTCGGCTAGCTGAGCCCATGTATTTGCTGCAGCGTTCTTGCGATAATAAACTGTGTTCGAGCAGTTTAACCTGATTAGCTTAAGCCTGAAGTGATCACCTTCAAATCGCGCTCGACTGTACAAGGAACGGCCTCGGGCGCCGTCTCCCTTGGCGCTAAAAACCGGTGGCCCTCGGTGCCCGTGTACCACCACCGGGACAGCGGCGCCGGCCGCGATCGACGCTGGACCATCGCCAGCGAGGCGCGCTCGCCAAACAAGATCGAAGTTGCTCGGCGCTATCGCCGCCGCCTCCTTCCTCGGACGCAGCTGCGCGTGTCGTAAATCCTGCTGCGCTCCCTCCTCCTCCTCGCCGGCCGCCTCTTTGTGCCTCTTTCGCCGCGCTGCGTGTGTAGTGCCGCTTTTTCTTCCTTCTTTCGTTCTGCGTGCTGATGCGCGGCCAATGGAATCGATTGGCGCGGTCCACGTTGGTCTCGGTCGCGGCTTGAGGGGAGGCCGGGTCCGGGCCGGCGTGGCCGCCGCCGACGCGCTCGGCACGTGCCCGTCGCCGTCGCTCGATGAACGAGCGCGGCCGCCGCCGCAACTGCCGCTTGTTGAGCGCCGGCGAGGCGCGCCGCCGGCCTTGCGTGCCTGAGCGCGCGCCGTAAGGTGCATGAGAAATGTATGTGCAGGTACCCAGCTTACTCCGAGGTAACTTTAGCCCGCGGTTGCAAGGCAGCGACTGGGAGCCGTGCCGCCTTCGGGCTGTCTGGAAAGAAACGCACGCGTCGGTTCGGCCGCGAAAGCGCGTGGCCAGAGAGCGTCGTTAGGCCTCATTAGCGCCATGTTCTGATGGCCCAGAATGTTGCGCGCTTTCTGTGCGAATGTGCTTACATGACTGTAGCCCTCTGGAAAGGGACCTTGGTGCACCATTCCTCTCACGAAAGACAGAGTGTGCCTTCGCAAGCAGGGTCTATGTGGACAGTTTAACAGACAAAAAACAGTTCCGAGAGGTCGTTTTCGTGAATATCTTGTCAATCTAGACATTTTACCCTGATGATGGTGCTGAGCTAGCGAAGCGAGCCAATGTATGCAGCTATGGACGCGACCTGCCGACGGTTGCTGTAGGCTGGGCCATTGTTCAGCCGTGCGTTGGGCGGCGCCATGATGACCCAGCTCCTCATGGTTTCGATCTCGCGTCCGTCGAAATTTGGCAGACATCGAACGCTCTTTCTCTGGTTCACTTGTCGGAGCTTTCGTCATCGGGACACGGTGTTTTGCGCCGTACTAGTCGTCGCAGATGTTTTTCTTTTTTTCGTTGGGCTATAGTGCTTACACTACACCTCCCATTCGGCTAAGCAACGCTAGGCTGTTCGATTGGAGCGCAGACGTCGAACAGTGGTCGTGAAGTTCGTACCCTGCGTTTTTTCTGCTTCTTTATTTTTGAATAGATCTCGAAAGCGCATTGATGCTGTTTGCGGCGATGCCAGTATGTGGGGCGCGCCCGTAAGCGCTAGTGCCAGTCTCCACACAGATATATTCAGCATAGCTCAGTACGCATCCGGAAGCCTGAAGCCGTATGTGCAGGAGCAGTTGGCCCCGTGCTGCGCAGCTCGGTCCCCGCGTAAGCTGATCACGGCAGCGGAACGCGAATCGCGCTGTGCTATAAAGGCCATGTTCGTAACAAGCACAGGCGATACTCCATTTCCGTTGCGCATGTCGGGGACGCCACAATCTAAAATGGAAGCAGGGGAAACTGAGGCAACGTGTCACACGTCGTGTTTCCGAATAATGCGAGCGCTGCTGCCGCGCTTCAAGTGCTGTGGCTCGCTTTATCGCGTCGCGACTTTCTCGGGCGGGATGGGTAGCAGTCTGCGAGAGGGCATTCGGCTTTGGCCTATCTGCCCTTCAAACCTCTGGGAGGCAGACGCACGAGTTTTCTTACTGCCAGTGCGCTCGACAGGGGTTATTTATGGAACAGAGGAGGAGAAAAATAATACGAGAGCGAATAACCTTTATCCCGTTTGATATCCGCGCACGCGCGCGTCCACTTCTACGAAGTCTGCTGTCACTCACAGAGCGGAGGAGCCTGTGATGCCCCCCTCCCTCTTCCCTCGCTCTCAAGTCTGGTAGGGTGGGGGGAGCAGCGAAGCCGGCCTAATTGGATCGCCAAGGCAACAAGCCCCTCGATCCGCCGGCTCCGCGGACGTCATTGGTGGCAGCTTTGTGCGTGTGTAGTGCACACTGCGGCGTACAAACGCCACCGCGTCGCTTGCGCAGACCCCCTGATCTTGCGCGCAAGAGTAAAGGTGCCGGGGCTGCTGTCCGCGAAGTAAGACATGCTGCCAGCGAGTTTGCATACCGGTGTTGTTTGCGAAGCGCCTGGTCACTTCAGCGCGCCGCGCTGTCCTCCGCCGATCCCCTCCTCTTGGTGTGCCGGAGGGCTGGCGGTGACGTGCGTGTTTGCGCTGTCGGTCGATCGTCGAGTGGCCTTCGCAGCGACCGTGGCATTTACTTGGGCTCAGTGTGTGTGTGTGTGTGTGTGTGTGTGTGTGTGTGTGTGTGTGTGTGTGTGTGTGTGTGTGTGTGTGTGTGTGTGTGCGTGCGTGCGTGTGTGTGTGTGTGTGTGTGTGTGTGTGTGTGTGTGAGAGAGAGAGAGAGAGAGAGATGCTCGGGTCATGCTATATACGCCCCGCCCCTATTCCCCTCTCCAATCCTCTCCGTCATCCGTGCATCATATTGTCGATGTGTGCGTGTGTGTGTTTCAGGCCCGGCTTATTTCCTCTTACCGGCGCTCTCAGGCATTGGGCACGGCCCCCATCTCATTGCTTTAGGGAACCAGATTGCGCCGTCTTGCAATACGTTTTGAAGAGACGTCGCTCGGATGTGCGTCTACGGTAGCTGTTTCAGTTATTTGCCGAAGTTCCACATTCTTGTCTTCTTTCTTTCTTTCTTTCTTTCTTTCTTTCTTTCTTTCTTTCTTTCTTTCTTTCTTTCTTTCTTTCTTTCTTTCTTTCTTTCTTTCTTTCGAAGCATACATAGGCTTTGGTCGCATCGCGGGTCTGTTGTCGAAGTCAGAGATTTCTTTTCATTTGATTACTGGCCACCCGTACTTCTGGGCACACTGGCAACGCGGTCGGCACCACCACTGCTCGCAGGGTCGTGCATCAACGTCTGGGCGGAGGCTGACAGTCGTCACAAGAACGCTGTAGATGCCACCGATTTTTTTCTTTCCCTCAAACCTTTAATCAGTGTCGCTGTCTTATGGATTGCCCTTCTCGTTCAGGACACCTGCATGCAGTGGCATATAGACGAACGAGCACCTATGAACGACGATTATTCTCTTCCACGTGCCTTTGAGTTTTCCGTAACCCAATTGCCTCTTTCCTCTAATCTGGCAGAGCTGACCGTTTGTCTGTACGTCGTTCGTTGGCGGCGTCCTGTCACTGGCATGGCCGCTGCGTCTTGTGCCTCCTTCGGTGCTGTTCGCAGTGGCCCTTTCCGCAGATTTTTGGACACTGGTGCTGGCTTTTGTTTTGCGGAAGCCGACTGGCCTGATCACGTCCCGACCACAGGCATCGTCGTCATCATCAGTCTCCGCCGTCGTCATCACTTCCGAACCGGAAAGTCTGTGCCTTCTCTTCCCGGCCACATCCGACGGTGCGTCTTCGTTCCTACGTTCATCTGCGCCGAGGAAGAGGAACTTCCGGGTGGTCGCTGCCGTCCCGGCCATCTTTCCTTCCTAGTGGGGCGGGCGGTCACGTCTGTGCTTCCGCCGCATCGACGTGGTTCGGGCCAATGAAGGCGACTGGGGGCGGCGATGGTTGTGACGGTTTAATGTCCACCCGTTCCTCCGCACATCCCTTCTGTCTTGGCCACGAGCCGGCGCATCGTTGCCTCCCATTCAGAGTGTCCAGAGCGGGCTCGGAAGCAACGCCGGTGTTGGCGGCTAGCAGCGACCTCCATCGCTGTCATCAAGTCCGAGCAGCTGGAAGTATCTTTGAGTGGATAACGACTCTGGAGCGGTCGGTAGCGGCCGGCAGTGGCAGGCGGTCGCCGGGGCCAGCATGTCCCGGAGGCGTGCAGTGCAGCGCTTGTTGTGTCTTAAGGAGCGAGATGGGGTTTATTGCGGGGTTATGCCGTTGTTCTGCGGTAGCAACAGCCCTGTCAAGTTGGTACCGGGGCGCTGGTACGCTCACAGGCTTCCTCAGCTTCGCGCCCCGGCGTAGTCGTCGTCGTTCCTGTTGTCCCCGCGTTGTGCAAGTGCGTTCCTGGCCGAACACTCTTTTGTTTCACCCCCAACGCAGGCTTCTTCGCGCGGCCTTTGGTCCCCGGGAGGTCGGCGCGAAACAATTGTGCCGTTTTCAATGGTCCTTGCGCCACACGACGCTCGCCTGGCGGAGTTCGTTGAACCCTGCGCTTTCCTCCTCCTCCTCCTGCTCTTTCTGTATTCTTTCCTGTTGCACTCCCACTCACCCCTTTTTGTTGTTGCGAGCCCCCCTTCCTTCACCCGGCGTCCCCTTTGGATACGCTCGTTTGGAAGGCGCACGTGCGCCTCGTTCCTGCTGCCTGCAAGCCAGCCGCCGCGCAATTGTCCCGCTGCCAGCACCGACGCTGGTGGTGGGGAGGGGGAGATGATATTCCGCACGCCGATAGCGTCGGTGGGCAGCTGGAGCGAGCGCTTTTTGACTACGAGCTGGATCGGAACCTCTTGGAAGTTTCCCCGACTGCGAGTTTATTATTATTTGTATGCATGCCCCCCCTCCCCGGTGTTTTTGAGGTTCCGTGCATGTGTGGTGTTCGGCAGCTCCGAACTGTTGTTTTTCAACTGAGTTCAGTTCTGCATGCGCCCCACTTCCGTGTGCTCAACACGTTTCACGGAGCGAAAGCGCTACGGCTACAGTAGGCGGCGAATATGTTTGCAACGTGGCATAGTAGCTGGGGTTATAGGCGGCACTAATTCTTTCTTTCTGACCCGTCTCGTTCCCCGCTTTGAGCAGGGCGGCGGTTAGAATTGTGCTTGCTCTAGTGCTTCCGAGCGAGATTCAGTTGCATGTTTGCGCGCCGAAGCCATATTTAAGGCCACATATCAGAGCTTGGTCGCTCGTGGGTGCCAGGAGAGACAACGCCTCTTGTCCAGCGTGAACGAGCAGGAACCGTATGTGCCAGCGCGTGGACAGCAGGAGAGCGTCGCGCAGCTCTGCTGGCTGTCTTTGTAGTCGCCTGTTGAAAAAGATCCGCTCGATGAGCCACGCCACGATTGAGGAAGGACGGGCTCGTCTGCCACGGGCTGCCCGATCCGCCCGGGCGACTTCCGCAACGGAGCAGATCTGTGGCTCGAGCGTGCGAGCGGCCTCACCACAGAGCAGCAGCCGCATTTGCCTGCGATTGTTCCTGACTCTGCGTTGTGCTAGGCACGTTGTTTAAGTGCTAAAGGGGGAGGGGGGGGGGTCAGAAAATATAGAGAGATGTGAGAGGGGTGCCGATGAGGAGGAGGAGGCGACGCTGCGGGTCTTTGTACGCCGCCGCGCAACAATGAGGACCGCGGCGCTGGCTGGCACCGCTGTGGGGGGCTTCGCAGCGGCGGTTGGTCGTCGCGCAAGCGTTCGACGCTGACGTCGTCGTTCGAGCAGATGCTGCTTCTCAGCTGGCGCGCCGTTTCACTCTCAGCTGCCAGGGGGCGCTGGCGTAAAGAGCCGTGTTCTGAAGCCAACTGTCAGCGTGCCGTTTCAACCCGCTGTTTACGCGGTCAGCTCCGGTTAAGGGGACATATAGCCTAAATCGAGACGCCTGCAGGGAGGACGGTACTGCAGCTTGTTTTTTATCCGCAAAGCCCGCTTTCTTTTGTGGTGCTCAACACTCCTGTTGCGTTGACGGAGCTTGAGGGATGTGTGTCGGCCGGCTACCGCCCACTCCGCGCTTGCACTGCGTCTTCTTAGCCCGTGGGAGGAGTATGGCGATGGTGGCAGCGCCTTGTCGTCCGCGCGAATAAAATCTCAACCAAAGAAATAAAAAAAGGAAACGGCAAACATTGGTGGTGGTGGTGATGAAAAACTTTTTAATGCTCAGAAAGAGAATTTTGGGGTCAGAAGACCCCGCCACATGGTCGGTATCAGCCCGCGCACCGCACGACGAGGCCCCGTCTCGAGCCCGCTTTACCAGAGCCCTTTGGGACTGTAGTGTGGAGCAGTTGAGGAGGGCAGTCTCCCATGCCTCTCGGGTAGGGGAAGGGCGAAGGTAAGGATTCGGAGTACACGCCCAAACCATGTGAAGTGCTTGGCCTGCTATGTGCCTTGTATGTGCCATTGAAAGGGAGAACAGCCCCGAACATTACGCCCAGTTTGTTGGCAGTGCGCGTTTGCGAAGAAAGATACGCTGTCGATTTTTGTGACGCATACGCAGGTCTTTTTTTTCTTCTATATTTGCTGCCGCTCTCTCGCAGCGTACAAGTTAACAGTGGCGACTTAATAATTTCATCCGGTCTCCCGAGAAGTGAAGATGCGCGGTAACGCGTGCGGGGCGGTCTTGGAAAAGAAGAAACCGCCGCGCCAAATGGCATCGCAACGGCGGCGGCAGCAGCAGCGCTCGCTACGAGAGGAACAGGAAACGAGCGAGCCGCGAGGCACCCAATTCCTCGAAGTCGTGCGCAATAAATAGCGAAGCCGCTGCGAAGCGCGATTCCACGGCCGCCGTTTTCTGCTGTTGCCTCAACGCCCTGCGTGGTGGAGGGAAAACGGAGGAGGAAGAGGGGCCGGAGGCTGAGCGTTTAGTTCAGCGGAGGCGGCGAGCCATGTACGGCGCCAGCGAAGCGCGCTCGACGTCTGCGCACCGGTCGCTCCGCACTGTGCGGGATCCCCCTCTTCACGGCGCAGTGGACGCGCCTCGCTCTAGTGCTGGAGCGCTGCGAGAGGAGTCCACTCCTAGATTCGAGGCACGTCTCGAGGGTGGGCGGGCTGCCGCGCGACTGGCTGCGCCGCGGAGCCCTTCCTTCCTGCCTTGACTATGGGTTTGCCCGCTGCATGTGCCTGCGTTTTTGCATTCGTGCCTCCCTGCGAAGTTTGATCGTTGGGGAGAGTTCTGACATTTTGCGCGCGCTCCCTGGAGATCGAGTGGGATCGCCTCCCGATATAAGACGTGCAGGACTCCAGTTCGAAGGCGTCGTTTTACTAAAACCCGTTTTTCGAGACGCTGAGAAATAGAAAGAGCGACTGCTTCTAAGCTCTTTTATGTATAATTTTTTTTTCGTTCCGTTAATCGAAGTCTTGCCTTTTTGCAACCAAACATTCATCTAGGATTTACCTTGGACTTGTGAGTACTTGGATAGACGAGATTAAAATTCCTGGCTGGGCGGTTGTCAACAAACCACGCGTTCGACACTGCGGCTATTTGAGTTCGATTTCAAGTCGTACCTGGATCTCTCGCAGCGGGAAACCAGCTGCGAAGTTCGTAAAGACGTAGTCGTCTTTTTTTTTTTTTCTTTAGCGCGGCTGCTCAGTTGTTGGCGTGGCGTTATCCCAGTAATTGCCCACATGGACAGGCTTCTTCTTAGACTTTTTAGCTGTTCTTGAGAAATCTGTCATCTGATTCCCGCGCATTTGACAGAGCTACTAAATGCTATCGATAACGCCGTTGTTGGAAGCACTCTTTCTAGCTCGTCGTCATGGCTGGCTATTCGTAATGATCAAACGAAATTGGGTGAGGAAACGGAGAAGCGGGTAGGAAGTACTGCTGGGACAGAGGCAGGAACTTATGAAAGCCGCAGATCGTGTCGCCAGAGAAAGGCTAATGGCGTATTCCTAACGCCAACCCGGAACAACCCTGTGAAGGAGCGAGATGTGCGTCGCTGTCCGATCGGAATTCGACATCTGAATCGCCGTGCAGCTTTCTCTGTCTGTCGGCTGACGATTGTCGCACGCGGACGGTCAGGTGCCAGTTTCCTCGCCCAATTATCGGCGCGAAATGTGTCCGGCGTCTTTTCCTGAAGCACGGTGGCCGGAAATGCTCTCCCGATGCCAGCAGCCGAAAAGCCCAGCGACGCGTTTTCCCCAAGTCGATACGTTGCTTGGTCGTGGACGCTGTTCTCTTACTGGAAACCGAGGCATCGCTACTCGTCGCTGGCGCCGCCGGCGTGTGTGTTGACGCCGTCCGAGTGCGGGAAAGCGAGCGACTTTTGTGTTGCGTTTTTCTGGGTGCGCGAAGTTCAGTACTGTAAATTGGGTGCGCTACTTGTGTACAAGGAAGACATGAGATGGTTGTCGAATATCAGAGGCCCGGTGCCGGCCGCGACATTTGTTCTCATTGGGCTTAGTTCTTGCGGCGATCCGCGTGGCGCTGCTCTGCGGTCTTGTGTGCGAAAGAAGTCGCCGGCGAGGCCAGCAGCTGTCGGGGCCGCCCGGCAGATGTTGCCCGACCGGCTGCTCTTCGATCTCGTCGAACGGTCGCCTTGACACCGTTGAGATGGGGCGCCTAAGTGTGTGACGCCGCTGGCAGGCGCGTATTTGCCCCCCGCTCCGCCTTCTCTGCGCGCCATATTTATTCCAGATACGCATCACCTCCGACAACAGCCTTCCTCTCCTTCCCACTGCGACCTCGTCTTGCGTAACGTAGCCTGCCTGCGCGCAACGCAACAGGCCGCGTTTGATTGTCTCCGGTGGTTACCATCACCAGGCTAGGCAGGCAGGCTTTCCGCCTGCGTCTGCGCTCCGTCGTCGCTGCCGCCCTTTTGCCGTTTGTGACGCAAGTGAACGCGAAGTCGGTTGCCCGTGAAGACCGCTACTCGGTTCAAGGCGCACGGGGAAACGCACAGAGAATGATAGAACAACGATCGCTTTCTTTGTCTCGTTTATATATATATATATATATATATATATATATATATATATATATATATATATATATATATATATATATATATATATATATATATATATATATATTATATATCTCGATTGTTCCGGTATGAAGAGACGGCGTAATCGGAAGACGTCGTATGATCGGGAAGCCGCGCCACTCATGTTTCTCCGTCCAAGCCGACCTGTATGTGAGCCATGGAGAGAGAGAACTAAAGTGCAAGTGCACAGTAGTGTCCCGTACCACCCACACCTCAGCAGCGCACCTCTGCATGGTCGAAGTATGGATTGCATCTGCACTCAGTCACTCGTCGTTTCCTTCTGGAATTAGTAGCGTCGTGGCACCCACGTCTGACCATTCGCGCTATTTTCCTAGCCGCGGTCCCCTGGCCCTGTAAGTGGGAGCTGATTGGTTCCGGTGGCGATCCCGCAGCGCTTGGTTTCTGTATCGTTCCGCCGATGTCGTTTTGCATCTTTTCCGGCCCGGATTCTTTCGTAGAGCGTAGCGGTTCGCTTTCCGCGCGACTTAATGAAAGGCGAGGAATGCAGGGCGTGTTAAGTGGGCTAGGTTGGCATATCACTTCTTGATAGGGACACCTATTTTCTGCACTGCGCTCCGGAGCTAGCTCGAAAGTGGCCGACGCTATACGTAGTATCGATCAGGCAGCCTGAAGATTGTCGCTGGGCGCTTTTCCCTGCGGCGTTTTCGTTTATGTTATCCTCGTGTACTGGCGCTAAATATGGGCACATACATACAGTGAGCGACTTTTTCCTTGCTGTTGTTGTGACCACGTGAGCGCGAAAGGCTCCATCCTACCGCGCTTCTGAAACGACATCAGCAGAGGGTTGACTTCGAACGGGGTCTCGGCTACTGTTCACGATCCGTCTTGTTCACTTCATCTGTGTACCGCAGTGACAGCAGACGGCGGCGATACGGAGTTTTATCACCGCCTTGTGGTAGCTGCGACTGCACGGCATATGTGGCTAGGTAAGCCAGTCAACGCTAACAATGGCAACGTTACCGTATTTGTCATTCGGCTGTCCGGCTATGCTCAAACTGTGTCTACTCTCTAATAGCTGGTGCCATCTTTCGGTCTAACTCGCTGTCGTTTTCGTCGCCGTGTTTTTATCGGGCGTCTCTGGAAAGAGCGCCGTAAATGATGCTCATGGCACGGTCATAGGTTTCGCGCAGCACGGGACGCACCACAAACATGAGTCACCTCCCTGGGCTCAGTTCTCCCGAGCGGAGCGCTCCGGTTAAATCGTTCGGCGAACGGATCGCGTTTCTGCGTCTTCGAACAGCGGAATGGCGGGAGTAGTTAGGAGGAGGGGGCTTGCCCAAAAAGGGCGAGGAGATGATAGTGCGCGTGGTAGTAGACCTGCCAGGCTCGGCGCGCTCCGCTGCCCCTTTGTTGTCCGGATTTCTCGTGAAAAACAACTCGTGCAGGAACCTGGTCGTTGTTGCTGCAGCTGACCGTGCTTGCTGCTCCTCCCCTTCCTTCTCTCCCCATTCGCATCCCGGCCAGCCTCGCTGCATGCACCGACGACGCAGGCCTTCTTCCGCGGAGCTGTTCCCCGCATGTGTCGTGCGTGCGCTGTGCTCGGGGCTCGTTCCGGTCGACGTAATGCGTTCATGTCCTCCGTTTCTTTCCTCTTCTGTTGTTGTTCCTCGCCTCCGTTCGTTTGTGCTGCTCTCCTTTGTGCGCTGTTTGCTACCCCTGGACACGCGGCCTGCCGGCCGTTGTTGTCGAGCGAAGCGGCGGACTCCCAGCCTGACGTGGCAGTTGCTGCCTTTCCCGTGGTCTTGCCTGCCCCGGTCCGCTCGCCTAGTTTGGACCGACGCGCGCTGCTGGTCGGTTAGCCCGCAGTGCCTGGGGCTGCGCAGCCTTCGCACGGAGCGGATGTCACTCGCTGCGCACCTCTGGAGCAAGGAAGACCCGAATCGGGCGGAGAAGAGTTAGTATAACGGGAGCACTTACGGCCCACATTGAGCTCGAAATTTCTGTGCGGTGAAGAGAACCGCCACTCATTTTCGCCTGTAAAGACCTTTTGGTCTCTAGGGTTGCTGCGAGCGCTCCTTTGCACGGCCCAAGGGCAAATCGTGTTTCGGCAAGTATTTTGAGCGAAGCTCTACGTGCGAGCCGTCGGCATCGCTTACTGGTGACACGATCTCCTGTCTTAGGCAAGAGAAGAGAGCTTTCGGCGCCCTCGCTCCCAACGCGAGCACGCGGGTCAGTTTTGCGCAGCTTTGTTTTTTGGAGCATTGCACCACCTGAGGTTGTTGGCTGCAGTTGGGGTGAGCGTTGCGTTAAACTGGCCGGCACTGTAGCGACGCATTAGATAGTAATAAAAGACGAGTTGTGGCACAGTTCTAAGATCTAGCCAGGCACACGAACTCCCACAAGAGTCAAAATGTAAGTGTCAGCATTGGAAATTCAGTTTAGTATCCTGAACGAATTGTTAGAGAATGTGGAAAGCCTCTCTTCCCATTGCCCGGTTCTCACGCGGATAAACAATGTCCTGCAGAAATCCGTGTGGCACCCCTGCTTTTTGAAGGAGGCGAGCAGGATCCGCCGCTCCGTGTCGTATAAGGTAGTGTTGTGAATCTTCACAAACACCACACGCAGCGGAGCCGATGTCAGTCCTGCTTCACACATTCACGCTGGAGTACGAGTAGAACCTGTTCGTATGCGGTTAAGTAGAGCAGTAAAACAGTTTGCCTTTATGTTGGGCTGAGGTAATTTTTCATCTCAGCGTGAGAGCGCGGACGACTGGGATGGACGATGCATCGATTTCGCCCGCTCCTTCGCCGGAGGCCGGCATCACTGAGAATAAACCCAGGTTGCCGTCGAGTCCTCGCATAGAGCTCTTAAAAAGTAGTCATTTGGTTTCACTGCCGAGACGAGACATGAAGAAGGGCGCGTGAGTCGGGTGTTTACTTGAATGATTGCCACTGTGCATGCAAGCGTCGGAGAAAACTCCACATCTCAAAGACCGAAAGGACTTCTCTAACATTACCTCGTCGCTCGCACCCTTGGTCGGAACTTCATCGCAGCGTCAACGAGACTCGCACGATCGCGTCTTGTTTTCTCTGCTTTGGTAACAGGCGAAGGAATAGGAGTTGATTTCGGTCCGTCCTTCCCGTTCGAAATTCTCTTATATAGAGTTCCTCGCACGTAGACTCGGGCTCCTCTCAAGAATGACTGGTACGAATGTGCTCACCGTCTCGCGTGCGCCGGCAGTTATTGCAGCGCCTTCCAAGTGCGCGCGATGACTGCGCTCAGCGACGTACGCCTTCTCCAGGCGTTGGCGCCACGGCTCCACCGAGGCCTAGCCGCCCCCTCTCTTCCCCTTGCCTGGCGGGCTGGTTGTTGGCCCCCGCGGTCTGGCCAGACGACTTCGTGGAAGTCAGGTCACGCGCCGAGTACTCCGGCATGGGGGAAGGGGGGTGGCGCGCCGAAAAAGAAGAAAATGACGCCATGCACAGCCGACCCTGCCGCCGCTGCGCTGGAGGCGGGGAAGACGAGCTGGCAGCTCGCTGGGGGCCGTGCGAGGCCTGGAGGGTCCCGTACGCGCCCGCGTACAAGCCTCGTCTGTGGCTGAAGCTTTCCAGAGGTCTCCGGCAGACGCAGCCTTTTTCGCATGTTAACCTGGGTGCTCGCATTTGGGGCGTGCTTCAGTAAAGATATCTTTACTATTACTACTAGGTGGCACACATTTAACCATAGTAAGGATATTTACTCTCTCTCTCTCTCTCTTACCAACGATCTTGAGCGTTGCCAGCCGTCTGAGACCAACCATTGTGCACGACCGTACGCTATCCTTCGGCAGAGCCAGAGTCGCCTTTGTTGGGCAGTCAAATGACGTTCTGTGACGCATCCGTGGGTGGCTCGTTTGAATCACGCTGACCAGTATTCTTTTCCTCTATTATTGCCCACAACAGTGGCATTTATTTTTATCGCTTACCTGTACACAACATTGAGTTTTGTTTAACCCTTTCTTTCCATGTTCTGCTAGTGCCGCCAGCCTGTGGTGTTCGAGACGTGGGATGCGTTCTTGTTCCGCCCAGCTTCATTCAGCCCGATGGGCCAGCATTAACAGTCTCTACCCGGTTTTAGTGCTGAGTGATTCAAGGCAATTACTTTAATAAGTAGTGTCATTTACTGTACTAGTTTAACCAGAGCCTGCTGGCAGCGACATCCCGGACTATTGCTACGCGCTTCTTTGCCTTGGTAAAAAGGGGATCTTCCCCCAACATGGACTTGTGCGCTTGGCGCCTGTGCGCAGTATCCGAGGGCCCGCGTGTCTTCCTCCTGTTCGCCGCTTCTCCCGTCGTGCGGATCTTCGGTTTCCAGGCGGATGTTTCTTCTAAGGTCTTTGGCTTCTTTCGTCTCGTTTTGTTTCTGGCGATGAGAGAAGGGCACAGAGTTGGACTGTGCATATAATGCAGAAGCAGATTACCAGTGGTTACCAAACGTGTGACATTGAAGGAGAACGAGGCTGCCCACAAGTGAACGCTGGCACAGTGGATCCAGAAGGAAGCCGGGTGCGGTATAGAGGGTCGGGTGGGGAGGTACGTACGTAGAGTTGCTGGGGTTTGTGGGTGTCAGCGGCCGGCAGGGCTCATTGGTGCTCAGAGCATAGGGTTGGGCCTTGCTGTCCAGAGGACGGGATGGTCATGATGATCGAAAAGGGTGACGTGATGTTTGCCCATTTCGTGCATGCGGCGGGCCGCGGGATGGAAGTCTCGCACAGTGAATCAAGCTTCACCGCAAGGCTTGTGCTCTTTTAGTGGAGTGCTAACGCGTGGCTGACGTGAGTTGTGAGACGGTGGCGTCGCCGGCTGAACCCGTTTGGCCGATGAAGCGCCGACCCTTCAGGAATCGCGACCAGGCGTCGCGGTCCCGGACACGCGCATTCGCTCCTTCGCGGTGCGCGGGACCTTGGCGGGCCAATAAAGCAGCACTTCGACGGCGTGTGTCAGCGAAGCGTTTGTTTGGCATCGTTCCAACTCTCGCAGCTGCCGTCGCGTTGTCGAGTCGTTGGCTTCTGTCACGTTGGGTTTGTTTCTAAACCACGCGGAAGCTGAAGCGTTTATTACGCAAGTCTGCTTCGTCTCGGCGGCAAAGTCGGTGGGCGGCGGCTTGCGCGCTCGAGGCGGAAGTCTTTTTTTTTTTTTTTTTGCTCTGGACGCTGTTGCTGTTTTCGCGGGAGAGAAATATCAATTCTCCTTCCTATCTCGTGCGACCTCTGTACCATGTACTTTGTTCGTGTCACTCGTCGTGCCCGCGGGTGCTGATATCATCGAAACGATGCCAATGGAGGTGACGCCGCATAACATGACGTTGATATTCGGGAGGATAATAGCTTCCTTGTTTCCGTGCCGTGAGCTTTGAAGGGAAGCCTAAAAGCCGGTTCTTTCGTGGTCTTTAAGCGGTGGCTGTTGTCTGTTTCTCTGCGCCACTTGCCGTGGTGTTTTCTTGCTTTCTTCGTGCTTGAAACGACGGGGTTAAAACGTTGCCGCTGACCGTTGCGACGTTGATGCGGTTGCTGAAACTTTCAAACTCGTAGCTTGCGTGCCTCCCTGACGTGTATTGGGCTCGTGCATGGCCACCACGGTAGGCGCTATAGTGAGCGAATAAACATTCATGTGCCGTGTTGTTTGAACAAGATGTTGTGGAGAGCTTAACAATTGAATCGTCGTTTTTGTTTCGTTCTTGCAGGTGAGTGTACACACAGGGGAAGCTGCTCTGCCTTCTTCTAGTTTGGATACGTATTGCCAGCGGCGACTTCTGCGTTGAACCGGTACTGTGCGATTTGCTTCCAGAAACCTTGCCGCCCACGAAGAAATGCTTTACTCGCTTGTCTTTGTGTGTGTGGGCGTGCGCGCATGGGGCTCGAATTGTTGTAGTTGTTGGCGCCCCTTCGGGCCCTGGAACTGTTGGTCTTTCTGGCAGCTTTTATTGAGCGCATTGAACCCGGTGGCGGCTCAAGAAACCGTCGCTGTGATCGTTGCCTGTGCCCACATTGAGCATTCCAGTGTACTTACATTGTTGTTGTTGCACCTGAGCAGAGGCGTCGTCGCTTCCTACTGTTTTTGTGCTCGCGATGAGCGTGTGCTCGATCGTGGGAGCTTTTTTTTTTGTTTTGCTGGGAGTGTGACTGGTATAAAGCGCAGTCGCTGTATTGTTAATGCGCTATTGACGGAATCTGAGAAGGTGTGGGGAGACTGGAGGCGCTTTTTTATCATGCCTTTCCTCTCCCTTACGTTATGATTGATGTTAGCTTGGAGAATTGAAGAAAACGTGACGGACCCTTTTTTTTTTTTTTAATTCATGACTGTCTTGTTCGTGTCGCCGCGTTGGGCCTCTGCGCTCGCGTTTGATGATTTCACGACCACGTCTGCCGCTGACTTAGAGCCGTGGGTTGCCTCTCCATCTGTTCGGGAGATGTCGAGTGATTGGATCTTTGCGCGCCAGAGCTGAGGCGTAGATGCCACGAGGCGCTCAGTACCGGATGACTGCGAATTAATTTCGAGATCCACCTGGGGTCATGCATCGAAATGTCAGCATAGAAGCGTTTTGTCATTTCGGCTTTGTTCGGGAACGTTTTGTTTTGCAAAAGAATTAACCGGAAAAGGACCGAAAATTTCTTTCTATGATGTTGAGTTCGAAATGAGGCTCGTAGGCTTTTTATTCTTTTTTTTTTGTGTGTGTGTGGTGGCGGCGCATCGTCAACGGCTGTGACCAAGCCGGCTCGTTTGCGCAGGCGAAGAAATCACGTATTCACAGCGGAGGTGTGCTTTCGTTCGGTGCCTGCGCACTCCAGCTTAGTGTACGCTCTCCTTAACTGTTACCTCGATGTGCTTGTAAGTGAGCAAACTATGCAAGTGAGAACATGCGTCGCGAGCTATTCTGCACCTACGGCTATAGAGCGCAGCGGCACATTCGAGCGCCCGTACCCGCGACTCTCCACGTATACCTCGCCCAGCAGTGCGCCCACTCGTAGCCCGCTCCGAATGTTGCTAGCTCTCCGTTACCGACAAGCAGACTCTTTCCTTATTTAAATGTTGCCTGTCTGCCTCACAGCTGCAGCAAAAGAAATATTTTCTTTATGGCGGCGTTGCAGCAGCAGCGGTGACCAAGACGATGACGCGCTGTTGAGGCGAAGACAGATACGAACGGTCCAGTGCTGTGGCAAAGCGGTAACAGCCAGTGGAGGTCTGATTGGCTAATTGCGGGGGGGGGGGGGGGGGGGGGGGGGGGGGGACTTTCAGGCGGCAAGCGGTATTTTCGGTGGGTGTAGAACCCAGCGACGAGGCAAGCGACGCAGGCAAAACGCTTCGCGCGACGGCGCTGCTCGTCGCCTTAGCGTTGGCATGAGTTTTCGCGTACACGGAGCTCAGCCTTTAGTTAGTGTCGGCTATTCTTGTAGCTGCTCACCATGGCGACAGCGACGTGCTAACCCTGCTTTCGCTGATAAAGGCGTTTTTCGCTCGGAGGAGTTCGACGAGCGGTTCCCCGCACATGCGTTGTGACTGTAGTGAGATTCATCGCACAGCTGCGCTTTTTGCGTTCGCGGTTAACCCACGTTCCACGACCGGTTCGCAAGTGCGCGTATTTTCCAGTGTCAGGCTGCAGTCCTTTTTCGATCGGGTAATGATAGGCGGGTATTTCTCTCGCTGTGTTTACGCCGCTGCAGTCTGGGCAGCAGTTTTATTTCTCTTGCACGCACTACTCTTTGTGTTTACGCTGCGTTGGGCGGCTGCATGCTATCGCTTCCTCGTGGCGCACGCGGCGTTGCGCCAGCAGTCGTGTCGCAACGGCAGCCACCGCGACGAGGCGGAAAGTTGCGGGATATTGGAGGAGGAAGGGGTGCTCTTGGGGCCATCTGACGCCCCTGTGGCTGGAGCGCGCAGCGCCGCCGCGGCAGTCCGCGTCGTCGTGTGTGCTGTGCAGGCGTTGTTGTTGCTCCCCTACTATCTCCTCCAACCCTCCCTCTCTACCCGTGGCTATTCACTAGCGTTGGGGAAGCAGAAAAAAAAATGGAGGCCACGCGACGGTGCTCTCGTTTCATGTCTGCGCCGCCGTATGGGTGCGGTGTGTGTGTGTGTGTGTGTGTGTGTGTGTGTGTGTGTGTGTGTGTGTGTGTGTGTGTGTGTGTGTGTGTGTGTGTGTGTGTGTGTGTGTGTGTGTGTGTGTGTGTGTGTGTGTGTGTGTGCAGTAATCATTGATTCCACGACCCCGTCGCGCCCTCTTCCCCTGTTGCAGCGGTGCGTGTGTGTGATTTTCGCTCCGCTTTGCGCATTGCGGCGGCGGTCGGGGGAGGGGGGTATCCACCGGAAACTGCGCCGTTGGAGAGATGGAGAGCGTTGCCAGAACAGAACGCACTGCAGTTTGGGCGCGCTTGCGTCGGGAGGAAGGGAGGGAGGGAGCGCCGGGGCATTCATCGCAGCTGGCCCAGGGTCGGAGACAGCCTTTGGCCGCCTGCGCCGTGTTGCTGCGCAGGCGGCTGGCCGGCACGGTTTCTTTTACGAGCAGCAGCGGCCCGAGCGGACCCTGTTTATTTATGCGCGCGCGCCGCTGCCTGTCTGTGCCAGGCCGAGTGTTCTTTGCGAGCGAGGTCTCCCCTCCTTGGCCGCCCGCTTCGCCCCCGCTCTGGTGTGGCCTGTTCTTTGTGTGTGCGCGTCCGCGAGGAGGAAGGAAGGTGGCGCAGTTGTAGTTGCGAGCCTGTGGCGTATTATATTTACCCAGGGCTAGATAACGCGGTGAGAGGCCTCGACCTTTTTTTTTTCTGCCTCTCCGTTTAGTGTGATTGTTTCCCCTGTGCCCGCTTACCGTTCATTGATGGAACTATATAAGCCTGCATTCGCCGTGCCTTGTTCTAGCCTGGGGACTGTGGGATATTGGTGTGCGAGCTAAAAATTGATGGAAAGCACAGAGAATTGGGCCCGTTGATCGTTTAGCACGTTTGAACGAGTTGGTCCACTGTCGCGATGGGACAACGTGCTAAATTTCGTTAAGGGTCTCACGCGCGGCGGCGGTCGCCCAATCTTGGACTGTACTTCGATGCTTTAAAAGCGGTGTTGTCGGGCGACTGACTGCTTTCGCCGTGCACGGACACGCCGTACGGCGGCAGCCAAAAGCGCTGTAGCCAAGCTGCCGTACCACTCGGTGGAGGGGCGAACAGAAAACCGAAGGAAAGCGGCGGGCGCTGTTGCCGGGGGCCCGCCGCGTGTCGCGTAACGTGGCAAGCAGACCGAGCCGCGCACATTACGCGGTGTGGAGCGGCGTTCCGTTTCCCGGACGGCCGAGCCCGTCGTCGACTGCGCAAGCCGACCTCGAGCGCGTTTTCGGGCGCTTAGGAGGCCTTTGTTTAGACTAATGGCGGCGACCGGCGTTGCACCTCCGTTCTGCTTTCTCGGCCAGCGCAGGACCTCGAGGCGGGAGCCCCTGGTGCGTGTTTCGCGTAAATCTGCAGAAGGCAGGCAAGCACCGAAGAAAGAAAAATGTCTCGAGCAGCCGCGGGCCTACGGCTGGGCTGGAAATAACGACACGTCTGCTGGCCCCCCACTGCGAGGTAGTAAAGAACAGGCGGGGATAAAGCAACCGCGGCGGCTCGTCATGTACAATAATACAAGCGAACAAGAATCATACACATTTTTGAACGGAGCTTCCCGTTTGTGGGATATTCCTTTTCCCCTCTTTTCTTATTTTGTTTCGCTTTCGCATCCGTCCGGGGGAATCTGTTGCAGTTGTGATGAGGAGGAGACAAGAGATGCGTGGTTCAGCGAGAGCTTCGACCACTTTGGTCTTCGGCTAGATTCATACCTTCCGCGCTTCGGCGGGACGACAGTGGCGTTGTTCCGTTGTCGTAGCGCTCCTTGGAAACGTGCGCGTGCCGTTTTGTTTGGCTCGTTCCTCGGTTCTCCGTGACTCGTCGGCTTTCGTGTTTCTTTTTTCGTTCGATTTTTGCGCGACCCTTGTTGGCCTCCTCCTCCTTGCGACGATATTGGCGCGGCGTTGCGTGCGGCGGAGGCAA